>NC_042615.1:590558488-590923313 GCF_901001135.1 Rhinatrema bivittatum
TGGTTTTGTTTTTCTGAGATTGGGACCCTCACTGACATGTTATATCATTATATTTTGTGCAAGATTTTGGGAAGATGTTTGGTCCAAATGTGTAGGCCCCTCCATGAGCCTATACTACAACTTGTTTTTTATTGCCAGTGCTGAAAGGGCAAGACTAAAGCCTGTAAGGAAACCAATTGGATAAAGAGTTTTACAGGCACCTTGGACTGCTTTTAAAACAAACACAGCCCCACCAACAGATGATAAGAAGAAGGCAAGAAATCTGCAGCATTAACTATATGCTTCCTTATGGGACCATAAACATGGGTCTGCAGCTAGGCAGCCTTGCAGCCTAGAAAGAATCAGTGGGACTAATGCTTCCTAAGAGAGGATTATTGAGGTTAATATTCAAAAGTCATTTAGATGGATAATTGAAAAGTTATGTGTCCAAATGGAAAAACCAGCATATAGAGACACTTATCTGGCTACATTTTAGCCAGATAAATTGGAGTTGTTCCGGGGGCAGGTGGGAGATGTTTCGGGGAGGAGTAGAATTAGTTGCCTAAATTAATCTCAGTGTTAGCTGGTTAACTTATGTGGCTAAGTCTGCTCGTGCTGCTGACCTGTCCTAAAGTTAGCCAGATAAACCTTTCCGGCTAACTTTAGGACAGCCAGCTATATTTAGTGGCATGACCGCATTGCTAGTTAGCCAGATAGGTTTAACTGGCAGACTTGATAAACCGCTCAGCGGCTGAATATTGCTCCCATGGGATCTGTGCAGAAAGCCAGTCTTTCCATCTGCTCCAAGATGGAAAATGGGGAAATGTGAGCCAATCAGAATTGGCTCCTTGCACTGTGTGGATTCTCTATATAAAAAGGATATTTCTTGGTGCCAGAATTCAGTAGCAGTTACAGGGGGAAAGCTGGAGATCAGAAGCAAGCAGAGCTGGAATCAGTGGATGACTGCATTACTGAATCGGGAAGAGTCACATTGGAGCAGAAAAAGGCTACAGAGGACTGGAGAAAGAGCCATGCTGGACATTATTGTCGAGCCACAGCCAGGAGCAATCCTTGAGTCAGCTGTAGCTAAGATAAACCACTGAGGCTGGGGCTTTTCCTAGAACCATGGCCTTCTTACCTGCTGCCACACTGTCTCTTAAAATCAGCAGCATTGTTATCAAGGACGTAGGCTTTGGGTGCACATTGTGTCCAGTCCCTCCACCCTCCATGCAGTTTTGTGACTCTAATAAAACTACAGAATCCTCTATTAGTCCATCCGTCTAGTTTATTTCCTGACAAACTTAAGACACAGGAGTTGCTAATTCCAAACATGAGGTTGTTTAGTACATTCAATAAAATCTCAAAACTGCCAGTGCATTAGTAGATGACTGTACTGTCCAATGCAAAGTAATTATCCAGCATCAGATAACGCTGTTCATAATTTTGAGAATTTACTGCTAGTGGAACTGCTGTAACCCTATGGTACTCATGCACAGGGAATATGCACGTGCCTCAGCAAGAGAAGTAAAAAAAAATAAATTAGCTGGCATTATCCCCCTTGGATTCTCCAGATTGCTCTACAAGAAGCTTGGTTGCTCTAAGGCAATGTGGCAGGGAATTATCATTCAGGTCCCTGTTTCTATGAGCTTGTATTTGTATGGAGCTTGGGCAGTGCATGGACAATGAGTGCTATTGAACTGCTGCACTGTACCTCAGGTTGTCTAACTTACCCCTAGATTCATCAAAATGCCATAATTTTGCATAGATAGAAAAAGGGGTGTGTTTATGATAATTTTAGAAGGTAATATATTATGTTAAGCTTTTCACACCCCAAATGCTCGGGGGTTTGCTACTCACAGGGGAGAGGGAGTGAGAGAGACTCTTTAAAAGGCCTGCCTAGTAATCAACTATTTATATCACAATAGGAGGGCCAGCTAATAACTCAAGGTGAGGTTTTGGTGGTGGTTTAGGGTTTTGGGGCCAGTTTGAAAGCACAATAGACCTCAGTGAAGATTTGACATAATTTGGAGTGAGGAAAGTCTCAGAAAGATGAGATTTCTACAGTGTTCTTTCACCCTAGCTTGAAGGACTCTATAACAGGGTACTATCAAGTTAGGGTGAGAGAAGATTGTAGAAATCTCATGTTTGTGAGACTTTCCTCACTCCAAATGATGTCAAATCCTCACCAAGGTATATTGTGCTGTTCGTATACCTCACTTCGAGTTATTTAGCTGGCCCTCCTATAGTGATATCAATAGTTGAAAACTGTGAAGGCCTCCCCAGAGGCTCTCTCTCTCTCTCTCTCTCTCTCTCTCTCTCTCCCTCTCTCCCTTCCCCCCCCCCCCCCAAGCCCAGAAATGGCCAAAATGCAATTTGCAATCTTTATCGTGAATTGCGCTACAGCCATTTCGGGCATCTTATACTGATTAACGCCAGGAAAAAAGGTGTAGTTATTTCTGGTGTTAAAAGTGTGAGATAGCATGCATTACGCTATCGCACAGGGTGAAAATGCCCTTCATTTTAATTCATTCCGCCCAAACCCCTCCCCAATCTCGCCCCTATGAAGAATTTGCATTCGTGCATTACTATCACATGCGTTATGGCGTTATCGTGGGCATTAGCGCCATAACGAATTGTGATGAATGACCCTAAAAGTTAGGCACCCACAGTCTTCTGGCATTCCCCTGCTACAAGGAAAAGAAAAAAAACCCAATACAAATAAAACCAAAAGGAACTGTCTGCAGGAGACTAATGACTTCTTTCATTGAAGCAGCTTGTACCTCTTCAGAGCTGAGGAGCAGGAAGCCTTCCCCCTCCCTTCCTTCCTGCTGCTGACTTAGTAGAGTTACACAGAAAGCTGCCTGACCAGATGAAGCCAATCGGAGCTTGCTGGATCCAGGAAGCTAGTGTAGGAATTGTTCATTTATGATGTGCGGCCTAAGAGGAAAGATGGTAAGGAAAGAAGAGGAAAGATGGTAAGGAAAGAGCCTGGGTTTCTGCACAGGTTGTGGCTGAACTCAGGATGAAAGGGAGCAAGCAGTCGAGAAGGAGGAGGAGAAATGCTGTCTCCCAAGTTGTTTTGTCCCTACTGTGGCCACAGACTGCAAAATAGAGAACTGGGCTTCCAGATGCTGTGAGACAGGGCTGAGGGGAAGAGGAAGCCAAGAGACCAGCAGAGGAGAGCAGTGCTGTGCCAGCTTCAGAGAGTTCCAGGGAATCCACCCACCAGAAGCTCAGGGAGTTGGAAGTTCTGCAGAGAGACTGATTTAAGTAAACCTGGTGTACAAAGAGATATCCTGGCAAGAGGAGACTTGTCTGGGTTAGCTTCCTAGGGGGCATCCCAGCTTAATCTGAAATTAGACCCTTCCACATTAACATTTACAGCCTGCTAACCATGGAGTACAGTGCCTGGCTGGCTAGAGGTGAATCTTGTTGACCAGTTATTAGTTAAGAGAGTTTGGATTCAAGCTTGCTCACAGTTTTGTTGAAAAATTAACAGAATTGGGGTTTTTGACCCAGGGAGCTAATCCCCCTTCACCTGTTACCATGACTATCCATGGGGGTGACTACAGTCTGCATGTAAACAAAACAACAAGAAACCAGGGTCCCATCTGTACAAGTGCACCAACAGTGCTGAAATATTAGAAATTGTGGACTTTTATGAGTACTTTGGAACTTACTGAGAAGTTGCTTTTCCTTTTGCTTGCTCTGCCCAAATCCTATTATCTGCAGGGCCCCTAGCATATAGCTACCTAGGTGTCTGTGCATGTATATACGCATACATTTACATATACAATGTTGAACATCACTTCCACAGAACTGCTACCTGCAGTGCCACTGTAATCTGTATATATTTATAGAAATGTATTAACTATTTTTTTTTTTAACCGTATGTCTCTAGGCTTTATTAATACCATTATTCTCATTTACTGTTTATTAAGATGTTACCAGTAAAAGTGTTGCATTTATTCTTGATGTGTTGATTGCCTTTGGTGTATTCTGAATCACATAAAGCGTACCCCAAGAAGAGGCACCAGGTGTGGTATTGGGGTTGGGACACAGTCTTACCACCTTCAAATTGAGCGAACCCACAATGATTTATTATTGTATTTCTTCTATGGTTAACTGCCCCTCCTTTAGCCTGGGTAACAAACTACGTCAGGGGTTGGGGGTCACAGCAGCATGCTGGGAGAGCTGACATAGCTTGTTCTCATGCATCCATGGAGTGACCGCCTCCAGACTGAAGCATATGTGTATATATACAGCAGCAAAAATATAAATTCCACTCTGGGCTGCTGGTGCACCAGGCAGCTAGTAACCATGGGTTACACCTGTTTTTTAAGGCATCAGAGCCCAAGCAACAGAACAAGAAACAAAGAGCAGACTGCAGCAGATTGGAGGTAATAGGAGAGAGGAAGATACTGCTCCCAGCATTACTGCAGCAGTTTAATGACTAGAGCTCATACTACTATTGGCTTCCCGGCTTGCTGCAGTGAGAGACATGTTTGGCTAGGCTCAGTAGGACGAAAGTATGTGCTCAGTGATAAAAGTGTCCTGTGGGGAATGACTAAAATTAAGGGGGCTCCAGCAGTTTCTGGACATATACCAACAAGGACACAGGATTAACAATTCAGCCCTTGAAGCAATTGGCAACATTTCACAAATATTTCTTCTGAGAAAGGGAAGTGGATGCATAGAACAGCCTCCCAGTGGACGTGGTAGAGAGGACAGTGTCTGAGTTCAAGAAAGCATGCTACAAGCACAGGAGATTTCTGAAGCAGTGGCCAGGATATTAGAGCTGAGCAGTTTGTGTGGATGGGCAGACTAGACAGGCTGTATGATCTTTTTCTGCTCTTTCTATATTTCATTTTTTATCTGGATCCTGGGGCAGAACTGCTCAGCATTAAGGGGTACAGTTCACAGGTTCATAGTTGGAGGGTTCTCCTCAATAAGAGAGACTAAGTACAGACTGTTGTTATAATTCTTTGGTTTTGTTATTAGGGTGACCTATATCCTGCTTTTCTCCTTAGTTATTTTCTTCTTTCTTATTCTATTACCATCATTAAAAGGCAAAATACCTGTTGTGCTAGCCTGCAATATTTACTTTAAGTTGTTTTACCCTTATTTTGCCTAAAGATTTCTGTAAATAAAAGTCATTCTTATATTTAGGAGTGTTCTTTTTCCTGACTCTGGTGGGGACTGGGTATTCATGTGGAGTGGTCCAGAGACGGAGTGAAATAACCCAGGTTGGTGGGGAGTAGGCAGAGAGGCACTGTTTATCCTCAGTTAATCATGAACCTGCAAACTACTGAGGCTCTAATTTATAATGAGGCCCAGTGGGTTTCTTGTGTGCCAGTTTTCCCCCTCCTTTGGCGCCAGTCTTCAGAAGCTTGGGAATGTAGTATGAAAGTCCTTAGCCTTGACTCCAATCTTATGAGTAAGTTATTCAGTATACTTCTACCCTATAGAAATGTAGCTTATATTTAGCAATTAGCAGAGTGCATCTGCCATTGAATGTAATACTTGGTGGAATATGCTCTGTTTAATATATATGAAAAGTAATCTCCAAATTCTGCCCTTTACTAGTAGTGTTGCCTTTAACTGTAATATTCACAGTGGTCTCAAAAGACCTGGTATGCAGTAGGTGTAGGTGGGAGTGAGTTAGAAGCTTTGACACTCCACAATGGAGTCATAAAAAAAAACTCCTGCACCCATGTGTTGCAGTAGGAGTAGAAGTCTGAGGGAGTAAGCAGCAGAGTTCCTGAGAGATTGGAATCAGAAGTCAGTCTGTCTAAGGGACATATCTCTTCTCTTCACAGAGATGTGAAGCCTCTCTGTGTCCTGATCCCTCCACAGGGAAGGTTCAAGGGAGTGTTTTCTCCCAACAGAGGAATACTGAGAAGCTGTATTCCTCTTCATCCTGCAAATTAACTCATACATGTGGGATTTCTCCCTCAACAGCAGATGGAGGTAAAGGCAAAAAAAGCCAGGATCTGACTTCACTCTCTATAAAAGGGTCTGGTGCTGCCTTAGCATTTCAGCATGTCTCTTCCTCAGCAGATGAATAGACGTGTTGACTGGTGCAGCAACAGAGAGATGGAGTGATTGGCTGTTTCCCATGGGACTCTATGAAGTCTGAATCCTTACAGCGATTCAAGACTTGGAGGGGGATACTTAAAGGCTTGTTTCTATGGTGGTTTTTAGCAACAGGAGCTGCACACTGGACTTCCAGGAAAATAAACAAAGAGCTCTGACTCTCCTGGTAGAAGCAGAAGCCCAGAAGAACAGGTAAATAGCCCTGACTATCCTGGTAAAAGCAGAAGCACAGGAGAACAGGCAAAGAGCTCAGACTGTCCGGTTAGAAGCAGAAGCCCAGGAAAACAGGCAAAGAGCCCTTAATATCCAGGTAGAAGGGCAATCCCAGGAGAACAGAAAGAGTCTTGGATGTCCTGGTAGAAGCAGAATACCAGGAAAACAGGCAAAGTGCATTGAAGATCCTGGTAACTACAGATTTCCAGAGTAGCAGACAAAAAGCACAGAAAGTCCTGGTAGAAGTGGACTCCCAGATTCACAGGGAAAAAAGCCCTGAATATCCTGGCAAACACAAACTCCCAGGGTATTAGGCAGAGGGCCCTGATTGACCTGGTAGAATGGGCTCCCAGGGAAGAAGGCATAGGTCCTGACTGTGTCCCTGCTATGAGCAGGAACTGAAGAAGATGAAGACACCTCTGGTAAGGCTGAAGGAATCAGCATGTCATATAACCCTTTGGTTTTGTAAGCCCGTTTCAGGTAAAAGGAGATAGGCTCAGTAACTGTTGGAGTAAATGCACATCTTGAAAGATTCCTTTAATAAGAGTCTCTCAGTGACAGGCAGGCAATGGCTAATTGATGTGGCAAAATTTCTAATGACCAGGCAGTGCATCTGGCTATGTTTCACTGATTAGTGAACCCTAATAATCCCTTCTGAACTTAGATCCAGAGCTACTAGGACCTGATTATGAGCTCCAAGTTCCAGTGCCTTACTTTACGCCATCTCCTTACCAGGTGAAAGTTTCAAAAAAGGTAACCAGGGTTAGCCACCCCTGCCCTAGAAGAAATCTGTAGGGCAGCTACAAGAGCATCTCTGAATACATTTACAGAATGTTAGCGGCTAATTCCTTTATGAGAAAAAGGACACATCATCTAAAATGAGAGTCCAGGAAGCAGGTCCAAGTAACTCCCACCTAGGATAGGGATTGCTCTCCTACATCCCACAAATATGGAATGGTCTGAAGGGCGAAGAGGAAGGTGAAATTTATACTTACCCATTCATTTCCTTTCCTTTAGTCCTAGCAAACCAGTCTAGGACCTACCCCAGAAATGGAACAGTGGTAAAAACAAAAGAAAATGGGGTGAGTGGACTTGTGTATATACAGTGTGTGTGTGTGTTTTTGTATATATATACAAACATATATATATATATTGACCCATATTTATCTATAGATTCATGTAGACATACATATACAAATTTGTGAAAAGAGGGGCCTTTCTCCCAGCAGAAAAATGCAGCCCAGGGAGAGGACAGCAGATGTTATCCTCAGTCCCTGATCTTTTCGGTTGCATTACTAAAATAATTCTTGCTGAGTAATGCCTTTTTTTTTCCCCTGCTGTAGTTCCAGGGAAAACTTACACTCTTGAGAACCAATCCAAGGATGACATTGCCCACACTGACAGTGGTGGTCCTGACTGCGAACTTGGAATCAGAATTCAGGCTGGGACTCGTATCCAAGAAGGAGACATTGGCGACAGTAGTAGGTTTGGGTTATCATGCCAACAGGGTAACCAAAACTAACAATAGCTTCTTATAATCTTTTTGCTTTGGCAGAACATACTGAGTAGCAGAGGCAGCACCAGACCCTTTTGTGCAGAGCATAGTCAGATCTTGGCTTTTTTGTCTCTGCCTCCATCTGCTGGCCGGGGGCCAGATCTCAGTTATATGGACTGATGTGCTAGGACTAAAGTAAATGAAATTAACTGGTTAAGTATAAATTTCACCTTATTCCTGTTTTGATAAAGAGTGGCTGTAACCCAAGGCCAAGGTAGTCAGGCTGAGAAGAAAAACGAGGAAGACGAGATCCTGTCCAGAAAAGGTGACTGGTGTCAGGTTGGGATACCCAGGAGGTTATTGGCTGGCAGGAAGAATTCTTGGGAGATGAATGAATATAACTCATCATTCCTGAGAGAGTTCTGGGAGAGGATAGTGCCAGAGAGGATCGTCTTTGGTGGGAGCTTGCAAGGAGAAGGGCTGCCCATCTGAGGAAGGATTCCCCAAGAAGAATCAGGCAATAGCTTGGCAGAGTGAGAAGCAAGAGGAACGTTAAGGAGAGCTGCCCTACAGAAATGGGAGGGGGGTTCCTGCCCCATAAAGCTGACCTGCCTGTGAGTACATCAGTGCTTTTGAAAGGGACTGAGATTTGGACTTTGCTGTTTGGTGCACTATTAACCAATGTATCACCTCTTAGACTGTTTTTGTTCCTGCCAGTAAAGGCTTTTAATTTGAACAGTGGTTTAGTGAGTAGTATGGTGGTTGTTTTTTTTTTACCTCAACTTGACTGTTGAGCAGACCTTCAGGGAGGAGAAACCCTAAGGGCTTGAAAAGAACTTTTCTCCCCTGTCCTAGGCCATGAGCCTCCCAGTGAGCCTCTGTGCCCAGAATCAACTTGGAACAGGGGGCTACATATAGATATGAACTGGCAGCTGTGAAAAAGTCAATAGGAGGCTCATGGTATGTTGGAAGTACTTGCCATTATATCAATTGTTTTGATATAGTATCCTAATTGTACTAATTGTACTTCTAGTATATTTTCTTTTTTTTAATATATTGCATCTCAACCTGTGTTTTATGTTTGATGTCCAGCTTATTTGTTCTATTTTGCTTCATAAATAGTTCAATAAGAAGAGTTCTAAGTTAAAAATCATTTATGATGACCTCTGATTTCTGAAAACTTTACACCCCTGCTGGTGACTTTTCTTTCTTCCTGCTCGCCTTGATTCCTCTTTTGAGGTGCTATGGACTTCTGTCTGCACTCTGACAGTTGTGTCTAACAGAGAATTAATTTGTTCACCCAAAAAATTGTGTTTTCATTGACAAAGTGGGATAAAAACATGCCGGCGGCTTTTCTAGGGTGTAGTTTTTCAGTACCTTTTTTAGATTTTGCAGTATATACCCAGTAAAATGTTTTCACGTTTGTTTCTAAAGATTCTGTTGGCTATTTCATCTAATTTTATATGTAAAACATTTACCATCAACAAACCAAAGATCTACAATAATTTCTTTTATTGTAATGTCAGAAAATGTGTTATAAAATGTGAAAATGTGTTTCTTTGTAATCACACATGTATGGTGTAGTCCGTTAAATCACGCTTATTTTGAAGCATATGAAATGTAATTTTTACTATTACCCAGATGAAGGCCTCTTTTGAGATGACTTCTAACTTCAGACACCTGTGTCCTAGGAGGCTTAGAAGAAACTTTACGTCTTATCTTTGTTCTTGGGGAGTTAGAAAATGAGAGCCCCCTCCTGGCTACTCTTGTCGGGGGGGGGGGGGGGGGGAGTTAACTTTCCTCAATTGGGATGCCTTCCAACTTTCTTATCTTTGTCCTTGGGGGGGGGGGGGGGGGGGCTTCAAAATCTGAGCCCCCACCGGCCTGGCTGTTCTGTCTATTTAAACCCCTGGTAAGAACAGTAGGATGAGAGGAACTGTAGCGGAGCAAAATAAACTCTGACTGACCACACAAGAGAGACAGTAAATGGGCTAATTGCTTCATGAGATTGGTAAGGCTTTTAATTAGTCATTTTCTGCATAAGAGAACCCTAGCTAGCATTAGCTAAGCATGTACTAGAAAGAATTTATTTTACAAGAAAAATGCCTTTAGTAGATATTTATCTATTTGCTAGGGTTGCAGTCACTATTATTATCATACTTATGCTTATAGCTCTGTATTGTTTGATTAAGATAAGATTTGAAAAATATAATGCCTCATAAACTAAATTACATGCTTTAAAGATTATAACTTTTATCTGAATAAAGAGATTGTTATTTTCAAACAACCAGTCTGGTTCATTTCTCTAAATAACTCTATTGGAGAATCCTCATCTCTAAAAAAATAAACTCCATCTCTAAGGGCTGGAGGGTCTTGTGAAAAAGGTAGGATAGGAGCAGAGCATATCTGTCTATTCGCTGACAGTAAGTTATATGATACTAACAATAAAGAAACTACTGTTCTCACAAACTGTACCACCAAAACTTTGAAATAAATAGGCAAAATGCAGAATTCATGACTGCATTTATTACAGAGCATCAATTTGTGCACAAAAAAACATTTGTTTTCTTACAATTATGGAGTCTAGAAAATAGCAGAAAAAAAACTGCCAGTGGCAGTTTTAGGGTGTTTGTAACTTTGGCAGTTCTAATTATATCCAGCTGACTCCGAATATCAGAGTTACCCTGATAACTTAGCCAGCTAACCTAACTCCTCCTAGAATCATCCCTGGAATGTCCAAAAGTTATCTGACTACATTTTAATGGGGGGGAGGCTAACCTTCTGGGCTCTTGCACTGGAAACCTTCTGTGTGTTGTGTGTATTACCATAGCTCTTTTGGACAGGTACCTTGACAAAAAAAGACAGGACTCACTGGATGGGTGTTCAGAATAATGTTTACTGTGGGTTGATTGTCCAGTTACATCCAGATTCTGAGAATTGCAGGGAGCACAGATTCAACTTGTAGCTCCCTCTGGGGAAGTGACCCTTTGTACTGAAGTTTGGAAATGGTATTTTTTCATACATGGTGTGGTATGAATAGGTGTCCCAAGGGAATCCTAACCAGGGTAGATAACCCCTTCCTCACAGGACCTGTTGTCCAGAGGCACTCCCGAACTTCAACCTGCCTGTGTCCTCATGGGTCCCAGGTGAAAACTCTGATTGGGGGTCTCAAGATGTTCTTTTTCCTTCTCCCACTGACGCCTCTTCAAAAGAATAGACCCTGACCCTCCTGCAGGAAGGACCTTATATACTGGAACAGATTTTACAATCCAGTTCTGGGTAAGGAAGGGGGCAGAACAAATATTTCCTTGAGCTACCAGCGCAAGCGTGCGATAGCTAGAAATCGTAGCGCACGCCTGCGAAAGGGACATCGGGGCAGAGTCGGCTCCGGAAGAGGAGGAGTCGGGGCGCACCGGGGCCAACTCCGCGAAGACAGAGAAAAGGTAGGTAGCAAAAAGGCTCCTTATTTCGCACCGAACAACTACACCTTTTACAGTGTAGTTATCTGGCGCATCGCCGGCAGTGATCGCACCGCGGCTGTGTGATCACTGCTGGCTGGCGCAGGACTGCCCCCCCCCCCCCCCCCGTTTCGCCCCGCCCCCTGTTACCACTGGATTTTCTAAGTTCTGCGAACTTAGAAAATTCGCCCCTAAATCTTCACTGTCTGGTCTCTGCAACCTCCTCTTGATGGAGCGAAGGGATATACAGATCCCTCCTGCACTTCTGGAGAAAGGATTTCTGCCTTCCAGAAGGCGCAGGTTTAAAACAACAAAAACTTAAGATCTGACAAAAAATAGAAAAAACAATTTCTCTGTGTCCCTCTTCCCTCCAGGATATCAACAGTGTCTCTCCCTCTCTCTGTGCTAGACTGGGGAGTCCCAACGTGGAGAACGCACTGAAAACACTTCCTTCCTTCCTGAAAACAAAACTACGCTGCCTCGCTCTCCTCATGCCTAACCCCCACCTTCATGGACTCAGGGCTACACATTCTAGCAAGCCTCTGGGGGAGGTGCATATTAGGAATGGTAAAACCCTCTAGGATGCACATTTTAGCGATCAGAAATTAACGCCTGCCCGGAGGAAGCGTTAAATGCTGAGCGCTACTAAAACTAGTACAGAAAAGCAGAAAAAACTGCTTTTCTGTACTGCCTCCTACTTATTTATTTATTTATTTATTTATTTATAACTTTTATATACCGGCATTCGTAAAAAAAAAAAACATCATGTCGGTTTACAGACAACTGAGAAAGGAAATTACAATGATAGATGGAGGAAGGATAGGAAGTTAAAAGGTGACAACTTTACTGTAGAGCCAACGGGCGCCACAGTTATTAAATGAGATTACATGTGGTTAACCAGGTTGGACATAAATTAATTATATACAAGTTCCTTGGGATATTAAGTGGGAGAAACAACTCTTTAAAATAATAATACAAAAAAAAAGTTTACAAAAAGCACTGGCAGGTGTTTGGAAAATGGACGCTGGTTAATTCAGCGTCCATTCTCTGAACCTGACTACCGGCACCAGAAGGAGTGTATAAAATCAATATTAAAGTGTTGGGCACTTAATATTAATTTATTAACTCCTTCACTTATTGCCCATTGGTCCTTTTCACTGACATTTGTCAGTGAAAGGACCAATCCCCTTTCAGGACAGCCTTCTGAAAGGAGATTGGTCCTTTCACTGACACCCATTACAATCCCATTTATGCTACACATAACTACAACATACTTGTTCATTCACATGTTTCCAATTATCATACCCTTCTCCCTTCTTCCCTTTATTATTATATAATTTTTATGCTGTATTTTTCCCACTTCCCCTCCCTCCTCCCGTTCCCCTTCCCCCCCTCTTTCCCTTTTACCCCAAAACAATAAGCCCATGGTTCCAAACTTTTATACTTTTTATAATCTTATATACTAGCATCCTGTCTAGTTATTACCTATTTTTATGTAAAGTTTAAAAATTCCATTTTTTTTTTTTTAATTTAAAGATTTTTATTGAAACAACAACATAAAGCAACCTACAGACCGGACCATATAATCAGGAGAACAACATGCTTAAGAAACAGCCCGGATATGAAAACAAAACCGTTATCTGCTGTAGGTTATACATCAAAGGTTTGCAACGAAGTTGTTCACATTGAATTTATATAATCCACCCCACCCCCCACCCCCCATGCTTCACAGTTACAATGTCAAAATTTGCACAAACATAGTATAAATGGTGTCACACCAGAGAGAATAGATATGCCTATAGGGTTACCCCCAAGAGGATTAAAGGAGCCAAAGGATTTCCGCTACACATTCACTATTTAAGTCGGAATACCCAGGGATACACTAGAAAGCCAAGTGTGATAGGGATGCCAAATTGATGTAAAGCGAGAGACTTTCTTATGTTTAAATGCTGTGATTTTGGATAATAAAAAGATTTTACGCACTCTGTGTTGAATGTCCTCTAACTTGGGAATACTAGTAGCCTTCCATAAGCGCGCTATCTCACAACGACTAGCAGTGGAGATATACTGAACTAACTGATTGGAGTCCTGCGACAGCCCTGGGGGTGCCTGACCCAGCAATGCCTGTGCCGGTGTGAGAGATGGCAGCCCTGGAAAAAGAATACTCAGCCATTGAAAGACCTGCCTCCAAACCACCTGAATTTGGGAACAGGTCCACCACATATGATAAAACGTGCCCTCCTCTATACAGCCTCGCCAACAAACATCTGGATAGAGAGGCATGAATTTGTGTATCTGTGAAGGACACTTGTACCAGCGGTATAACATCTTGTAAGAGTTCTCAATAAGAGAAGCAGCAATATGCCCCTTACCCATACTTTGAAAAATAGACTTCCATATCCGGGGCGACCAGCTTACCCGAAGGTCCTGCTCCCAAGCTTTCTGAAAGGTATAACTGGGGGGGTCTTGTACCAATAACAATTGATAAAGTCTGGATAATATTTTAGGGTAGCTATGAGCCCTCTCACATAACTTCTCAAAGTCGGATTGTTCCTGAGCAAAGTGAGATGAAAGCATATTGGCCTTGGCAAAATGGGCTAGTTGCATATAAGAGTATATTGCTGATTCAGGTAAGTCATAAGTTCGTTTAAGATCAGCAAAAGGACGTAAAGCTGCAGAACCCCAAATATGTCCCCATGTTGTAATGCCCCGTTTCCTCCAAGCTAAAAAAGCCGAGCTCTCATAGCCTGGACGAAAAGCTTTATTGTGGAATAAGTGTGTACTGAGATGGTATTCCCTATTTCCCACCAGGAATGTACCATAATGCTGCCACAAATAAAGCAGCAGAAGCGTAGAGGGAGGTAACACCGCACCCAGGTCTACCACCCAGGTGTGCTTGGGCTGCCATATAAGACTACCAAGAGGAACAGTACCTAGAAGTTCCTGATTAATAAGAACCCATGGCTTCTGTCTGCGAGACGAGTTCAGGTCAACCAGTTTTTTAAACTGAGCAGCACGGTAGTAACGGATCAAATCCGGTACGCCCAGTCCACCTCTACTTTTAGGTTGTGTGAGTGCCCTGCGGGCTACCCGGGGCCGCCTTCCTGCCCAAATAAAAGCCATACACCGTCTTTGCCACTGTTTTAACATAGACACAGAAACCAGTACTGGGAGTGTCTGAAAAAGATACAATAATTTCGGAAGTATAGTCATCTTAAAGACAGCCATTCTACCCAGCCAGGATATCTGATAGCGATTCCACTCTTCCATATCCTTGGATAGTTTGTTCCAAAGCGGAGTATAGTTAATGGGAAGCAAATCGTGCGTAGCGCTGAGCTGAATGCCCAAATATTTAATTTGCGTTTTGGCCCACTTAAAGGGAAACAGCTCTTGAAGTAGACGGACCGTACGGGAGTGTAAATTGATATTGAGAACTTCTGATTTATCCCAATTTACTGTGAAACCAGAGACCTTACCGAAAGTCTCCATCTCAGCAATAACTGATTCAAGGGAATTGGCTGGGTCGGAGAGCGTAAACAAAATGTCATCAGCATAGAGGGATATCTTAGTAGAAATATTACCTATAGTCACTCCGGAGATATCAGCATTTCCACGAATAGAAATAGCAAACGGTTCAAGAAATAAAGCAAAGAGTAGAGGGGACAGTGGGCAACCCTGTCTAGTCCCCCTTCCCACCTCAAAAGGAGCTGAATAGCCTCCATTTACCTTCAAGCAGGCCCTGGGGGAATGATAAAGCTGCCCCAGCCACTGTAGATAGGAGGAGCCAAATCCCATATACTCCAAGGTTTGAAAAAGATAAGGCCAGTGCACTCGATCAAATGCTTTGTCCGCATCGATCGACAATGCCACGGCAGGGATTATGTGTTTTTGGGCATACCAGATAGTGTCCATAATTTTGTGAACATTATCAGCCGTAGTTCTCCCAGGGATAAAACCTGCCTGATCTACCCCCACCAATTGGGTTATAAAACAATTTAAACGGTTCGCCAAAATTTTGGCCAGTAATTTAACATCAATGTTCAACAAAGAAATGGGCCTGTATGAACCACAGACTGAGGGGTCCCGGCCAGGTTTAAGTAAGAGCGTAATCCCCGCTAAATTGGCCTGTGTAGACAAGGTAGACCCCGCCTTCAAAGAGTTAAAGTAATTCAACAGCAAGGGAATAAGGGTTGTAGCAAATAATTTGTAAAACCGTGGAGTATACCCATCGAGGCCTGGTGATTTTCCCAGTTTAAGTGAGGCGATAGCTTCCTGTACTTCTACAGCGGTAATGTCCCTGTCTAAAAATTGTCTCTGAGCCGTCGTCAGAGTAGGGAGGGGAATCCGAGAAAGATAGGCCTCTATCGAAGCTATCGGTATGTCAGCGTCCCCACAATATAGATCAGAATAAAACTTTTGAAAGCAACTCCTAATGGAGGTATTATCTGTGAGGAGCCCCCCAGAAGAATCCTTAATTTTTGAAATAGTGGCCTGTGCCTGCTTCCGTCTGAGGCTATGAGCTAAATACCGTCCTGCCTTATTCCCACCCTCAAAAAATCGCTGTTGGGCTAATTCCAAGTGGTGGGCAATACGAGCTGAATCTAACGCCATGATCTTATCCCTCAACTCCTGAATGGGGCCCCGGGACGTAGAACTAGCTCCATCCCTCATATGGGCCCGCTCCAACTTAGATAAAGACATCAAAAGCTTCTGGCGCTCTCGCTCTCGTTGTCGCTTAACATATGAAGCCCGCGCAATACAGGAACCTCGGATTACACATTTTAAACAGTCCCATAAGGTCCCAGCTCCCACCTCCCCGGTATCATTATGACGGATGTAATCTTGAATTTCCTGAGTCAGCTGCTTCTGGAAGGTATCATCCTCCAGCAGCGAATCATTCAGCCGCCAATAACGTTGACCTGAGTCAGCGAGGCCAGTAGTTAGTTTAAACCAGATAGGTGCGTGATCGGACCAAACTATGGGCTCAATATCTACCGCAGTAACTGTATTAAGTTTAGTCCGATCAAGCAAAAACATATCTAAGCGAGAATAGCTGTTATGCGGGGATGAGAAATAGGTATAGCTATGAGAGGTAGGAAAGCGAGAACGCCAGATATCCACCCCGGCAATAAGCGTGATCACCTGTTTAAACGCCCTCCGAGCCAAAGCCGGGTCAGAACTGGATCCCGCCGAATTATCAATCCGAGGATTGAGCGTCAAATTAAAGTCCCCACCCAGGATAACACTGCCTTCCATGTGGTCTGCTAATATCTTATGCAATTTAGTATAAAAAGCTTCCTTCTGAGAAGTAGGACCATACACGGAACAAAGTGTATAAGACTCCCCACCCAAAACCACATGAAGGAGAAGGTATCTGCCTTGTGGGTCAGATAGTATATTCTGTACCTCAAATTGAATATCTTTGTGTATTAAAATACCCACACCCGAATATTTAGAGGCAGGTGTTGCTGCCGCCCAGAATTGATTCGGATATTTGTCAGAACGTAATAGGCCCTCATAGCGCTTAAGAAGGTGAGTTTCTTGTACATAAACCACGTGTGCTGATAGCCTTTCCATTTCCTGAAATAAAAGTTTCCTTTTCCTACCAGAGTTTAAACCCTTAACATTAAGGGAGAGGAAAGTAATTGTGGCCATATTCTTAGTATCCCATCTCCTCCCCTCTACCCAACCCATAACCCAATGCCAGGAACCAAAGAGGCCAGCATGTTTTGTGCCAAAAAAGAAAATTCAAACCCTGCGGTGCCATAAAAAGGCTCTTAACTCCATCCAATATAAGGGGAACCCCAGACCATACCACCCACCTAACAACTCTCCATATATGTGCGAAACCGTTCAATGTGAAGCCCAACTCCCCCCTCCCCCTCCCCCCCCCTCCCACCAAGTATCCTGGAGGGTTTCTCTCCCTCCAGAGAGGAATATGGAGGAAGAAACCATGCCGGGTAGTGGATTCTACCCCTCCCCCGGAGCGGTCACCAAATGATCCAATAACAATAGCAAACATAACAGTAACTGAATGTACCCACCATATGGTATAACTGACCATATATGCTAAAGCAAAACTGAATAAGCAACCAGTTTTTGAAACAGTCATAAAGACCCTCAACAAACAAACTGTCTAGTTATATCAGGTGAGAGTCTCCGCCACCCCGATGTCGCTGGCATTCCGTCGAAGTCTGCGGCCTCCCTTGGTAACACGTTGCCAGCGTGGCGCTGCTGGTCTGGAACTGGAAGGAGCCATCTCTTTTGGCACAGGTATGTCCGCTGTGATGCCCGCCGCCTTCAGGGCTTGCACCGCTGCATCCAAACTACGGACCTTATAAGATTTCCCATCCACTTGGAACCAAAGGTTGAAAGGAAACAGCCATCTATAGCGAATGGATGCCTGAGCCAAAGCAGTGGTAACCGGTCGAAGAGTCATTCGCTTGCGTAGAGTGCTGGAAGCTAAATCTGCATAGATAGAAACTTCATTCCCTTCCCAACTCCAGACCCGCTGCTTCCTAGCCGCTGCTGCAAGCTTTTCCTTATAAGCATAGGAATGAAAGCAGACGACAATGTCACGTGCCTTATTGCCAGGTTTAGGTCCCAGTGACCGATGGGCACGCTCTATCCCAGGGTCAGATGTAGTGTCCCCAGGTCCACTCTCAGGAGTCCCCAGAATCCAAAGACAAATTTTTTGAATAATTAATGTACAGTCCTGATATTCCTCGGTTTCTGGAATACCCTTAAATCTTAAGTTACAGCGCCTGGATCTGTTCTCCAGATCTTCAAGTTTGTCCTCCAATTCCGTTTGTGTTAATTTTAGGGCTTTGACCTCCTGCTGTTGCTGCTGCCATCGCTCCTCGTGTTCATCCAAGCGAAGGTCTGCTTCGTCCACTCTGCGGCCCAGGGCTGCGTTATCCTCCCTCATTTCCTGGAGTGTTTCTGTGATCTCTGTTTTGAACCCCTTAATATCACGCCGCAGCTCCATAAACCACGCTCGCATCTCTGAGCGAAGGGGGCGCTCCGAGTCCGGGAAGTCCAGATCGGAATCCACATGCTCCGTGTCTTCCATCGCGGCCGCCGCCGACATTTTAGGGTCCTGGAGCTCCGAGGCATCTCCCCCTTTCATGTAGGAGAACTTAGCAAAATCCACGGGTTTTTTTTTTTGCGCCATGGTCCTGGTTGTTGTCCGCTTGCAGAGCGCGAAGAAACGCTGCGATTTGGGTGGGTTTTCAGTTTGGTTGGCAAAAAAAAAAACCAAAAAAAAACCGCTCCGGGGGCAGAGAGCCCCGCTAAGAAGCAGCCGGCATGGGAAGTGATGTCACCTCCTCCTCCCTCTAAAAATTCCATTTTATTTTGATTATTTTATTTTTGTTTTAAATCTGTGAACCGTTTTTGATAAAATTCCTTTTTTAAAAAACGGTATACAAATACTTTTTAAATAAATAAATAAATGTATCAGTAAAGGGACCAATTCGCAATAAATGAAGGAGTGAATAAATTAATATTAAGTGCCTGACACTTTAATATTGATTTTATACACTCCTTCTGGCGCTGGTAGTCGGGTTGGGAGAATGGACGCTGAATTAGTGTCCATTTTCCTAACCCCTGCATGTGCGCTGGTTAGGAAATGGGACGCTGATAAATTCAGCATCCGTTTTCTTAACTGGCGGACAGCCACCACAGCAGACCTCTTTCTGGCTTGCGCTGTCAATGAACATAAGAACATAAAAACATGCCATGCTGGGTCAGAACAAGGGTCCATCAAGCCCAGCATCCTGTTTCCAACAGTGGCCAATCCAGGCCATAAGAACCTGGCAAGTACCCAAAAACTAAGTCTATTCCATGTTACTGTTGCTTATAATAGCAGTGGCTATTTTCTAAGTCAACTTAATTAATAGCAGGTAATGGACTTCTCCTCCAAGAACTTATCCAATCCTTTTTTAAACCCAGCCACACTAACTGCAATAACCACATCCACTGGCAACAGAGTTTAATTGTGCATTGAGTGAAAAAGAACTTTCTCCGATTAGTTTTAAATGTGCCACATGCTAACTTCATAGTGTCCCCTAGTCCTTCTATTATCCGAAAGAGTAAATAACTGATTCACATTAACCTGTTCTAGACCTCTCATGATTTTAAACACCTCTATCATATACCCCCTCAGTTGTCTCTTCTCCAAGCTGAAAAGTCCTAACCACTTTAGTCTTTCCTCATAGGGGAGCTGTTCCATTACCCTTATCATTTTGGTCATCCTTCTCTGTACCTTCTCCATCGCAACTACATCTTTCTTGAGATGTGGCGACCAGAACTGTAAACAGTATTCAAGGTGCGGTCTCACCATGGAGCGATACAGAGGCATTATGACATTTTCCGTTTTATTCACCATTCCCTTTCTAATAATTCCCAACATTCTGTTTGCTTTTTTGACTGCCGCAGCACACTGAACCGACAATTTCAATGTGTTATCCACTCTGACTCCTAGATCTCTTTCTTGGGTGGTAGCTCCTAATATGGAACCTAGCGCCTTCTCGACAATGCGAGCCCTAATTTAAATATTGCATTGCACCCCCAGGAGAGGTGCCTGGGGGCGCATTATGAAAGCAGGCTCTGAATACACGGCGCCCGCTTTCAGCGCGAGTTTTTTTACATTGGCTTCTAGATGACTAACCATGGGCCGGGAGCTAGGGCCATCTAGTGGAGACCTCTTAAGCCTCTTACAAACACCTCTAGCATTAGAAACAGTGACGGGTTACAATGTTGCTGCCATTATTTTTGAATATTTTCATTTTAAAAATATTTGGAAACAGTCACCTAATATTATATCTAAGATATTGGTTGATAATAGAAATAATCTCCTTCGGAAAAGACAATTGCTGTGAACTAATGCTTTGTCTGAACCAAGAACTCGAGGCAGTGCATTAACTGGCAGCAAATTAATATCCTCCAGATCAACAATTAGTGCTTACTTAGAATTCCCTATACTGAATTCATTTTGTAGCTATGAATTTTACTAGTTGTTTGCATTCGGTCATAAAGCCATTTAGATGAGTTCAATTTTTTTAACTGAAAGAAAGCTAATTAAAATGCTTTCTTTTCATAATAAAACATTCAGAAGACAATGGAGGAGTGGAAAGAAATGAAGAAAGTAAATTACAGTAGATAAGGAGGCAAAATAAATAAAAGGAACATAATTAAAAGCATGCTGTAAAAGTGAGATTGCTCATTTCCTACACACAGACATGCCATTCTCAGTAAGTACTGAAGAAACAGGAAGTGCACCACAGAAAGCGTAATGCTGCAAATTAGTGTCGCACAGATGTCAATATTCAGCAAGTCAATGAGTGAGAAAGCACACCCAGAAATTCAGTAGCACTTAGCCAGCAGATAAGCTGCTGAATATCCTCAGCTAAAGTTGGCCAAGTAACTTAAGCACAGTGATTTTTCTGACCAGACTTACAAAACTCAATATTGGCGCTAGCCCCGGAGCGTCACCTATGCTGCCTTTTTTTTTTCACCTGGCCAAATTTTAGGTGGGCAATTCAAATTTCAGGCTTTGTCCAGGCTACTCCAAAAGATACCAGACAAACCTTTTGATTATCAATCTTGCAGAATCTAGAGTGTGATGAACTATAAGTACTGCCAGCACAGCATCATAGTCGCTGAAACAGGTAATTGTAAACCTAAAGATCTTGGTTCGATTCCTCTATGCAACCACTTCCTCCTGACCTTGAAAGAGTCATTTAACCTTCCTGTTTGCAAACTTAGGGCCCTATTATTAAGGGCTTGATTTTCTAAAGCATCTGCAGGCTTAAAACTGGGTTTTACACGTCTAAATGCACTTTAGCCATGTAAGTGGGCCTTTGAAAATTGCTACAATACATGCCATTGAATTGTTCATAGGATTTATGCACATTAAGTGCACTTACATGGGTAAATGGCTTTTGAAAATTGCTATAACATAACATTTACACACATATGTAACTCCTTTGAAAATTCACCTGTGAGTTTTCTCTCCTATAGACATAAAATGGAGCTAAAGCTTAAGTAAATGAGGCCCTTAGATTGTAAGCTCATGGGGGAAGGGCCACTGTACAAAATATTAAACATTCATGTTATATTAATATCCATACACAGAAGACAGTAGTGCTAACCTTTGGGAGGGCAATTTTCAAAGCCAGTTCCACAGGTAGAAGAACAGTGCTTTACCCACAGAAATGGGGTCACTGAAAGATGTCCACCCTATGTGCAGGTCAAATTCCAAGGTAGGGCCGCTACCTGCACCAGTGAAAGGAAGTGTTCCCTGGGAGGGGGGGGGGGGGGGCAGGATTAGGGAAGTGTTTCAAGTAGACACATACATTTACATTTTCAAAAGGAACGTGCCTAACTTTACTAGGTAAAAATAAAAATAGGTGCCAAGTTGTAGGGTACTTTTCCTTAGGCAATTTTCAAAGGAGATAGCAAATGAATAAATAAATTAAGTACCTGCCGACTTCTGCGGGCAGTTTGAAAATTGCCCTTACGTTAGCTAAAAACGTGCCTGATCAGGCACCACAGTGTCAATTTAAAACAAAGAGTTAATGACTAGCAGCAATTGGAGTATCAGGCTAGTGTGAACCCTGCCATTGGTTACATCTCTTCTGCGCTCTGCATTGTACTTTTGATGAACACCTTGTGATATTGTGAGGTTTTGGAAGAAAAAAATAGCACTATAATATAGCTTACTTTTTTTTTTTTTTTTATTATTGAACATGTGAAAACCAGATAACTCATGTACAATATTTTCTCATAAGGAAAATGTTCGATGTTCCACACTGTTATGCAAAACAGTAAATCCTTTTAAAAAATATACATATCATGATTTTGTTTTAGACAGATTATGAGAAGATGATTACAAAATTGCCTCAATTACAAACAGAAAATGTGTAGGTGTTTAAGGTGTAATCTCATACATGTGCAAGGAGTAAACCCTAATCATTCCATCGTGAAAGCAAAAGAGAACATTCATAGACATAATAATGAGGGAATCTTTATTTTCTTTAAACTCACTCAAACAATAAAAATGTTAAAGCAGTGCAGGCAGATGCTTTCCTAAGCTATATGGGGTTTTTTTCTTCAGAATTGTGGTTCCCTATACTAATTTTATTCAGTGCAAAGTGATTCAGTGAAAACCTCTACAGTTTCTCATTCATTACTACTTGTGGTTTAATTTTGTGCTTATAAAAGAACAAGACTTAAGTCTTTAATTCAATATTTTTGCTATTTTTTCTCATCTTGGCTAGAACAAGCATTGTATTTTGGTAGATATTTTGAGTCCACCTTGTTCTATTACAGGAAAGTTAGAGTGTTTTATTTTAACCTGTACAATTTTAATTTACATATAACCATCTGAGGCAATACATTTGAAAAATCCTAACCCTACAATCAAATCAAAAGATTCATTAGAATTGAGGAATTATTTTTGGTATTGTGCAAAAATAATAGAGGTAGGCTCCACATCCATCCTGCAGAAGTTTATTTTAATTGAGCTCATATGGCTTCAAAATCCTGAAACAGGAGAAACTGACAAAGAAACTTCTGAACAATGGAACAGCTCAAGGGTAAGGTAAGCAATGGACTATCAGTAGAAGATGTCCCCTAGAATGCTTACTGGAATACCTCTGACATTCAATATAGACATAACTTTGCTATGAGGTTGGGTAGGTGAAAGGGGTAGAAAGTATAAAATTTTATGGCCTATATACAGTACACTGAGATTTCTTTTATTTCATGTCTATGCTTAGTACATCTGACCCTATACATGGCAGTATCTAGCACCAGAATTGCAGCTGTTCTGAACAGTATTTAGCTTAAAATGACTGACATCCGTGAAGCACCTTTTGTAGGCCGGCAATAAAATCAATATGGCCGCCACACTTGCAGTATTTTGCACCTCCAAGTCTGCAAGCAGATTCTCAAAAGGGATCCCTTTGAAAATCATTTCTTATGGACTCAGACTCTACATTTAGGCTTGATTTCCAGGTATACAGTACTTTTCTGTTTTTACTTAAAATAGAAAATATCCTAACTGGTATGATGCTAATTTTTGCAATTGCAAAGAAATAAAAAAGAGCTTACAGTGGAATTTATTGACCTTTCCTGACAAATGTATTCCAAATTTTTCATATAAACATAATTCTGAAAGCTGCAGAGCTATGAAACATCTAGGATGTCTAGGTGGGAAAAATAAATTAATTTGATTAAATTATCTGTAATCTCCTAATATTTGGTCTGAAGAAGCGTGCTAGTGTATGTTTTTATAAACAGGGAGATTGTGAAGAGATGAAAAAGTGTGAACCATGGCAGATGTCAACTCTTTTGCTGCATTTTTTGAGCATAAAAGTCCCTGCAGGTCTCACAGCAGCGCTGGTACCACCTCATATCCTGACAAAGGTTCTTCTCACGTAAAACCTTGCAGTATATTGGCCACTGGTCCTGTAGACACTTGAAAGTCAAAGCAGCTAGGAACAGAGGGGAAAAAATGAAACAGATTTATATTCAGGCAGCTGTTCAAGAAAAAATCCAGTTAATTTGTTCATTTCTTAATTATACTTCCTTACTGTGTAGATTAGTATCACAATGGTAGGAACTTACACTTAATTGGGAAACAAGAGAGAGAGAGGGATTGATAAGGTAAATACTTGAGAATGTTATTTGCCTATGTAATTCAGTCTGCCAGAAAAAAAGCACACGGCTTCTTGATGAGTCTAAATCCATAGGGACTGAGGAATGAGGAAATTAACGTACCACTTAATAGGTATGTGCATCATTTTCATGACAAATTAAAATATCGTACAATATTTCATAATTCGTCATGTATTGGGGGTCCCTGAAAATGATAGAAAATCCCATGAAATTTCATGTGGTTTTCTTATCATTTGGGGGGGGAAGGGCACACAGAAACCCCCCCCCCCAAACCCACCCCAACCCTTCAGATCTAATTATTTACAATCCCCCACCCTCCCAACCCTCCCCAAAACTTGCCTAAAGTCCCTGTAAATAATTGTAAATAATTAAATGTGAAGGATCAGGGTGCGTGCTAACGGGTTTGTGTTAGCGCGCACTAACAGGAGCTAGTGTGCACTAATGCGCGCTAACTCCTGTTAGTGTGCACTAAACCGAAAACGATTCTATATGAAAAAAAATGCCGATCCATGGTAATACGAACTTTTCCTGCGGCTACACGAAACTGAAAGCGGAAACAATCGGGCACCCGATGCGCATCTCTACTGCTTAAGTAAACTACATTATATCAAAATAAAAAAATCGGAGAAAAAGGGACAAAAAATTAATCTGGATAATTTTGTTCCTTTCTTTGTGCATGCCCTCTTGGATTTTCAGAAATATGTGTTTCTCATGCCTCAGGAGCACAGAGCAAGCATGGTGCTCTTCTCCATCATATGCTGTTGTTTAGGGTAATCTCTCCAAATGGGTTTGCTTTGCATACATCTTGACAAGAATGAACCTCACTCGTATACCAGGAGATTTTGAGTATAATCTTGAACTCTCAGATTTACTGCTTTTGCTTACCTCAGCACTTGCATTGTGCTAAAAAGAACTTCCTTCTAGAGTTAATAAAATGCACCTGGTAGTTCCTTTTAATCAGGCCAGTGCACCCAATATAATTGGGATTATTTCTGTATCTTTCTGCCACATTTTCTTGGTCTCTGCATCTTTTGATTCCTGAGGATCTTTTCTCTTTCCAGATACTGTACGGAATAGTCACCTGGTACTGACACTTCTATTAGCAATGCCTGCTTGTGTTTTTCTCTCTTATCACAATATCTGATTTTATTGCATCAAGCTTTTTATCAGTTGGAATGTGAATGTCCCAGGAGATCACAACCTCTTCATTTTCTACAATTCTTTCAAGGTCATGATCCCAGTTCTTTTCTGGAACAGTGATGTTATAGTGTTTACACAACTTCTAATGACTGAGCCGTACCATCTTATTTTCTTATGTAATAAACATTCACTGCTCCTATATATTTATTTAGACTTAGCGCATGTCTTTTTTATTGGTAGCTAAAGGTGGGTTACAATCAGGTGCAGTAGATATTTCCCTATCACCAGAGGGAATTTTCAATAATGTATACGTGTAAAAATTAGCATATATGTGCATAAGTAGCTGTTATAATCTGGTGTGGTTGTGGACCCTGGATCGTAGTGAGAGCTGACTCTACCCATAGGGAGGAGCCCTTTGGGGACTCACTACGATAGGCGTGGCCTCAGCAGAGACGGACACAGTAATAGACTTTATTGTACTGGAATAGTAGATGATATCCACAGCATAGAGAGAAGACACAGTCCGAAGTAGTAAGGCTGCTCAATGTTGATGTCCCTGGTAGTGGTCCACAGAGCGGGGTACGCCAGGGAACTCCTCTCTAGAAGATATCCCTTGGAATGGATCCGGTAGTGGCCTGCAGCACGGGGTATGCCAAGGAACAGCGTGTAGTACTTCAGAGAGGTGCAGAAGGTCAACAGAGTGAAGTAGATGACGGTACTGACTCCGGGGAGTAGAAAGGTAGCTGGAATGCATGGCAGTGGCCCGAGGCATGGGGCACGCCGGCAGTTCCATCAGCAAGATGATCAAAGCAATGATAGTACTCACAAGGCAGAACTGGCAGAATCCTGAAAGGGTTGACAGGAACTTAGGCAGGAAGGCCCTCCAAGGAGTGGATGGCCAGAATGTAACAAGGCCCCCGAGGAGTGGGTACCTAAGGCATTTAAGTTCAGGAAGCAGTTCAATAGTGAAGCGAAGCGTCTCCGAATAGAGTGGAATAAGCAGGAAGGAAGTCCTTGCTAACTTGTAGGAAGCATAGGCTGGCTGGGTTAAATACTTCTGGCGGGTGACATCATGCAGAGGGGACGCCCCCGAGATTACACCATGATGTGGATAAGAGAGGGCATGGCACGTGCGTGCCCTAAGTAATCCCTGACTCAAGATGGCGGACGGGATCGCCCACGCCATTCTGGGGACGCCGAGGAGGTGGCGTTTGCAGGCTGAGGCCGCCATGGCCTTGAGAATTGTTGTAGCTGGGAAAAGAGAGGTGAGTAGCAAAGGTCACAGCCATCTGCGACCGATGGGCGCAACAGTACCCCCTTTCTTAGGGCCCCTCCCAGGGGGTTTCGGCTTCCTTGGGTGAGTTAGATGAAATTGTTGAATGAAATCCTTGTCAGGATGTTTTTGGCAGGTTCCCAGCTGTTTTCTTCCGGCCCATATCCTTCCCAAGATAATAGGTATTCCCAATGCTTTCCACATTTGCGTACATCTAAGATTTCATCCACTTGGTATGTAATGTCCTCTTCAGCAGACAGAGGCTGTGGATCCGGAGTCTTTTTTGAAAACTCAGAGAGGATGAGTGCCTTCAAAAGAGAAACGTGGAAGGTGTTGTGTATCTTCATGGAAGTGGGCAAATGCAGGCTGTAAGTTACAGGTCCCAGATGGTGGAAAATAGAGAAAGGACCAATGTAGCATGGAGCGAATCGAACAGATGGCAGCTTGAGATGGATGAATTTGGTACTGAGCCATACCTTGTCTCCTGGTTGGAACTCAGGCACTGCTCTGTGATAAGCATAATAATATTTTTTGGCCCGTTGTCCTGCCTTCTGCAAAAGGCCTTTGGTTTGTTCCCAGAGATGATGGAGTTCTTCAGCTGAAGCCTGGGCTGCTGGCGATGGAACTGACAAGGGTATAGGAAGTGGCGGTAATGGCTGACAGCCAAACACTATCTGGAATGGTGTAGATCCAGTTGCAGCAGATGGGTGCGAATTTAGGGCAAACTCAGCCCAGGGGAGTAGAGTATGGTTATCACTGTTCTGGCTCAGAATGGCCCCTACACTGACATTGGAGGGTCCGGGTGATGAAGGCAAGGCTTTTTGAGGAAAGCCTCTTTGAGGGTTTGAAAAGCCGCAACAGCTTTTGGAGACCATTATGAAGAGTTGGCTCCCTTCTTCATCTTGGCAGTAAGTGGTGAAGTCACGGTAGAGTAGTGTTGGATGAATGAGCGATAATTAGTGAAGCCGAGGAAGCAGGAGAGTGCTTTGAGACTAGTGGATTGAGGCCAGTCCTGTATACTTTTGGTCTTTTGTGGATCCATCTGGAAACCTCTGCCTGTTGACTTTGTAAATCCTGGGAAAAAATTAGTATGTCGTCTAAATACACAACCACACATTGGTAAAGCATATCTCGCAGAATCTCATTCATCATATTTTGGAATACGGCCGGAGTATCACACAGGCCAAAAGGCATGACCATATACTCGAAATGGCCATCGCGAGTATTAAAGGCCGTCTTCCACTCGTCTCCTTGACGAATGCGGACCAGGTTGTATTCCCCTTTTAGGTCTAGTTTTGTGAAAATATTGGCTCCCTGGAGTCTGTCGAATAACTCTAAAATCAGAGGTAAAGGATATCGGTCCTTTATGGTAATTTCATTAAGTCCTCTGTAGTCTATACATGGATGAAGAGATCTGTCCTTCTTGCCAATAAAAAAGAATCTGGCTCCGGCAGATGATTTGGAAGGCCGGATAAAACCTTTTTTGCAAATTTTCTTGGATATGGGCCGACATGGCCTAAGTCTCTGAAAGAGAGAGTGGGTAAACCCTTCCTCTAGGGTGCTCCAAGCCAGATGTACTGCCACCACACAGTCGAAGGACCTGTGTGGTGGCAGTACATCTGCTGCTTGTTTCGAAAACACATCTTGAAATGATGAGTATTGTGGTGGCAAACCAGGAAAAGAAGTGGATGTTGTCATGCAAGGCATAGGTGTTACCTTCTTCAAGCATCGGTTATGACAAGCCACTCCTCACTATGATAGTTTCAGGGTACCCCAGTGAAACTGGGGTGTATGATCTTGCAACCAAGGTAGGCCAAGTACGACTGGATGAATGGCTTTGTCAAGGACCAGAAATGAGATGTTCTCAGTATGAAGAGAAACTGTGCACAGTCATATTGGTTGCGTGGTGTAAGAGACTTCTCCTGGAAGAGACTCGCCGTGTACAGAAGAAAGGAGCAGCGGAGTTGGTGTTGGTACAATGGGAATCCGAAGATATTCCACCAGCCTTTTTAGAATAAAATTGCCACCTGCACCAGAGTCAACTAGTGCAAAGGTCTGAAATTCAAGAGTCCCGAAATAATTGAGACTGGGAGAGTCAGTGGAGGAGATGGTGTAGTAAGACCTAGGAAGAGTCCTCCCGTGGATCCTAGGTCTGCATGTTTCCCAGACAGGTGGGGCGTGATTGAACCACATGGACAGGTTGTCCACAGTATATACAGAGACCTAATCGCTTACGGTAGCATCTCTCTTTGGCAGTCAGGTGGCTGCGACCTAGTTGCATGGTTCATCTTCTTCAGTGATAGGGGAAGGTGGAGTCTGCGGAGCAGGTGTAGGTCGTGAGCGTATACTCCCTGATAAATATTTCTTAGGACTCTTTACCTCGGATGAACACTCACGCAGGCGATGATCAATTCTGCCAGCTAGGTCGATGAGTGTGTCCAAGGTATCAGGCAAATCACGTGCGGCCAATTCATCCTTGATACGGGAGTGAAAACCCTCTAGGAAAATTGCTCGTAAACACCACAGGTCCCAATGAAGCTCTGAAAACAGGGTCTTAAATTCAATAACATAGTCCAGAAGTGGCTTAGCTCCTTGTTGGAGGTATAAAAGAGCAGAGCCAGCAATAGTCTTGCGAGCTGGATCATGAAATACTGACTTGAAGAGAGCAAGAAAACCTGGCAAGTCGCTGAGGATTGGGTCATTGCGTTCCCATAGAGTTAAAGCCCAGGCCAGGGCTCTTCCATCTAAAAGAGACAGGATATATGTGGTCTTGGCTAATTCCGCAGGGAAGTAAGATGGTTGGAGAGAGAAGTACATACAGCATTGGTTAAGAAAGCCCCTACACACCAGGGAATCCCCTGAGAAACGAATGGGGCTGGTAGAGGTACAGCAGTTCGAACAGGAACCACTTGCGACGAGATATCTTTATCAGACTTGGTAGAAGTATTCAGTTGAGAACTCAACTGAATAAAAGCAGTGGTCAATGTCTCTGTCGTTCAGCAATGCATTGGGTCAGGTCAGGGATGGCCTGCAGGGATGAGACCTGAGCCGGGTCCATGGAGTTAGTAATCTATTATAATCTGGTGTGGTTGTGGACCCTGGATCGTAGTGAGAGCTGACTCCACCCACAGGGAGGAGCCCTGTGGGAACTCACTACGATAGGCGTGGCCTCAGCTGAGACGGGCACAGTAATGTCTGGAACAGTGGGTGATACCCATAGCATAGAGAGTAGTAAGACTGCTCAATGTTGATGTCCCTGGTAGTGGTCCGCAGAGTGGAGTACGCCAGGGAACTCCTCTCTAGATGATATCCCTTGGAATGGATCCGGTAGTGGCCCGCAGCATGGGGTATGCCGAGGATCAGCAAGTAGAGAGGCGCAGAAGGTCAACAGAGTGAAGTAGATGATGGTACTTACTCCGGGGAGTAGAAAGGTAGCTGGAATGCACGGTAGTGGCCCGAGGCACGGGGTACGCCAGCGGGTCCATCAGCAAGATGATCAAAGCGATGACAGTACTCACAAGGCTGAACTGGCGGAGTCCTGAAAGGATGACAGGAACTCAGGCAGGAAGGCCCTCCAAGAAGGGGATAGCCAGAACGTAACAAGGCCCCCTAGGAGTGGGTACCTAATGCGTTCAAGTTCAGGAAGCAATTCAATAGTGAAGCGAAGCATCTCTGAATGGAGTGGAATAAGCAGGAAGGAAGTCTTTGCTAACTCGTAGGAAGCATAGGCTGGCTGGGTTAAATACTTCTGGCGGGTGATGTCATGCGGAGGAGATGCCCCCGAGGTTCCCGCCATGAAATAGATAAGAGAAGGCCTGGAGCGCACGTGCCCTAAGTAATCCCCGACTCAAGATGGTGGACGGGATTGCCCATGCCGTCCTGGGGATGCTAAGGAAGGTGGCGTTTGCAGGCTGAGGCTGCCATGGCCTTGAGAATTGCTGTAGCTGGGAAAAGAGAGGTGAGCAGCAAAGGTCGCAGTCTGCGACCGACGGGCGCAACAGTAGCCTCTACGTGCATATTTTATAAAAGTAGAAAATATGCACATATATTTAGTTTTGCATGCACATATATAAGCCTAAAAAAGGGGTGGCTTAGAGGAATTCCGGGATGGGACCAACTCTTACGTGCATATTTTGAAAGACACGCGCACATATCTGCCAACTTACTTGTGATTTTTACAGTTAATTGTCTGGCATAAGTGATATTAAATGTGTTTATTTAGCTGGGTGGGAGGGCTGGGTAAACTGGAGGGAGTTTAGGCTAAAGAACCAGGAGGGTCTTGATGACCTGGAAAAGGACTGGCCGAACGAGTGGAATAATTGGTAAAACTGGTAATTTCCTTGACGCACTTGTGCTTTAAAATTGAATGATTTACAGATGTAATCCCGACATACTTGAGAAAGTTTTACTTTATTTTTGCATGTAAAATATATGCATGTATCCTACTTTACTTCCACAGGTAAAATATACGCATGTATATTTTTAAAATAGGTAGGAAAAGTATACGCATTCAATGCATTGAAATACTACATACTGTCATGGCCATGAAGGCTGATTTGGTGAAACCTCCAAGGTGAGGAAATGCATGAATTGGGACCTGCCAGGTCAAGTGTGAGGTCTTCTGTCTTACCAGCCACCTTCCCTTCAAGTTGGGCCCTCTGGTGTTGCTGGCTGGCAGGTCTTATGCTGGGCAGTGCACAGGATCAGGAAAAGGGCACCCACAAGGATTGGCAGGCAGAAAATTCAAGTGACAAGAAGGTGTCCTGAACACACTGAACATAATCAGGGCGTACACCAGCAGCACAGGAGCAGACAAGTAAATACAAGGCAAATACAAGGGATCCATAGACAAACAAGGGGGAAAGACAAAGCATAGAAAAGCAAGGACTGTACTGGGGAACATAAGAACATAAGAAATTGCCATGCTGGGTCAGACCAAGGGTCCATCAAACCCAGCATCCTGTTTCCAACAGAGGCCAAAACCAGGCTACAAGAACCTGGCAATTACCCAAACACTAAGAAGATCCCATACTACTGATGCAATTAATAGCAGTGGCTAGTCCCTAAGTATAATTGATTAATAGCCATTAATGGACTTCTCCTCCAAGAACTTATCCAAACCTTTTTTGAACCCAGCTACACTAACTGCACTAACAACATCCTCTGGCAACAAATTCCAGAGCTTTATTGTGCGTTGAGTGAAAAAAAAGTTTCTCCGATTAGTCTTAAACGTGCTACTTGCTAACTTCATGGAATGCCCCCTAGTCCTCCCATTATCCGAAAGTGTAAATAACTGATTCACATCTACTCGTTCAAGACCTCTCATGATCTTAAAGACCTCTATCATATCCCCCCTCAGCCGTCTCTTCTCCAAGCTAAACAGCCCTAACCTCTTCAGCCTTTCCTCATAGGGGAGCTGTTCCATCCCCTTTATCATTTTGGTTGCCCAAGGGGCCATAGAAAGGCCTAGCACAGGACAAGGTCAAGCTAGAAGTACACTGATAGGAAGGGCCACAGGAAGGCCTAGACAATGCAAGAAGAGGGCTAGAAACACACGGAAGGCCACAGGGATGTTTCAAGGGTAAGGAATTAGATAAAGAACATAAAGGCAGGAAAGGCTCCAGAGAGGCCTAGGCAAGACAGGGTTAAGACAAGAAACACATGGAAAGGCACTGGGAGGCCTAAACTGGACAGGGCAAGGATGACACCGACTAGATAGGCTAACAGGAAGCCTAGACAAGACAGGGAGAAGGCTAGGAATTCACAGAATAGATAGGCCAATGGGAAACCTTGACTAGACAGGAACAAGGCTAGGAGTACACATATTAGATAGGTCACTAGGAGGCCTAGAAAAGACAAGGACAAGGCAAGGAGCATAGGCAAGAGAGGCCACTGCAGGGCCTAGAGAGGACAAGAGCAGTGCAAGAAGTACACAAACTAGAAAGGCCGAAACAGAGCAAGGCAATGGACTAGAACAAGGATACTAAGCAAAGAATGCAAAGACAAGGGGCCAAAGGCAGAGAGGAGACCCCATGCTGAGGCGGGGAGTACCTTGTGTAAGAGGGTCTGATAGGGTTGGCCTTATTGCATTATACAGCCTTTAAGGTGGAGGCTAGATTGGGTCTGTGCTACCCTTGGAAGAACTCAGATGGCAGGGAGCCGCCTAGCAGCCAGAGTCATTACACATATGCAACATATATCTTAAGAGTGAATTATAAAACTACTTGCACATACTTGCATATACACGTTATATGTCGCCACATGCATTTATTTGAAAGTTATCCTCAAAGTTTATATATGAGGCAATGGAGAGTGAAGTGGCTTGCCCAAGGTCATAAAGAACATCAGTGGGAGAAGTGAAATTTTAACCCTGGCTTCCCTGGTTCTCAGACAGCTGCTCTAATCACTAGCGGGCCGATACAGTATAAAACGCGGGAGAGCGGGCGAGCGCCCACTCTCCCGTCGCGTGCACAGGACACTCTCCTGTGTGCGCGATACAGTAAATGAATTTATTTAAATTAGGCCCGGCAGTAAAAAGAGGCGCGAGGGACACTAGCGCGTCCCTAGCGCCTCTTTTTGGACAGGAGCGACGGCTGTCAGTGGGTTTGACAGCCGACGCTCAATTTTGCCGGCGTCGGTTCTCGAGCCCGCTGACAGCCATGGGCTCAGAAACCGGACGCCGGCAAAATTGAGCGTCTGGTTTTCGGCCCGACAGCTGCGGGCCGAATTCAAATTTATTTTTTATTTTTTTACTTTTTTTACTCTTCGGGACCTCCGACTTAATATCGCTATGATATTAAGTTGGAGGGTGCACAGAAAAGCAGTTTTTTCTGCTTTTCTGTGCACTTTCCCGGTGCCGGAAGAAATTAGCATCGACCTTTGGCGTGTTTTCCTCCCCTTACTGAATAAGGGGTAAGGGAAAACACGCGTCCATTTGCAGGCTAACAGTGCACTGTACTATATCGGCCTGTCGGATTCTATTGTAGTCTTGAGAGCTGTGTGCTCCTCATGAGTTTTCTGCTAAGTATACAAAGGGAAAAGAGGTAGAGAGCCTCTTACACCAGAAGGCAGTTCCAATTTACAATAAAAAAACAAGTTTAATGAAAGTTATTTTCTCCTTTTGAGAGTATTAGGGTGTACAGCACTATCCTTTAATACTATACTTCCCTGGGTGCAATTATTTCAACTTAGCTGATCTGAGCCAGCTAGGTTGACGTTCCTCTTTAGAAAAAAATGACAAAACTCAAAAGAAATCCAAAGCATTTCTAAAACCCCTAATGACAAAAGCAAGAAAGCTTGTAGCCGGCAGAGAGTTTACTTACCTAGCCTGGGTGATGTTATTTTGTTGACATTACTTTTCTCATTGCAGGTCTGAAGATTGCAGGGTCTATATGCTGCTGGTTTTTCGGAGGGAAAGCACTCATTGCCGTGCCTGCCTGTGATCTTGTGCATACACTGGATTACTCGGGATTGCATTCCTTTGCCACAGGTAACAGAGCACTACATAGAAAATAATTCCTTATTTTATTGTTTGGCATATGTCCAAAATGCTCAGATAAACACAGCCTTGGTTGCACACTACAGAATTTAGTTTCAGCCTGCAACATACTAGAACTTATTTCATAGTATTTTCCCAGTGAATTTGAGTAAATAGAAGCTATCTTGTTTTATACTCACCACATGAAAGCAGAAACAGTTTAGGCAGGTGCGGCAGAAAGTCCCAAATTGTACCGAAATGGCTTTTCCTAACCTCTAATGTTGTGGTACCCTTGATGCTGAAGCTTTAATAAGAATTCATTAATACAGTCTCTTTCTAGGACTCTGTCCCTTTAAGAGGTTTCTCCAGATGTTTAGGACCACAGCAGCACCTCCAGCTGGGCTGATAATCTATTACAGCTCATAGTGCTCTCCTTCTTCCAACAGGACTGATAAACAGTTCTTATAGGTTTTATAGGGTTACGTTTATTTTGTCCACCACAGCCTTAGCCTCCAAAGGCTTCCGCAATGGCCTGGTTTGGTCCTATACTATTGTTCTCTGAACCTCTCCACTGAGAGATTCAGTTCACTTATCTCAAGTCTGGAAGAAGGATTGGGCACCTGTCCAATGTCCAGGAGGAGAAAAGGAGTGTGGAGTAAAGAGGAAGGGTGGCACCCCACCAGTATAGAACCACCTCAGATATCCATCACACATTCAGGGTCAGAGTTGGGAGGCAATCTTCAGGCACAACAAGGAGGGAAAGGAACTAGAGTCTTGAATACCAGGACATCTGATCAAAGGTATTGTATATTGGGAACTGGATTTTATCCACTATCCTACTAGTGCAGAAATCCCTTAGGAGGAGCCCCACAAATGCCTCCTAAGTAGGGAGGGATCTTTATGCAGTTGAGAGAAACTGAAGAGTCACAGATTTCCCAGTAATAACTTTGTATAAAGGACAGTATTGAGAAAGGACTTTTACACAGCTATACATATACATATATATATATATGTTCCACCTTAAAATCGCCTTTCAGGAAAGTTACGTCTCAATGGAAGGACCTGGGTTTGATTCCCAGCTCAAGTCTTCTGCTCTCCAGGTCAGCTAGGAATGCTGCAGAGGCAGCACTCACAGCCCTATGAATGGTGACTCCATGAGTCACTGGGTGCAGTTAAGGGGCTGTGGCTCTCACTGGGCTCGTGGATGAGAAATGGTTGTTGCCCTCTCTTCTTCCAGTCTCTGAAGAAGAATCCCTGGGTGTTCAGATCTAAGCTGGGTTCCTGATTCCAAGGTGGAAGGTCTGGCAGAAGAGCTGATACAGACAGCTGTGAGTAACTCTGGGAATAAGAGGAGGATTTTCTACCATTCTCTTGGGGGTCTGAAAAGACAGAACCCTTTGGGAAAGTATCAGGATATCTCAGAGTTCTTGAACCTGACTTAAGCAGCATGAGCAACTGTGTCTGCATATGTGAGTTTTGGAATTTAAAGAACTGTTTCCTGCTGTGATTTTTTTTTTTTGTAATTTAGATTATGTCTTTTGCTAAATCTGCTAAATTTTGAATTTTTTCTTCAATAAACCCTCATTTTTGTTGGAATGCAGCACCTCATTTTATTTTCAAGAGTGATCTCTTTTGAGGTCCTACAAGTTATCCGGTCCTTATCACTGAATACATATCCACACCACTGCAACGAGTAGGTTAGTGCTCAGTAGTGCATGGAAGTGTGACCCACTTGTTATGGGGGAAGAGGGTTGCATAGCTATACTGAGAGAATTACCAATATTGATAATGATTTGTCCCCCACTATAGAGTCTTTCAAGCAAAGGCATAAAAGCACACTGTAAAGTGAGCATGGAACCACTGTCTCCATTAAGCTCTGAAACAGGTACATTTTAAATGAAGGGCATGTGCACCATTAAATGTGTGCATTAGGCACTTGAGCAAAGATACACTTAAGGCCAGATTTTAAAACCCCGGTGCGAGTAAATCCCGAGGTTTACGCGCGTGGCCGGGTCTTACGTGCGCCGGGCCAATTTTCAAACCGGCCCGGCCACGCATGGAAACCCCGGGATGCGGGTAAGTGCCTGGGACTCAAAAGAGGGTGGGCCAAGGAGGGCGGAGTGGGTTGGGCCGGGGGACGGCCCGGGACAGCGCCATTCCTCGGCCTGCGCACGCAAGTTACTTCAGCTCGGGCCCTGAAGTAACTTGCACAACAAAAGGTAAAATAATCTTAAAAAAGGGTTTTAGAGGGTGGGGAGGAGAGAGGAAGGGGAAGGGAGTTTTGGTTAAGGGGTAGGAAAGTTCCCTCCCAGTCCACTGGGACTGGGAGGGAACTGGGGAAGGCCCCGATCTCGTTGCCGCCGGGTAGCGTGCCAAATATGGCCCTTAATTTTTATATCTTGCGTGCAAGTAGACACGTATCATTTAAAATACCCCTGCTGCGCCTATGTGTGCAGCCTTTACTTACGCACTCACGCAAGTGACCATACGGAGGGAAGGGGAGCGAAGGAGAGCACCTCAATTGCAGAGACAATCTGACACTCTTGTTTGGCCTGTTAATGTCCTTGTTATTAAGGGTTCTCACATTGATGTGGATCATTGTTAAAGGATGGAGAAAATCTCCACATCATCTTTGGGAAGTGAGAGTGGAGACACAGAAATGTTCTCACATGGAATAAGAAAAGCATCAAGTCTCCCCTCTACTCCACCCTGACCATCTGCAGTTCTGTACGGTTCTCTGCCTTGAGGTGAAAATATAATGTCTTGCAACAGGCAAACGCCCAGGCTCACAAACAGTAACAGATCCCCTACCCACCCCTAACTATAAAGGTAAAACAACCCTGTATCTCAAAACAAGAAGGATTCATAAACAGGAGGACTTCCCCACTACTATTAAACAGTTGTCTGGAGCTCTGTGAGGAAAATCAAACAGTTGGAAATGATATTCTGAGTGATAGACAGAAGGTGGCAGCAGTGACTGGCTTTTCAATCATCCTTCCCAAGAATATTCAAAGAAGCAGCAGAAGAAAAGGCAGATGGTATATAATGGAGCAGAGAAGTGCACATACAGTATGTAAAAAACAATAATGCTCAGCCCCAGGAGCCGTGACTAATCAAAGAGCAGATAGAAAGAATTCATAATTCATCCCCCTTACACCAAGCAAACAGAAATTTGAAATGAGAAAAGGATTCAATGAATATTCCCTTCCCTGATCCCTCTACTCTGTCCCCAGATCCTCCCCAGTATACTACGTAACAGTAGATCTCTTAATAAATGGAAAGGAGTGAAGAGCCTTGTGCTGGCTTCAGACCTCATGTGTGGTTCAAGACCAACTAACCACCTGGTCCTCTACCACTTCATACACTTTGGGTCATTCCAAGTAGAAACTTCTGCTCATGGTGCCAGCGGCTGCTCTCTCTCTAAGAAATGTCTCTGACATCTGAACATCTGTGCATGTAGAATTCTTTGTAGCACACCAAAATTTGCAGGTCTCTGGGCAAATTCCTGCTTAGTTACTGGTCCTGAAGTAAGACCCAGATTCCAGCCTCTGCCAGGAACAGCGATATATCCTATGGGTCCGTAAACTGCTGCCATTTATTCTGGTGCAAGAGAAAGAAGATTGCAGGAAAGTGATGACTGAGTCCATCAAGACCTCAAACAGAAAATGAAACGTTTCTTTGGCTGAGAAATAAGTGAATACTGAGTATTCACGCCACACAATACTGTTCTTCACAGGAACGTCTTTTTTGAACCAGTAGGTGGCTAAAATTTTAAACTTGTCCTGGAAGGTAGGGACCCTGAGAATAAAAACTCATAGTCTCTCTTCTTACATGGACTTACCTGTGGGGATCTGTGGGCCCATTCAGTTATGATGCTGCTGCCTTCTAGGATCGCTGCGGTTTGTTGGAAGAAAGGTTGAATGTAGGTAATCATGTCTGCCCTTTTGATACCTTCCGGTAGACCAATGATTCATAGGTTGTTCCATTGGGTTCACTTTTCCAGATCATTCATCTTCAGCGCCATTTTCTGAACATTAATGTTCAGACAGGTCTGTTTTGCAGCCAGGTAGATGGTATCATCAAGCCAGCTCATGAACGTCTCAAGCTTTCTGATTTTCTCACTCCCTGTTTTTTTTGGCCTATCCCAAATGTTCTAGCTTCTTTCAAGGCCCAGATCTAATTTACTAATATTTTCAACTGTGCCAAGAGATTTCCACATCTTGTCTCACGTTCATTAAACTTTAAATTAGCCTGTGCACATCATTTGAGGAAGAGGGGCCTCGGAACTAGAATCCCACAAATCCTCCCACCCATGCTTCCTAAAATCCATTCCTTCAGTGCAGGCTCACTCAGCACTCACTCAGGATTCAGATTGTGTGAATAGTAAGGAACTGAATAAAGTTCAAACTCAATTTTTTTCAATAGGGCTTTGTGGATAATGAAACTATATCGGAAATCAATTCAACAGCATCTCGAGCTATTTGTTCTTAAGGAAAAGTGAATCAGTCCCAAAAGAAATAGGGGCAGATTTTCAAAGGGGTAAGCACATAAGATACACGCGTACCCCCCGAAAACCTGCCCCAAGCTCCCCCTGCACGTGCTGAGCCTATGTTGAATAGGCTCATCGGCGCGTGCAAGCCCCGGGATGCGCGTAAGTCCTGGGGCTTTCCTGGGGGGGGGGGCGTGTCGGGGGCATGTTGGGGTGCGGCGCATCATCCGTGGGGCAGGGCCATGGGCGTGGTTCCACCCGGGGCATTTTGGGGCGGGGCCGAGGCCTCCGAAACTGCTCCCGGGCCAGGGAATCAGGCAGGCGTAACTTTTATAATAAAGGTAGGAGGGGGTTTAGATAGGGCTGGGTGATGGGTTAGGTAGGGGAAGGGAGGGGAAGGTGGGGGGAGGCAGAAGGAAAGTTCCCTCCGAGGCCGCTCTGATTTTGGAGCGGCCTCGGAGGGAACGGGCAGCGCGCGCCGGGCTTGGCGCGCGCAAGGTGCACAAATGTTCACCCCCTTGCGCACGCCAACCCCGGATTTTAAAAGATACACGTGGCTACGCACGTATCTATTAAAATCCGGTGTTCTCTTGTTTGCGCCGGGCGTGCGAAAATGTTTTTGAAATCTGCCCCTCAATGTTTAAGTAGAACTGAGAATGGAGAGCAATGGTTGTGTAAGGAAACTGAATTAAAAGTTCTACAGGAAATTATTAGGGGTGTGCATCGATAAAATTATTGTTTTGGGTTTGATTTTTTTCATTTTGTGCCTTTTTTTTATTCATGAGGATTTTTTATTTTTTCTCTTAGTGTGCACTATTCAAATTGCAATAATGTGCACTAAATGGAAATAGTGTGCATTAAAATAAAAAACATGGTATCGTTTCAGTTTTGAAATGCTATGACATGACATAGGCAATATCATTTAGAACACCAGATTCCTAGAAATTATTAGTTCAGAATTCCTAATCATTTAGGCATGGGTTTAACAATATAAGCCTTCAGGCAGTTTCAGTTTTGTAACAAAGTAACCCCGGGATTCTTTATTCCTCTATAAATATAATGCTACTCGATGCACACAGTGCTGTATAAACAACAAATAAGAGACAGTCCCTGCTCTATAGAGCTTACAATCTAATCAAGAGACTTTGGGAATGTCATATCATAAGATAATGGTTAAAATTATTTATTTATTTATTTATTTATTTAACAACTTTTAATATACCGACGTTCGTATGGCACATCACGCCGGTTTACAAGTAACTCAATTAAAGGAGGAAATTATAATAAACAGGGGGCGGGGATGGGAGCAGGCCAGAAAAAAGGAGGGGGGTAGGGGAGACAGGAGAAGGGAGGGAAAGATAGGTAGCGTGAGAGAGAGTAAAAAACAACCGTCAAAATAAGAAATAGGAGGAACTTATTTACAGAAGGAGCTATATACAGTAGTTACAATTAGGATAAGATTAATTACATTGGACACAATGCGCAATTTTGTAAATTTGCAGAACGAGGGCGGGCAAAGGAAGTTAGTTAAAATTAGTTAGTTAATGAGGCTGAAGGCAGACAATCAGGCTTAAGATTTAAAAGCAACCTCACGGGCCGATACAGTAAAGTCTGTGGGAGAGCGGAAGAACGCCCGCTCTCCCGGCGCACGATTCACTATGCAAATTAGGCGGCGCGGTAGAAACGGGGAAAAGGAGGCGCTAGGGACAGTATCGCGTCCCTAGCGCCTCCTTTTTGACAGGAGCGGCGGCTGTCAGTGGGTTTGACAGCAGACGCTCAATTTTGCCGGCGTCGGTTCTCGAGCCCGCTGACAGCTACAGGCTCGGAAACTGGACGCCGGCAAAATTGAGCGTCCGGTTTTCCGTCCGACAGCAGCGGGCCGAATTCCAATTTTTTTTTTTTTTTTACTTTTTTTACTCTTTGGGACCTCCGACTTAATATCGCCATGATACTAAGTCGGAGGGTACACAGAAAAGCAGTTTTTACTGCTTTTCTGTGCACTTTCCCGGTGCCGGAAGAAATTAGCGCCGACCTTTGGGACGGCGCTAATTTCTGAAAGTAAAATGTGCGACTTGGCTGCAGATTTTACTTTCTGTATCCCGCGCGCATACCTAATAGGGCCGTCAACATGCATTTGCATGTTGAGGGCGCTATTAGGTGCCGTGGGTTGGACACGTGTTTTCCTCCCCTTACTGAATAAGGGGTAAGGTAAAACGCGTGTCCAATAGCAGGCTAACAGTGTGCTCCGTCGGAGCGCACTGTACTGTATCGGCCTGTCAGAAAGGTGGGGTTTTAGATGGGATTTAAACAAGGAGAGAGAGGGAGCATGATACACCAGCTCAGGAAGCACAGAGCCAGGAATAGGGAGTAGAAGAGATGGCCATAGATGAGTGACTTTCCTGATGAGTGGAGTGCTCGAGGAGGGGTGTAGAGTGAGAGAGAGAGGAGATATGAGAAGCTGCAGAGTGAAGGCACTTGTAAGGTAACAGGAGATTGAACAGTATGCAGAAACGGATAGGGAATCAATGCAATGAATTCAGAAGAGGGGGTTATATGTGTGTAAATGACTTTGGCCACAGATAAGTCATGCAGTTGAATTTAGGATAGATTGTAGTAGAGAGAGTTGGCTCACTGGGAGACCTGTGAGGAGCAGGCTGCAATAATCTAGGTGGGAAGAGATGAGAGAGTAGATACGGGTTCAGGTAGTGTGTTCAGAAAGGATGGATTTTGGTGAAGTTATAGAGAAAGAAATAGCAATTTTAGCAGAGTTTTGGATATGTGTAGAGAAGGAGAGGGAGGAGTTGAAGATGACACCTAGGTTGTGGGCTGAGGGGACTGAGAGGATGACCGTGTTAACCCCAGAAATAGAGAAAGGAGGAAGAGGAGAGGTGGACTTGAGAGGAAAGATAAGGAGCTCTGTCTTGGCCATGTTGAGTTTAAGGTGGTGGTAGAAGTTCCAGGGAGAGATGGCATTCATCCTTGAACCGCTGCTTGGGTTCACATAGACTGTTGCTTGACAAGAGCAGGGTTATTGCAGCCTGACCTGTGCTGTGCTCTTGCATTCCTCATGCATCCTGAATAAATTAATGTAGTTGAACTGTTAGCCCACTTGAATACTCTCAAAAGACAGAAAAATAGTTAAATAATTGATCAAACAGTGATTTTTTTTCAACGTTTGTATTAGAAAAATATGTTTACCTCAGCACTCATATACAACTATATTCAGTATTTTGTGGATATGCTGAAGATTTAAGAAAATTCAGATTTCTCATGGGGTGAATTTAGTTGTTATACCTTATTTTCCTTTCAATTTACCAACATTAGCAAACATAAAATATGTTCGTACTAATGTGTATCTTCTGGACAACTTGAAAATTAAAGTCAGCAGCAGTGTATTTGTTACATGCTTTACATTTTAAATTACCTAGTTGACAGCATCTGTCACGTTAGATAAAATTTATAGTCAATTTCTTTTTAAAATGTCACAGTTTATCCCAATTGCTGTGAAAGTGTGACGAAGAGCAAGCAGGTGGGCATGTATTAAACATCCCTAGCTGTATACAATTCCCTCCATCACCATTTAAAGTGCCAGATTTACTGGGAAAATTGGACAAAAGAACAATAGATCTGCAAATCAGTTTGCTTGCACACTGACTTGTGCATCTTTGGCTTAAAAATTTGATATCCTGTGATTTCTAGAAGCAAAAAAATAAAAATAAAAAATCCATAGTAAAAAATAAAATATACCAATAAAACTTTCCGCAAAATAGCATTTGGGGGGTGGGGGGTGGCTTTTGACCCATGGGTTAAATTTAAGGACTGGGCAAAAGCCCCATAATGTATTTTTTTTTTTTTTTTAGCAAAATACCAGCTAATAATTGAAAATATGAGCTTTGAATATGAATGTGATCAGCAGATATCAGAAGGAAAATGCTCTGGTCGTCTCTCTTTTTCACTATTAATCACAATCTTTTCTTTTGATCAGTTTGGCTAAATGCAGTCTTATCCTCAATGCATTTCCTGGTCGAGCACAGAAATGAAAATGGGGCAGAAGAATCCAGGATGCCAGGTTAGCTCATCCAAATGCTTATTTTGCAACACCGAACAGCATGCACATCACAAAATAGCAGAACAGGGTCTTTCATTATCAGTTGAGAACTATTTTCACTGCTAAAGCCCAGGTTTTGCCTGATGCACAAATGGCTATCCTGCCCAAGGAGTAGACTGACACCCTTGTGCTCCACTGCCCTGCCCGGCTTGGAACCCTTCTTGTTGCTGACACCGACCTGCTTTCTTGGGATTTCCCCACTAACCTTTTTGCACAGGGTAGCCCTAGACAAAATAAGAATTATTATTTTTCGATAAAATACTCTGAGTCAAAACAGGGATGAAAAGGGGAAAATGCTAGGGAGAAGGGAAAAGAAGACGTGAGATGCTGAACGAGGGGGGAAAGAGAATAGATACTTGGTGAGGAAGAGGGGGATAGAGACTGTTGGAGTAGGGGAAGGAGAGAGGGAGAAGGAAGAGGGGAGATGCTGGAGCAACAGAGTAGAGACACTAGGAGGAGAGAGGAAGGAAGGGGAGACACTGGGGGGGGGGGAAGGGAAGGAGAAAGGTGGAAAGGTGGAAAGAAGATTGATGATGGAAGAGGGGAAGGAAAAGAGGAGGTGCAGGGAGGGAGAGAGTGGAAATGCTGGGAGAACAGGTCATTGTGATTTTCATCTAGCTCTCTCAGTGAATTTGAAATATTCTGTGGGAAATATTCTGTGGGAGGTTACAATCTTAGAGCAGGGGTTTTGGAACCCCTGCTCTAAGATTGTAACCTCCCTCTCCCCACCAGATCTCACTTCTCTTTTGCTGAAGTGTTTAATATTTCCTTTGACACTCCTAGCTTCTGTCCACCAAAATACACTCTAATATTATTTACCCAGAAAAATGAGGAGCAATTTGTTTCTCACTGATATTTTTCAGACAGTTGCTGTTATTGTTTGTAATAAACGCTGATAGATTCCTGGGAAAAGTACAATGCAATCTGAAAAGCATGACGCACGACATACATCGGACTTGTTGCAAGGCGCCATGTTGTGAAGCATAGAAATCAAGAGTTTGGCGCACTCTCGGGCAAGCTCACAAATGTCTTCTTCCCTTCTTTTGTCTTCTGTCTGGCAAGGTTGCTCTGACTGCAGCATCCACGTAGACATAAAATTCATAGGTCTGAGCCTGGCATAGCAGGCTCGGGCTTTTATACTTATGAGATGAACAGAATAGCAACTGTATCTGGGTTATAGTAATTGTGTAATATGTCTGTGGAGAGCTCCGAGTCATTAAGTTATCACTATATACAGAGAAGACCAATAAAAAAGTTTGTGGGGGTTCTGCAGGCATTCAGAGGAAACTCCATGGCTTTGCTGCATGGAGATTTCCATGGAAATCTGGAACTTATTAGCGGTCTGCACTGTACATGTGCAGCATCACCAGGGACTGGCCATCTTGTGCTAATCAATGTGATTGAGGCTTGGCATTACTACATCGGCCAATTCTTAGAAAGCATGGCTTTCGTGGATGGTGGTAAAAAGACGGTGACCGTTACATGCTAGTTACTTCACTGCGTGGATACCTTCTCTAAAGTATTTGGATCACAGATTGTGGGACTGATGATCACCATTGCTACAAGCAATAGATTTCAATATAGTTGAGACTTATGACAGAGGGAATTTGCTTTGAATTTATAAAACACGAATTAGCAGCTGCTGTAGTTAGATATATGATAGAAATGTATCAAAATAGACCATCTGAATGGATTGGCACAGGCACAGAATCTGTCATTTCCAGATTATACGTAAGCCGAAAGTTATTACTATTGTAAAGCTGTTTGGCACCAATGCAAAATGAGTTGGTTGTTTCAATCTGGGGTCCATGATCACAAAAAATACAAGACTACCCTCATTCAGCATTTCACAGCCCTCTCCAAGAAACACAGTAACAAGTATTATCTGAATAGCCACAATGAATATACACTAGATAAATATACATGCACTGGGTCTCTGATATACCTCATGCATATTCATTATTGGTAGTCTGAAAATCAGATTGGTTAGGGTTGCCTCTAAGACAGGGTTGGGAAACACACTAAGCCTCCCATGGTTTTTTTAATTCCGGTTTCAGCGCAAGTTTTTCAGCGCTAACCATACTTAGGTTTGTAATATGGGTTTCTCTGCTGAAAAAAACACCATGCTAAAAAACCAGTGGTATACTAGGCATGGATGCATACAAATCTAATGTAAACAAATGCATTAGCTATTATAGAGCCATTTTAGCCTGTGTTTTCTAATGTGGGAAATTTAATACCTGGGTCAGGACAGGAGTATAAGTTAGGTCACATTTCTGGTGGCCATTTTAGTCTATTGTGGTTCTGTGTAAGCGCTTCTCTGTGGCAAACATGGATTATGTACCTTTATTTCTAATGATCTGGTACATTTTGCGCGTGAGCCGAAGAATTAGAGCGGCAGATGCTTTAGAACAAAAAGAGAGAAAGAAAATGCTTTATTGCTGAAGAAGAAAGGAAAGTCTGAGAAGAGCAGACTGACCTGGCTCAAGTTGTTCGCAGAGGGGCAGCAGATATTTTGCTGGAGGACAACACGACTCGGGTTACTGGGGACAGACATGATCCACTCATCTAGACTGAGCTCCAGGACAATTCTTTCTCTCTCTGAAGATACCAGAGATGATATAGATCCTCTAATTGATCGTGGCGATGCCATTCCAGGCTTGGTCAAGCTTCTTGCTACCATGCATTTTCTTGCCACTGGCTCATTCCAAAATACAGTGGCTGTAGTACTCAGTAAGGACCAGTCATCGTTTTCAAGGCATTTCAGCCAGGTATTGAGGGATAGGAGTGTGCATTCATTTGCAACGTATTGGCAATCCACAACATATATGCCATATTTGCTGTATTCGTGGGGGTCACGAAATGTATGGCGAACCCCCACGAATACAATATATCACTAATGAATAAACCTCCACCCTCCTGACCCCCCTAAGACTTGCCAAAAGTCCCTGGTGGTCCAGCGGGGGTCCTGGAGCGATCTCCTTCACTCGGGCCGTCGGCTGCCGGTATTCAAAATGGCGCCGATAGCCTTTGCCCTTCATATGTCACAGGGGCTACCAGTGCCATTGGTCGGCCTCTGTCACATGGTAGGAGCAATGGACGGCTGGCCCATCTTGTGCTCCTACCATGTGACAGGGGTCGAGCAATGGCACCGGTAGCCCCTGTGACATAGTAAGGGCAAAGACTATTGGCGCCATTTTGAATACCGGCAGCCGATGGCCCCGAGTGCAGGAGATTGCTCCAGGACGCCTGCTGGACCACCAGGGACTTTTGGCAAGTCTTGGGGGGGGGTCAGGAGGGAGTTCCCCCCAAGACTTGGGGGGGTCAGGAGGGAGTCCCCCCCAAGACTTGCCAAAAGTCCCTGGTGGTCCAGCAAAGGTCCTGGAGCGATCTCCTGCACTTAGGCCATTGGCTGCCGGTATTCAAAATGGCGCCGATAGACTTTGCCCTTACTATGTCACAGGGGCTACCGGTGCTATGATCCTGGAGCGATCTCCTGCACTCGGGCTGTCGGTTGCCGGTATTCAAAATGGTGCAGATAGCCTTTGCCCTTACAATGTCACAGGTGATACCGGTGCCATTGGTCGGCTCCTGTCACATGGTAGGAGCAATGGACGGCCGGCGCCATCTTGTGCTGATGTGATAGGGGCCGACCAATGGCACCGGTAGCCCCTGTGACATAGTAAGGGCAAAGGCTATCAGCGCCATTTTGAATACCGGCAGCCGACAGCCCGAGTGCAGGAGATCACTCCAGGACCTCCGATGAACCACCAGGGACTTTTGGCAAGTCTTGGGGGGGGGGGGTCAGGAGGGTGGGGGGTTGTAGTTAAATAAATTTAAAGGGTTGGGATGGGGTTTTTATTGGGAAATGAATACATATGTAACTAATGAACGGATCGGGGTCCCCCGAGAACGGATGCAACGGATTTGGGTCCCGACGAATACGAATACCATATGGGACAAATCCATCCCTATTGAGGTATATGATGAAACAGGTCAGGGAATACATCAAATACCCACAGCAGCTTAAACAGTGACAAGAGATACAGCGTGCTTTTTTTTTTTATATAGCTGGCATGCTGAATATAATGGGTGCAATCAATTGCACCATTGACATTCTCAACCCCTCCACACACACACACACATAGGAGAGAAATGGCATACTGTAACAGGAGCATAAACAGAATCTTACTCTTAGTGACAGAACAAACACGCACTAGTTCAGAAAACACATTTTGCATTCATAAAGACCTCATATAGAAAGGCACTAGCACCGCACCATTAATCTTAGTGCCTTATGTCCTATTGTTGTGTGCCAGACTGTTTATAATCATTGGTCTTTAATAGTCTCAGTTCTCTAAGTCCCATATTTTTTGTTAAGAATTTTTTAAATGTAAGTAAATTCTCAGATTGAGGTCATATAAAGTAAGGTTAGGAATAAAGTGAATTTATAGGGCAAAGGTCAAATATAGTATTTGAGCTTCATCCTATTTATTTACCTTATTCCTGTGGACCTAATGTTATTGGAAGCCTGCCTTTGAGATCCTAACCCTTGTTTATATGAGTTTGATTAAAGAAGGTTATTCTATTTGTCAGTTGTTTAGAAATATTAAATCTTTTTATTAGTATAGTTTTACTATTATGATTGATATTTTATATTTCTTGATTGTACTGTTTGATGTTTTATGAGGAATAGTGATGTTTCTGTTTTTCCAAACAAACTAAAAGGGTCATTTATCAAAATGCTTTAAGGTGTTTTTGCTTGCGTTAAGCACCTTTAACATATGCGAAAACACCTTTAACGCATGCGATAGCACCATAATGTATGGTGCGATGCAAATCTGAAAAAGAGGAGGAGTTAGCCTGGGTTTACAAAGCCCTATTGCATGGTGTTAATGCTGATGTGGGGGGGGAGAGGGAGAGGGAGAGAGAGAGAAGCCATAATGCTCTAACACTAAATAGGTATTTATATTTCTATGGGAGGCCCACCTAGTAACTCGAGGTGAGGTTTAGGTATTAGTGTAAGGGGTTAGGGGCCACTTTGACATTCAAAGTGAGATGTACAAACAGAACAGTGCTCTCTTGTGAAGATTTGATGACCAAGCTAGGTTGAGAGAACATTGCACAAATCTCATCTTTGAGTGAGTTTCCTCACTCCAAAGATCATCACATCTTCACAACAGAGCACTGTTCTGTTTTTACTGGAAGAGCTGGTAAGGGCTGGAAATGTTTTAGAAAACATTTCCAGTCCTTACCATTGCGGTGTATGGTTATGATGTGGGACGAGTGTCTCTGTTTATCTGGTGTGCTTTTATCCGTATATATGATCTGTCTGCCTGTGTCTCTGTGTCTGGATGTGGTCTGTCTGCCTGTGGTGCTTCTGTGTCTATCTTCTGTCTGGGAATGGTGTGTCTGTGTCTATCTAGGTATCTATTTTGCTCTCTGTCGTTCTGTACAGTATGAGGTATCTGTTTCTCTCTGAGTCTATCTGAGTATCGGGTGTCTGCCTCTCTGTGCCCATGTGTGTTTGTGTGGGTTTATTCCTTTCAGCAACAAACAAAATGAGGGCTTTCAGCCACTGGATGGAAGTGTGGCTGCCATTAAATATTTTTCATATGTGTGTGTGTATATATAATTATTTTATATATATATATATACTAGCTGTACCCGGCCACGCGTTGCAGTGGCAGAGCCAGGTTAAGTGGAAAAGAAAGAAAAGAGAATGGGGATAACCGCCCCCTGCCCCCCCCCCCCCCGAACATGGACGCAATAACATCCCCACGCGCCCCCCCTGCAGGCCCGCCGATACCTGTCAAAAATGGTAGTCGTGGAGCGGGCGTTCGTTCTGGCATGGAAGTATTGGCGCCGGGCCCTCAGCAGCCAGCACTGAAACTGTCTCCGACGGCTGTTAGAACGTACTCTGTCAGTGGGGTGGAGCAATGGGAGCGGTCGTCTCGCTCAGATAGTAAGGGCAAAGGTGTGCCGGTTGCCAGTGCAGAAAATGGCGTCGACGGGCCCTCTCCCTTACTATGTCACATGGGCTACTGCTGCCATTGGCGTTCCCGAGTGTCCTAGTAAGGGACAGAGCCGTCGGCGCCATTTTGATTGCTGGCAGCCGACGGCCGTAGTGTATGCGATGTGTCATGGAGGGGTGTTGCCCTCCCCCCCCCCCCCCGCTGGAGCAGCCCGAACTATTCTGCAGTTTTGCGTGCGTTCGGAGGGTGTGGGCAGTAAGTAGAAAAGTCATGTGCGTGGGGGGTGTGAGGAGGGTGTTTTTGTGTGAGTTCGTAGGGTGTGGGAATTGCAAACATGTGGCATGTGAGTGGCCTTCCGGTGTAGCATGCTGGAATTTTGTGGGTTTTTGTGTGTTTTGGGAGGGTGTGTGAAGTAAGTACAATTGGCATGCGTGCGGGGGGTGTGAGGAGGGTGGATTTATGTCTGGTCGGAGGGTGTGTGAATCCCAAACATTGGTCACATGTGTGTGTGGGGTGTGAGCGTTTGTGCAAGGTGTAAGAGCTTGCGCTTACGTCCAGCAGATGTTGCTGTTTTGTGGAACCAAATTTTAAAACTTTTTTACCAGCCCCCGGTGTGACATATATATAATGTAAGTGTAGAAGAACCTTGCCGTTTGTGAGGTGTAAGCAATTTTTAAACTTGTATTACCTGTCACAGGTGTGACCTATATGTAATGTAAGTGTATAAGATCCTTCCAGTATGGGAAGTGAATTTTGTATGCAAATTTGAACGCATTCGGTTAAGCGGTTGGCGAGATTAGCGACGACGTACAAACTGCACTGAGTTCTTGGGGAGAACCATAACAAAACCAAAAAGCAAATTTGCCTCCTCCTTGGTAAAAGCTAGGGATGTGAATCGTGTGATCGATCGTCTTAACAATCGATTTTGGCTGAGGGGGGGGGGAAATCTGATCGTCTTAGTTTTTTTGGTTAAAAAATCGTTTTATCGGGGGAGGGGGAGGGCGGGAAAACCGGCACACCAAAACAACCCTAAAACCCACCCGACCCTTTAAAACAAATCCCCCACCCTCCCGAACCCCCCCAAAATGTTTTAAATTACCTGGGGTCCAGTGGGGGGGGGGGGGGTCCCGGCGCAATCTCCCGCTCTCGGGCCACGGCTGCGTTAATAGAAATGGCGCCGGTGGCCCTTTGCCCTTACCATGTGACAGGGAAAAGGTAGCGCCGGCGCCATTTTGGTTCCTGGCTCCCGACGTCACGAGTGCAGGAGATCGCTCCCAGACCCCCGCTGGACCCCAAGGGACTTTTGGCCAGCTTGGGGGGGGCCTTCTGACCCCCACAAGACTTGCCAAAAGTCCAGTGGGGGTCCGGGAGCGACCTCCTGCACACGGGCCATATTGCCAATATTCAAAATGGCACCGGCACTACCTTTGCCCTGTCATATGATAAGGGCAAAGGGCCACCGGCGCCATTTCTATTAACGCAGCCGTGGCCAGAGAGCGGAAGATCGCGCCGGGACCCCCCCACTGGACCCCAGGTAATTTAAAACATTTTGGGGGGGTTCGGGAGGGTGGGGGATTTGTTTTAAAGGGGCGGGGTGGGTTTTAGGGTTGTTTTGGTGTGCCGGTTTTCCCGCCCTCCCCCGATTTACGATTTTTTGACGATAAATCGGGGGAATTGCTATTGTATCGCGGCTCTAACGATTTTTGACGATTTAAAATATATCTGATGACTGTTTTAAATCGTCAAAAAATGATTCACATCCCTAGTAAAAGCCTTTCCATAATCTTCTCTTTGTCTCTTCCCCTCCTTCCCGAAGTAGGTTTATGAAGGATGCCCGCTCTGCTTATGGCAACCATTAATCAATTACCGTATTTACAGACTTGCAGCCACTTTCCCCATTAATGATGATACAGGGCTCTTTTGAGCTTACAGCTGACACACACTTTCCAAAAAGCTGAGAATGCCTGGGTAATCTATTTCAGCAGTCGCTCTCAAAATTATACAGCACATGAAGGAACTGATTCAATAATCCAGATATTACTGTGATTTTGCGTGTACTTCCACGTTCATAGAAAGAAAGCGTTCCAGAGGGTGGAGTTGGGGGTGGGGAAAGGATTTTCGTGCATACTTTCGGTTTTCAAAAAATAAGTGTGTAAATCCACACGCCCAAATTTACATCTGCTCTGGAGCGGGGGGTGGGGGGTGTGTGTATGCCACCCACAAAATGTTAAGACATAAATCTGCTTCCCTCTTTGTGTCCATGAGGAAAATGCTTAGCACCCAGGCCCTCTAAGTTAAAATGAACATAGTCAAGCATAACAATCGAAACATCTTGGCATAATTGCATCAGGGCATAAGAAATGTAGTAATATCTCCCCTTCTTGAATAAGATATGATGGCAATAAATAATACTCTTAATCTTATCATTAGAGTTTTTGCAGAATAAAAGAGGAGGGGCATTATTTTGGAGTACTTGTATGGTTGCTCTTATTACATCGTTCACCCCCACAGGTGTCCCCCATTTGCAGGTGGTGTAGAAATATGTAAAATAAATAAATAAATAACTGGTTTCAATTTTATCTGGTCTAGCTAAACCTCATTGCTGAATGGAAGGGTGTATGCTTGTTTTTATCCTTAACTTCAGCATATTGGTACACTTTTTACTTTTTTGATGTCACATAGACATATGCTTTTATACTTGAGGGAATGCACTGTACATCGGAAAGCAGCATTTTCATTGATGTTAGAATGCCATGTGAGATTTTTCTTTTTTTTTTTTCACACAGCATGTTTCTAGCACTGATTAAGTGTGAGTTTATCACCTTGGACCAGTCTCCCATTCTCCAGATGTAACACTTGGAATAATCTTCACAGTCTTCCATCTCTTTAGGTCTTGTGGACAAAATGCACTTTTTGTGAGGATTGGTGCACTTCACAGTCCGATGCCGTACTCCTTTGCCACACTTCAAAGAGCACTGAAACAAAATTTCAGAACACCATGATATACCCCAACACTAGTAAAGTGGTTTTCTCACTCCCAACGCATAGAATATATTATTGTATATATGCAAACAGAAAGTAATAGCAGCATCATTTATATGACAGGATAGCTAGCAAGGCTTTTGCATTCTTTAACTCTTTTGTGCATGGCAACTGATACATCCACAGCTAATTTACACGGGGGGTGGGCATGTCAGCATTATGGAATTTTCAAAGACGTACCAAATGATCAGAAATATTGTTTTCTTAAACTTAAGGTACATTCCATCACCCTGCTTTAACATTACAACACAAATGATGGTGGAAATTTATCTAGCACATTTTCTGTAACAGGTAACTGATAAATTATAGAAGCAACTGGGACAGGTTTTTCTCTTTTCAAAATACTTATTTAAACATAGAAGCTGCTTCCTAACTTTAGGCTAGATTTTCCTATGTCGCAGGGCTCCCTGAATCGCACACTAATGGGGGCGGGGGGATGAAGCGGGCGGCGGGCCTGCGAAAGCCGGCAGCGATCGCACCCAATAGCACCATCTTAAAAGTTGGTGCTATTGGACGCGAAATAGGCAGCGAAAAGGGTGCTTACCTTTTTGCTGTCTGCGATGTCCTCGCGACGTCCGCCCCGGTGCCACCCCGACTCCTCCTGTTCCGGTCTTGACTCCGCCCCCATTTAGTGATCGCACACGAAAAGGGACTTTTCGCATGTGAAAAGTCCCTTTTCGCGTGCGATTGCTTTAGAAAATAACCCCCTTAGCAAGCTACCTGTTTGTAAGTTAAAACAGAAACAGCTTTTAATAATAATAGTGGGACCAATGTTCAAAGCTGAAAGTCTGTGTAAATTAGTAGAGATGTGCATACGTTTTTGCCGAATTGGAAAATTGCAACAAAATTGTCCAATTCGGCATGTTTCAGGGAGCCCGAAAAACGATCGGGATTTTCCTGTTTTTTCGCAAAAATTCGTTTTTCCGATTATTGCCCACTAATGGGAGTCAGTGCGCGCTAACTCCCCGTTAGTGCGCGCTAACTCCTGTTAGCGCGCACTAACAAAAAGTAACAAAAAGTAACAAAATCTAACGGTCTTTGTTAGTGCGCGCTAACAGGAGTTAGCGCGCACTAACGGGGAATTAGCGCGCACTAACTGGGAGTTAGCGTGCACTAACTGGGAGTTAGCGTGCACTAACTAAAAATCGATTTTTCGCGAAAAAAAAGACCCGAACCGAAAAAACCTGACATTTTCCATGGCGGCCAAAAAACGAAGAACGACACGAACACAAAAAACGATGCACATCTCTATAAATTAGTAGGATAAGACTTATTTGGCTACTAAGCAGGTCTAACTTATCCAGTAAAGTTAACCAGATAAGTATGAATATCACTACTTATCCGGCTAGGTTAACTGGCCTCTCTAATCCGCCCACTACCAGTTCACAACTTAACCAATTAAGTAGTGTTTGAATATCGGCTTCAATAATAACAATAATAATAATAATAATAAAGTAGTAAGGTGCTCCTTCCTGAATCTTCATCATATCTAGGTAAGAAAACAACGAAGGATAAAGATTATCTTTTCTCACATACTCTTAGGTCTGGATTTTTCTAAGGTCGCAGACCTTAGAAAAAATCCGGCGGTAACGGGGGGGCGAAGCAGGGGGAAGGCCTGCGAAAGCCGGTAGCCATCGCACCACTGTGGTATGCTGGCTGCCGGCTTTTGCACTGAATAACTACACCTTTTATCGGCGCGAAACTGGCGGCGATAACGGTCCTTACTTTTCGCCACCAGTGATGTGTCCGCAGCATCGGCCCCGGTGCCGCCCAACTCCTCCTCTTCTAGGGCAGACTCTGCCCTGACTCAGCCCCCATTTAGTGATCGCGTGCGATCGCTTTTGAAAATGACCCCCTTAGTGAAGTACAATAGAGAGAACAATTATAATTAACAACAATTTTTTATCAAATATAAATTTGTTATACAAAATTACAAAAATAAATTTTTAATAATGTAACCTTCAAACATATGAAAAATCATCACTGAAACCAAATCTCGGCCCATAAAAACACAATAAAAACAATCAAAAACACTCATTCCAACTAACCACACTCATTCTGTTCCGTACAACCTACAATAAAATAACAAAAATTTAAATGAGTTGCTAACTCAATTCACATAAATATATAGTCTCAAAAAATGTTCAAAATAAGTCAACTATCAATCTTCTTCCTCAATAAACTCATCAATTCTCATCTCCTTCTTCTCTAATGTTCCCATTAGAATCAAAGGATGTAAAGTTTTATAAAAGCTCCTGACAAAGAATTCTTCATTTCACCCTACAGACAAAGGGGTTCCTCAGGGAAAATGTCAAATCTTAATCATACCTGTAATTAATACAAAATATATAGTAAATATAAATATAACTAAATATCACTAAACCATACAAAATCCCTAATTATCCTATATCCTAATTTTACCTACTCAAAAGTACAAAGCAGAGCTGTATAACTACATAAATCATGATTCGAAAATCCTCTCATTAAGATCAAACCTACTTCTACACAGCTCTATTGTGTTAGATTCCCAAACTCGAGCGATGAAGCAAAAACAACAACCAAAATCACATAAATCTTATATTGTCAAAAAAACTTCCAAAATATATACAAAAATATTACACAAACCTATCGTTCCTGTAATATGCATATAATATACCTTACAAGCCATGAATCATACAAGCTGTTATCCTATAACGTGTTACTGAGGAGCATCAATGGTTAAACATAGTATAACGTAGATGTTATTTAAATAAGAACTCTGTACCAATCACTGATGATTGACCAATTAACTTCAGAAAAAAACAACCATTCAATTTGATTGTTTAATCCCCTAGGAGTAACTGTGTGCCAGGAGAAAATAAAACATTGTTCCAAATGTAACAATGCTTGAGATATATCTCCCCATTATTCAATTGGACTTGACAAATTACAAAGAATTTGGGATCGCCCACAGAATGGGACCTTTGTATCCAGTGATCAACCAAGGGGACATTTTCTTTCCTTGATCTAATGCAACTCTTATGTTCAATAATTCTCAACTTAACCATTCTTTTGTTTTGTCCAATATGGATACAATTACAAGGACATATGATGGAATAAATAACTCCCTTAGACTGGCAAGAAAAATGACCCAGTAATTTATAGGAATATCACAAATCAGGATGCAAAAAACTGTGCAAACATAGATCATGTGAACACACTGAACATCCTCCATAATTGGTTTGACCACAATGATTTTCAACTAACATGCATCCCTTATGACATTGAACTAAACATGATCTTAAATTTCTCTGTTTTTTCACTAAAAAATGGGCCCTTCCCCAAAAGAATGTAAAGATGACAAAATGGCCCAATGACGTAAAATGATATTCTTAATAGCTGATGTTTTAGACAAATATGGACTAGAACATACTATTCATGTAAGGGGCTCCTTATTTGTTTTTAGGAGATTATCCCTATTTGCATAGAGCACTCTCTTGTAGGCCTTCTTCACTACCAATATAAGAGTAGCCTCTAACAAAAAAACCTGTTAAAGAGACTTTGGGGAAGATTTTAAAAGCCCTACATGAGCCAAATCAGGGAGATAATGCGCGTCTCTTGGGCTGGCACGCGGCGCACATATTTTAAGAATTGTCATGGATGCAAGTATCTCTCAGTACATGCACAAAAGAAAAAGTCCAAAAAAGGAGTGGCAAACAAAGTAGAATAAGACCGATCACCTTAGATGTAGGGATTCCTGTATTAAATGTACAGTTCAAAGATCGGTCTTATTCTACTTTGTTCGCCTCCTGGCGCTATTCAACCATCTACCATTTTGTTTCTTTGGATAAAAAAAGGGGTGGGGCATGGGCACAAGTATTTACTTACTGTTTAACTTTACTTCTGCTATCAATAGTGTGTAATTTATAAAACAAAAAAACTAGGCTAGTCAGTGGGTTTTAAGGGTTTGGGCAGGCAGGGTAAAAGAGTGGTTAGTTAGCTAGTAGGGTTAGGAAGTCCTATCCTGTAACTGGCAAAGTGGGAATGAACTAGTTTAACTGGTAATTGCGTTGGCGTGCATGTATATTAAAATTGTCCCCAGTTGTGTGGTATAAGCTGTTGTGTTTGGCTAGTTGTGGTTCCATCCCGAGATTGGCCACTCTTACCTCCAGTCTCAGGCCAGGGGGGCCCCACTGACACTGCGACTGGTGAAGATGTGGCCGACTACTGCACTAGGAACGTCATTCAGATGAGGGGGCATCACTAGGTGCACACGCGCCTACGGCTCGGCCTCTTTTAAAGGGCCTGTAGTGGGAAAACCATCGTGGCACCTCTGGATGACATCACAGGCCTTCTGTTATTTAAGGCCTGGTCTGCGCTGCCTCAGATGCCTCAGCAATATGTCAAACTTTTTGGAGTAGTTGCTTGCCATGCTGTTCCTGGTTTCTGTTCCTGACTTCGTTCCGATGCCTTGTCTTTGTGTTCCTGCTACTTCCCCGTGTCTTCGGAGTTCCTGTCTTCTTGTTCTGTAGTCTTCGTTTGTCTTCTGTGACTTCCTGCTGTTCTGCCTTACTTCCTGTTCCTGGATTGATTCCTCGGTATGACCTCAGCTCGGACCCTCGACTCGTCTTCATCTGGATTCCTGGCTTGACCTCAGACTGCTTCTTGACCACATTGTTTGCTGCCTGCCCTGACCGCAGACTGCTTCTTGACCATGTTGTTTGCTGTCTGACCTTGGCCTGCTTTCATCTCTGCTGTCAGCTGCCTGCCCTGACTTCTGCATGGACTTTGTCTTCTTCCTGCTGGCCTTCGACCTCTTCAGCAATGGATTTGTCTCTCCACAGAGGCCCACACCTAAATTAAGCTGGCCCCTACACCCAAGGGCTCAACCTAAGGGGAACAAGGGCTGGTATTGGTGAAGTTCCTTTTGGGCCTCTGCTCCTGCTAGTTCACCTACTGATGATAAGGACTTGCAGGGCTCCTCCCTGTGGATAGTGCCAACCTCATCTTGGTCCAAGAGTCCACTTCTGCAACAGATGGCTGAGACCATGGATCCAGCGGACCTCTTGGGCCTCCAGGCCATTCCTGGCCTGGCACAGAAGATCCAGCAGCAGCAACATTTCTTCAAGCACTTAGTACCTGCCTCGATGCCACTGCAGCCTCCACAATCTCTAAGCCTCCTGCATTACTGGCAGCAACTATGGCTGCACCCATAGTAGGCCTCCAGGTTCCTCCTCGATATGCAGGAGACCTGAAGCAGTGCCACAGATTTTTGAATCAGTGCTTTATGCATTTTTCACTTCAGCCAGCACAATTTTCAGTGATTCCATCAAGACCACCTTCATACTCTCCTTTCTGGACGTGAACGCCTTGGCCTGGGCCTCTCCTCTTTGGGAGTATGGGGATGCAATGCTACAAGACTTGCAGCAATTCATCAAAGCTTTGACAAACCTGGCTGGCATGATACGGTGGGTTCAGACCTTCTTCATCTCCGGTAGGACAAATGGCCCTTAATGGACTACAATATCTCAAATGTCAGTAAACCTGGTTTCTTCTTTAAATAATTTATACCAGCTATTATCCCATCCGATGACCATATAATTTTGTAGGACCACTACTCATAGGGTCACGGTATTTTACCAGACTCTTTTTATGGTTAGGGTCCAGTTTACTTTATATATGTTTTTTTATATTTTTATAATTTTTTAGTTTTCTTTCTTTCTTTCCATCACCCTAATGAGAGCTCCAAGATGACATTTCAAATTACAGTCAAACTAAATGTCACTTTCTTAATCCCAATTCAAAGTAATTCAGCAGTGATACTCATCTGCGTAGCCCAACACGATCGCGTTTCGGACCCCCACTTTTAAGGTCCTGCTTCAGGGGAAACCATTTCCATTCTTGTTCTGTGACACTCCCAGGGCAATCGTCAAACAACCAAAAGGTTAATCTCCAATAGCTGTCTCCATCAAATAATGTAGATGCGGTCACACCTTGGACTCGCCGTTCTTTGAAACATAGCTCTCAACTGGATGGCTTTTCAAATACTAGAAACGGAAGTTCCTCCCACAGAAATCTGCCCCAATCAATCAACGAAGTCTCCAATCAGGTCGGGTAGAACCATCACTTCCTTTACCTAAGTTCTCTAACACATCGTATCTTAGCGCAAAACCGGAGGTGATGTCATCTTAACACCCTGGTACAAAATCAATTACCTCAGTCTTCAAACAGGGCTAATTCCCTCTACACTTGACATGGTTTCTAGTTCTCCATCAAGTCCTCTTTCAGGAACAATTATCCAGTCTGCAATCAGATCTTGTTTAATTTGCGCCTATTACGGCTATAGTTATTCAACACGACGTCCTTTTAAGTCTTCAAACAAGTCCTGCTTTCTCTATATTAACTCCAGGAGCTAGTCCTCTGTCACGTCGTATTCCACATCATACTCAGCTAATCGACTCCAATCCTCCATCGCGTAGTCCTCTGTCATCGCATAGTCCTCAATCTTCAAACAGGGCATTATTCCCTCTACACGTGACATGGTTTATAGTACTCCATCACATCCTCTTTCAGGAACCAATATCCAGTCTATAATCAGGTCTTATTTGATTTATGCCTATTCTGGCTATGGTTATTCATCGCGGCGTCTTTTTCAGTCTTCAGTCTTCAGTCTTTTTCAGTCTTCTTTAAATAATTTATACCAGCTATTATCCCATCACCATATAATTTTGTAGGATCACTACTCATAGGGTCACGGTATTTTACCAGACTCTTTTATGGTTAGGGTCCAGTTTACTTTATATATGCCAAATTGGCTAGCTTCCCTGATTTCTCTTAGCATTTCATCATCTGTCTGACCATTTTGTCCAGGTGGACGGTAGTATACTCCTATCACTATACTCTTACCCAACACACATGGGATTTCTACCCATATAGATTCTACTAAGCATTTAGTCTCTTGTATGATCTTTATCCTGTTGGACTCTATACTCTCCCAGACATAAAGTGCCACACTCCTACCAAGCTGATCCTCCCTATCATTTCAATATAATTTGTACCCTGAGATAGCACTGTCCCATTGGTTATCCTCCTTCCACCAAGTCTATGTGATGCCAATTATGTCAATCTTATCATTTGCTGCTATACACTCTAACTCTCCCATCTTACTTCTTAGACTTCAGGCATTGGCATATAGACATTTCAAAGTGTGTTTTTTGTCTGTATTAACAACCTGCTTTTCAGTCGTTAGGGATAAATTGGAAATCATTAGCTTTGGTGATTTTTTACGTATAGGCACATAAACTATGTTTGCTTTTAATGGAACCTCTCTGTGGGATGCCCTAACTCTCCTGTTTCATTAGTATCCTTCAAGGATACATTTCTCCGAACCATGAACTGCTGAGAGACTGTCGGCTTTCCTCCTTATTCTAGTTTAAAAGCTGCTCTATCTCCTTTTTGAAAGTTAGTGCCAGAAGCTTGGTTCCACTCTGGTTAAGGTGGAGTCCATCCTTTCGGAAAAGTCTCCCCTTTCCCCAAAGGTTTCCCCAGTTCCTTACAAAGCTGAATCCCTCTTCCCTACACCATCGTCTCATCCATGCATTGAAAGTCTGGAGCTCTGCCTGCCTCTAGGGACCTGCACGTGGAACAGGAAGCATTTCAGAGAATGCCACCCTGGAGGTTCTGGATTTCAGCTTCCTACCTAAAATCCTAAATTTGGCTTCCAGCACCTCTCTCCCACATTTTCCTATGTCGTTGGTGCCTACATGTACCACGACAGCCGGCTCCTCCCCATCACTGTCTATAATTCTATCTAGGTGACGCGTGAGGTCTGCCACCTTCGCACCAGGCAGGCAAGTTACCAGGCGGTCCTCACATCCACCAGCCCCCCTGCTATCTACATTTATAATAATTGATTCATCAGCTATGATGGCCAGCCTAACCCTTCCTTCCTGGGCAGTAGCCCTGGGAGACTTGTCCTCAGTGCGAGAGGACAATATATCACCTGGAGAGCAAGTCCTTGCTACAGGATCACTTCCTGCTACTCCAGGGTGATGTTCTCCTACTAGGAGACCTTTCTGATCCAAGGCAGCACTGGGGCTGCCAGACTGGATTGGGGACTTGGCTACTATGTCCCTGAAGGTCTCATCAATGTACTTCTCTGTCTACCTCAGCTCCTCCAAGTCTGCTACTCTAGCCTCCAGAGATCGGACTCGTTCCCTGAGAGCAAGGAGCTCTTTGCACCGAGTGCACTCATACAATCTCACCCCGGCGGGTAAAAAATCATACATGTGACACTCAATGCAAAAGACTGGAAAGCCCCCCTCTTGCTGCTGGACTGCTGCCTTCATCTTAGTTTTATTGAGTTCCTAGTTAAGTTTAGGAGACTAAGAGATTTGGAATGAGAGTACTTTAAATTTACAGGTGAATTTACTAATTAATCAGCTAGTGTCCTACAAGGGGATGATTAAACTTTCAATAAGGGCTGGTACAATAGTATGATTTAGATAAGATCCTGATTGATTTTTAATGAGAAATTGTCTTGTGCCTAAAAATCAAGGGCTGAGAGGGTGGGTAAGACAGACACTAGAATTAACTATCTCTGGCTTGCTTGTTACCTCAGACACACACGAACTCTAAAGAATATATCCCTTAATTTCACCTTTCACCAAACTTTTATAAGCCCAAAAATTTCTGAAAGCTATACTTACCAATCCTCTTTAACCACCGCTAAATTAATCTTCACTCAGTTAATGGAAGGGTTGTGGAATTCAATCCCTGGATCGCTTGCGGTGACCTCTGGACTTCTCTCCCAGGGGATGCTGGGAGCAGTATGCAGATGAGCCTTCCGGTCCTCCTCTACTGCAAAGGGTGTGGGGCCTCTGGAAGCTGGGGCTGTGGAATTCAATCTCTGGATCGCTTGTGGTGACCTCTGGACTCCTCTCCCGGGGGATGATGGGAGCAGTATGCAGATGAGCCTTCTGGTCCTCCTCTACTGCAAAGGGTGCGGGGCCTCTGGAAGCTGGGGCTGTGGAATTCAATCCCTGGATCACTTGCAGTGACCTCTGGACTCCTCTCTCGGGGGATGATGGGAGCAGTATGCAGATGAGCCTTCCGGTCCTCCTCTACTGCAAAGGGTGCGGGGCCCCTGGAAGCTGGGGCTGTGGAATTCAATCCCTGGATCGCTTGTGGTGACCTCTGGACTCCTCTCCTGAGGGATGCTGGGAGCAGTATGCAGATGAGCCTTCTGGTCCTCCTCTACTGCCATAACTCCCATATTATCTCTGACATGGGACCATTGCCATTCCAGATTGTGCATGGAAGACATTCTTCTCCTCCATTGCCAGTCCCATTGACTGTACCATCCTCAGCAGCTCAGCTAAACTCTCAAGAGCTCCAGGAACTCTGGGTGTGCACTGAGGAAATGCTTCAGAAAGCAGCTCGAAGAGCCAAGAAGGCAATGGATGCTCATTAGTGACTGGTCCCACAGTTTAAACCAGGGAACAAGGTCTGGCTCATATCCGCCTCAGGATGCTCACCCCCCATTACATGGGGCCCTTCTCTGTTTCCCATCAGGTAGGGCTGTTACTTATCAAGTATGCCTACCTGCCTCCTTGGAAGTCCATAATGTCTTCCATGTCTCCCTTCTCAAGCCCTTAGTCCTCACCTGGCTGTCCTGGAAGGTGCCAAGACCCCAGGAGTTGTCCACCATAGAGAACAAGTCTACCAAATGAAGAAGATCTTGTATGTCCAATATTGGAACAAGAGGTGGGAGTACCTAATCTCCTGGGAGCTCCCCGAAACCGATAGGAAAACCCCACTAAATTGTTCATGGGAGTTCTCTTATCGTTTTGGGGGAGGGCGGGAAAAACAGCACACAAAAATAACCCCTAAACCCACCCCGACCCTTTAAAACTAATCCCTTAGCTTCCCCCACCCTCCTGGCCCCCCCAAAAACGTTTTACAGGTACCTGGTGGTCCAGTTGGGGTCCCGGGAGCGATCTCCCGCTCCCGGGCCGTCGGCTGCCACTAATCAAAATGGCACCGATGGCCCTTTGTCCTTACCATGTGACAGGGTATCCATGCCATTGGCCAGCCCCTGTCACATGGAGGGAGCACTGGATGGCCGGCGCCATCTTTAAAAATGGTGCAGGTCATCCAGTGCTCCTACATCATCTTCACTGGCTCCTTCATCATCTTCACTGGCTCCTAGTAGAAAACAGGATAAAGCTCTTCATCTAAAAATGCTTGAGTAAACAGGCCCCTGAGTACCTCTCTCAACTTCCCTCCCCTTATACACCCTCAAGGCTGAAATTGCTCTTCTTTCCTTTCCTCCGCTGACCGCTGTCAGATTGTCCTGCAGGAGACTGTGATTTCAGCTGTTAATGCACCAAATATTTGAAACAAAGTATCATTAACCCTACACCTGGATCCATGCTAAGTTCAGGCAAAAAGCTTAAGACATAACTTTTCAACCAGGCCTTTCTTTGATCCAACTTCCTGACCCTCTACAAAAGCCTGTGATATACACAAGAGGGACACAACTGGGTCTTGAAATTTTTCACTAATGGGAATTCCTAGACTGGATCCCAATGTTTCATTAACTGTAAATTCTGATTTTACTATACACTGTTCTATTGCCTCTGTTCATTTAAATTTGTTGTAATCCACCTTGAGACCAACTTTGGGAAAAGGTGGAATATCAAATATTCATAAATAAATAAATAAAATAAATGATTCATCCCCACAGTGCTTGCAAGTTAATTTTCAAGGGAAATTCCCTTTAGTGCTTCCTTTTCAAAATGCGCAGTGGGTCACTACTGTGGGGATTCTTTACTGAATGTATTTTGCAGGAGCAAAATTAAATCCTGTGCTTGCTTTTTCTGGCCTGCTTTAATCCCACTGCATGCCCCATACCTTATCCCTGCATGGAGAAAGCAGGGCAGAATTTCCAAAGGATTATTTTTCCACAGGTTTCTTTTTCAAATGTAAGGACTCTTTGCACACACTACACTTTATGTAGGTAGGCAATCACCTCTTCTTACCCTATTTGACAGTAGGTGGTCTCAGCCAGCAGGGGATGTCTGGAGACCTCTTTGGGAAGTAGAGAGCTCTTCCCTAGGAAGGAGAGTAAGAGGAGCTTGTGGGCTCTCCTGAGTGGATGGATGCCCCAGGAATTGGGGCTTTTGGGTAATTTACACAATGCCATATATTCCTATTTTGGGAAGTGCCTTCCTGCCACATGCCAAACTCATCCGTAAAATGGAGGTTGGAGAACTTGATTGCTTACTAATGGAAATAGTTGAACAGTATCTGAGACGAATCATCATGGGAGCTGTGAGTAACCGCTACTTAAGAGAACCTGTATTTATGCTCATGTGGGAGGAGAAGAAAGAACTCCAGGTTCTGGGGTGGTGGCCAGGACACAGTCCTGTGCTTGGGGGCTGGGCAAAGGTACAAAAAGATACCCCTGTGGACTTGAGATCAAATGTTCTAAACTGGACCTGAGGAATTTCCTGCATCTCGAGAAGAGAGGAGAAGAGAGGAGTAGAATCGGAATTCCTGTTCATCCCAAACAATCATTTCATAAAGACTATAGACTATCTTTTAGTAATTGTTTGCAACTTATCTACCACGGAATAAAGAGAGCAAGCCAGGGGATACCAAGCTTCAAGTTGGAGTCCAGGCTGTAGTAAACAGTGCAGTGTTTTCCACCACTAGAGGTCCAACTCTTCATCTTCACTGACCTCGTATCGAAGAACCCATGACTCTTTGCTTCAGGGTAAAATCATACACAGGCTGTACACAAGTATAGTATTTTAAGGGGTAATTTTATAACAGCCTGCCTAAATTATGTTACGCATGCCGCCTGCGGCAGACTCACGGCATGGCTCCCTCACCTCTCTTCAGTAACTCCAGAGCCTGGTCCCTCATCTTTGGTGGTGGTGGGCTGCCGGCCCCGTCCTCGGGCTACCCCTGGTGCCTCCGTTTCAGCTACAGACCCTGGTGTCTCCAGTCCAGCTACCACCGCTACTGTTCCATGCCGGGCCTCTCAGTGTGGCCCACGGAGAGATGCTGCTACTCGGCGCCGTGCCCTTCTCGAGGGCCCATGGCGGGAACCGTGCCGCGGCCCCAGATGATGATGTCAGGGGAGTACTGGTACTTAAGCCCAGGCTCCGCTCCCTAGCTTTGCCTTTGCAACAGGTCTCCTCGCTGGTCGAGTACTCGTTGCCTCCTGAGAGATTCGTCTCGTTCCTGTGTTCCTGTTCCTCGTTGATCCTGGTTCCTGATTCCTTCGTTCCTACGTTCCTGCTCTTCACCCTTCCTAGGATTGCCTACATGGACTTTGACTCTGCTTTGCCTGACCACGCCGTTGACTCTCTCCAAGCCCAGACCTCTGCACTGCCTGACTACTCCATTGCCTCTCTCTAAGCCCAGATCTCTGCATTGCCTGACTACTCCATTGCCTCTCTCCAGACCCAGACCTCTGCATCACCTGACTACTCTGCTGCCTCTCTCCAGCCCAGACCTCTGCTTTGCCTGACTACGTTTGACTATCTCCATGATCAGACTTCAGCCTTGCTTGCCACTGCTTCTAGATTGCCGCCAGCCCTGACTCAAGCTTGTTCTATGACGCCTCTTCAGCCTATGTCCTGGACTTGGCCTATTCAGGCTTCAGCCTGCTTTTGCTCTGGCATCCCCTGTCTGACTTTGTTCCTTTGGCGCCCAGGTCTCCGGGACACTACCTCGTCCAGTACTAGACTGTATCATCTCTCTCCTGCTGTCTCTGGGCTGGCCTCGATCTGTCCATCGATGAGGACATACAGAGGCCCACCTAAGTCCAGCCAGCCCCGGCACCCAAAGGCTCAACCCACGGGGAATGAGGGCTGGTATTGGTAAAGCGCCAGCTGACCTCCGTCCATCAGCCCTCTCCACCTGCCGATGGTGGGGATCCATAGGTCCCTACCTTCAGGTTGCGTCAACCCCACCTCGGCCCAAGGGTCCATCTCCAGCGCAACAAATTATGCAGCAAAAATGGGCAGAATTTGCATGGTTACCAGCATGTCAGGCAAGCAATTTTGTAGAAGAATATTTCTACATGTAAAACAGCATCTTACCCTCAAAAATGTCTTTGAAAATTGCCTTCTAAAAGCAGTTTGACCTTTCAAACACTGTTTTGGCCAAATAGGGATAAAAACAAGAGAAAAGAGTTCCCATCTTACAATCTGCAAGCGTATGACATTATTTTAATTTTATTTTACAAGCTCTAGTGATGGATTACCATCCTCACAGTCTTGCAAATAAGCAAGTAAAAGCAGTCTGGGATCAGTCAAGATATGGAAGTTTCAAGTCTCTGTGAGTTGAGGATTTTCCAATACTAATTTGTTGCTTTGCCACTTTTAAATTGTAGAAACTCTTCTATTCACTTATGATCAGTGAGAATAAACCTTTACCAAAGAGGTAGCCAGTAGGTATCCCATCTCTCTAGACAGAGAGATAGTGTGATCGAATATGAAAAGAGAGGAAGAGAATAAACAATAATAATTATCCTTTTGAAGAAAGATTTGATCTCAAACCTCTGAGTAACACTGAAGTTCAGAGCCATAAACCTTACGGATTTCTTCCATCAGTTTATACTGGCTAATCGGTGTTTAACCAATATGTGCTCATTGATTTACCAATTTTTAAGCAATGGTTATGATTGGTGACAAATTAATGCTTCGATAAAAATATGGCATGTAGTAAAAATAGACATTCTGCACCTCAGACCACACTCCAGCTTCCCACACTGTCATGCAGTCCTGGCCCTCACAGCGCTGAGCAGACGTGGGCTTCGGGGCCGGGCAATCCTTCTCCCGAGCTCGAATCAATGTTCCATTCCGGAGCTGCTGGGTACAGGCTACTTGTCTGTTCTGGTTTCCTTTTCCACATGTCCTTGAACATGGAGTCCATTCTGTCATCATCCACCTGTGCAAACATATGCATATATATATATATATAATACTATACAAAAAACAGCAGGCTCCAAAAATCTCGGTTCTCAATAATATAAATACCAAAAATCAGAAAAATGAAAGAAGAAAAAGCAAGGGATCCTCTACTTATTTTTTAACCATTATTGTAAGTGCTTAGATAATGTTAAACGTGCTTAACAAGAGATGAAAAGCCAGTTCATAAATTCTTTACACACTCTACCTCATGTAGTTGTAACATAGAGGTGGATTCATTCCAATCATTAGTGGTAAAAACATCCGTACTGTTTTTCATTATTTTTCATCTTGTGTGTTCCTGTGAACTTAATTTCAACATGCAAATGCTTATGTTTCCTTATGGATCAATAATTACATGCAAAACCTATATTTCCAAAAATCTCTGTAGCACTGTAATGTGGTCTCATTTACATATATATGCCACAATAAAGAGTTTTCCAAATAGCGTCCATCTATCAATGTGATACTATTGCCCTCTCGATAAAGAAATATGAACAAAAAAACCCCTACCATAGTATATTTTTGACAGCTTCTGTGTAAGAAAATCCAAAGGCTATATTGTAATTTTAAAGCAGCAAAACTTGCAAAATCATTCTAAATAATTCAATTTGCAGGTAAAACAAGCAAAGTTATTAAGATCAATTCATTTCATTGCAGAAGTCATACTATATTTAGAAGTTTTTGACAGCTCCTCTTACTTAACTTCTCTCTCGCTTATGAATTTAAGAAAATCAGGGTGCGCCTGTGGTGATCTTTATTCAAACCTCTGCAAGCACCACACTGACACACAAAAAATATGAAAACAGCATGGAGCACTAAAAAGTGAATTCTAGGAAGGAGGAATTTTAACAATAAGGTGCATAAATATAATAAAAAATGTTAGACCTTTTAAGGTGAATTTTAAAAGCCTGATGTGCACCAAAATTAGAGGTTGCGTGAATATGTCAGGCTGGTGTGCGCCGAGCGAATTTTGAAAGCAACCCAGATATGTGCATATCTCCCACAGCATATACATCTCGGAACTTCTCAGAAAGGGATGGGGTATGGTCTGGGTACAGCATGGGCGTTTCGAGACTAGAACAAGAAATTTGCGAGTAAATCGTTAAGTGATCAGATGCGCACCTTGGTCCCCTGCCACCTAACTTTACTCCTGCTCTGGATGGCATGTAAGTAAAAATAAAACTTAAACCATTTTGGAGGAGTGTAAAGGTTCTGGGGTAACTGGTGGCTGTACAGACTATCTAACCATGGGGGTCTGGAGGACCTAGCTGGTAACTGTCAAACTGGGGAGGAACTGGTAAAATAGGCAATGCTGTCGGCGTTCGTCCCTTTTAAAATTTACCCACTTATGAAGTAAAAGTGGCTTTTGCGTGCACAGGCACACATCCACTTAAAATTGGGTGCACTTGTGCATGCGGCTGGACTATTTTATAACATACGTACATATACATGTGTAAGATATAAAATAACCGTGTCCCTGGTTGCAGGCCGTCATACGTATGCACGTGTGCCTGCACACGTTTTAAAATTCACCTTTTTATTTCTAAAAAAAAAAAAAAGTGGAAATAAAAAATATTGGGCAAAAAAAGCAAATTTGGAATAAGGCCAAAATAACAGAAAAAAGAAACAGAGTCTGGGAACAGGTAGTTTAATGCACCATATGATTTGACACAATCCTGCTGATTTACATTTTAATACTATGAAATGGTCACAGCTCTCATTTCTTCTTAGTCCTATTCCTTTTCTCCCTGTGAGGCACATTCCATCTGCCTGTTCACTCCACTCCTCCTCCTCTGCATAAGCTGTCAGATGCAGACTTCCTTATAGGTGGTCGTCCTTTTTCTCACTGAGTTTTATTCTAGGCTTCTCTTCTTTCCTCGATTTGCTTTTACCCCTCCCTCCTCCTATGGGACACTAATTTCCTCATAGAGGACCCTCACACCTCTCGGCTTCTTGACCTAACGCTGCCCCCCATTCGGCCTCCAAATAGCTCTCTATTGCCTCCATTCACAACATAGCTATTACCTTGATGCCATTTACCTTAAATGCTCTCCTCCATGGCCTTGCTATCTTAACTTAGTGTGTCCTATATTTTTTTCATTCTATGTCCTGTTTGTCTGTCGGTCTTGACTGGACTGTTAAATTATTAGTTCTGGTACTGTCTGTCGTAGTTTGAGAGTCTGCTGTGATACTGATTTGTTGACATTCTAATCTATTGTAATCTGCTTTGAGAGCAATCTGGATACAAGCGGAATATCAAATGTTTGTAAATAAATAGGTGGATGCAGAATAAAGATTATTTTCAAAAAGATAAAAATAAGTCCCAAGGAATAAAGACTAGCTATTATATGTTTCTGCATACTATTGCATATATCTGGTACGCGCTATATAAGTGATGACGATAATAATTTTCAGTGATATTTAAGTCTCTGCCAGTGATATGTGGCAACAAGATTTAGAAAACAGGCCACTGATTTATTTGAGAAATTGATATATATCCATGCAATAGCTAGATAGTGCCAATCCTACCATACTATCATTTCCATAAAGCCAAACCTCCTCCTTAAACTCCCCCCCCCCAAAAAAAAAAATGTTATTTTTAGATCAATTGATTTATCACCTTGTCTGACATGGCTGTTCATTGCATTTTCGAATCTGTGGTTCAGGCTTTGTCAGGTCTTTGCACTTCTTGTTATCCACAGTACTGATATTCTTATTCATGATCTTTGTGCAAGACACTATGGTCTTTCTTTCTCCTAGTAAGAAACAACATATTGTGAATATTATGCAGCTCTCTTTTAAAATTTATATTCCATCTTTCACGACATTTCAAAGTGGATTACATTCAGGTACTGCAGGTATTTCCCTATCCCAACAGGGCTCACAATCTAAGACAGTAACTTTCAAACTGGTGCGCGGGCGCACGTGTGCACGTACATCAGCCCGCACCCAGGGACGCAGCCATTTCATAATATACATGTGCATATACACGCATTATAAAATATTCTGGTCGCGGGCACATGTGCACCAAATTTTAAGTGGGCACGTGCAACTGCGCACAAATGCCGCTTCTACCACTTAAATCGGGGATTTTAAAAGGGGCGTGTGCTGATGCCATTTCCACTTTTACCAGTTTGTCCCCAGTTCACCCAATTAAGAGAGAGGTCTTCCAGATCAGCCTGGTTTAATCGCCTTCATTCCCTCCAGTTATCCCTGACTCTTAAAACCCCGCCGATCTGCCTATTTATCTTTATTTTCTAACTTACATAGCATCCATAGCAGAAGTAAAGTTACCTGGCAGGGGGCATCGGCAAGGCTGGAGCGCATAAGTATTTATACACACATCTCAGCTTTGCGCCCCAAAACACACATACCCCGCCCACCCCATCCCTTTTGAAGACTTCTGAGATGTGCACGCTGCGGCATTTACGTGCATATCCAGGCGGCTTTCAAAATCTTCTTGGTGTGCACAAGCCCAACATATGATAGAGGTCTACTCGTTCAAGACCTCTCAGTCTTGAACGAGTAGATGTGACTCTGTTATTTACACTTTCAAATAATAGAAGGACTAGGGGGCATTTCATGAAGTTAGCAAGTAGCACATTTAAGACTAATCGGAGAAAATTCTTTTTCACTCAACGCACAATAAAGCTCTGGAATTTGTTGCCAGAGGATGTGGTTAGTGCAGTTAGTGTAGCTGGGTTCAAAAAAGGTTTGGATAAGTTCTTGGAGAAGTCCATTAACGGCTATTAATCAAGTTTACTTAGGGAATAGCCACTGCTATTAATTGCATCAGTAGCATGGGATCTTCTTAGTGTTTGAGTAATTGCCAGGTTCTTGTGGCCTGGTTTGGCCTCTGTTGGAAACAGGATGCTGGCTTGATGGACCCTTGGTCTGACCCAGCATGGCAATTTCTTATGTTCTTATGTTCATAACATAGTTGTGCATCCTCTAATTAATGTGTGTATTGGACTTTTTAAATTCACCATTAAGGGCCTAATTTACTAAGCATTTTTCCCATAGACACAGAATGGGAGAAAAGCCTTAGTAAATGAGCCCCGAAGTTTGTACCTGAGGCAATAAAAGGTAAAGTAGCTTGCCCAAGGTCACAAGGAGTGTCAGCAGGATTTGAACCCTGGCTTCCCTGTTTCGCAACCCACTGTTCTAACCACTCAGTTACTCCTCCACTCCAGTTTACTCTGTAATGCTGCACTTTCCACAAGCAGTTCAAGCCTCATTAATCTGGAGACAGACTCACTTACTGTTAGCCTTGCGCTTTTCCACTATATACTTCAGCAATGCCTGCCTCACCCTCTTCTTCAAAACAAGATCTACTTGTGTATGGTGTCCTCCTTACAAACGGTGGCTGGTAATTTGATTTGAGGCGGTGTCTTTCATAAATGCTATTACTTATGAGGGAGTGATTTTATTGAGTGAGGGATGGGAGAGCGAGTAGGAGGGTATGTGTATATTGATATTGGGGAATTCTTTTAATGTGTTTTTGTTTATTTTGTTTTGTATGATTGTATATTTTTAGATTGGAGAACAGGTATGTTATATCAGATTTATTATGTTTTATTATGTGTTTTCTGTTGTAGTTTATTGTGAATTCCTTTGACTGCTTCAGAGAGTCAATCATTGTGTGTAACTAAATACATAAATACAATGCAATAAACAAACTATCTTAATTTTCAAACCAGAGAAATCACTTACATTTGGTCATTCTGTGCTCTGGATATGTCAGAATTTTTTTTTAATTATTGACCAAATTAGTCAGCTGAGCACTACTTAAAACAGTGATTTTCACTTTAGCATAAAATATATTCTAGTATATCTGGAAGGGATTTTCTTTCTGCTTAATTCTAAATATTAACAGTTACTATTTACTGTAGTTCAAGCTCTGTGAAATGCCTAATAAATAATTCCCAGTTCTTCTTTACCTATATAATGTTCATACATGTTTGTTCTGAGTTCCCCACAACACATGAAATAAAAACACTGCAAATGGTAAAGAGACATTCAGCATTGTTATTAGTCTATCTTCGATGTGTAAGAGGGCATTAAAATGCATGGCTTTGAGAGTGGGGGCTGCTGGATCTTTACGGAGAGTGCGGAGGAAGAAGGTCTAGCATTGCCAGATTCAGCAAAACCATATTTTTACTATCAGCTTTGTGTCAGCTTTCCAAGGAAAGGTGCACAGGTACTTTCCCTTTAAAAATTGGCTAGAGAAAAAAAATACCTGTAGACATTTGTACCTGATTTTTCTGCAGATACATTTTCCCTGCAAAACAATGCATGTAGTAGAATTGAAAATACAAAATGACAGTATGCATGATGCTGCCTCCCTCGACTTAACCCTACCCCTAAGCCCACCTATGTTTTTCATGTTGTGGATCCCCATGGGTGCTTTTACTGGGGAATGAGCAGGCAATTTTCAGACAATCATAAGAACATAAGAAGATAAGAAATTGCCATGCTGGGACAGACCAGTGGTCCATCAAGCCCAGCATCCTGTTTCCAACAGAGGCCAAAACCAGGCCACAAGAACCTGGCAATTACCCAAACACTAAGAAGAACCCATGCTACTGATGCAATTAATAGCAGTGGCTATTCCCTAAGTATAATTGATAAATAGCCATTAATGGACTTCTCCTCCAAGAACTTATCCAAACCTTTTTTGAACCCAGCTACACTAACTGCACTAACCACATCCTCTGGCAACAAATTCCAGAGCTTTATTGTGCGTTGAGTGAAAAAGAATTTTCTCCGATTAGTCTTAAATGTGCTACTTGCTAACTTCATGGAATACCCCCTAGTCCTTCTATTATTCGAAAGTGTAAATAACCGAGTCACATCTACTCGTTCAAGACCTCTCATGATCTTAAAGACCTCTATCATATCCCCCCTCAGCCGTCTCTTCTCCAAGCTGAACAGCCCTAACCTCTTCAGCCTTTCCTCATAGGGAAGCTGTTCCATCCCCTTTATCATTTTGGTTGCCCTTCTCTGTACCTTCTCCATCGCAACAATATCTTTTTTGAGATGCGGCGACCAGAATTGTACACAGTATTCAGGTGCGGTCTCACCATGGAGTGATACAGAGGCATTATGACATTTTCCGTTCTATTAACCATTCCCTTCCTAATAATTCCTAACATTCTATTTGCTTTTTTGATTGCTGCAGCACACTGAGCCGACGATTTTAAAGTATTATCCACTATGATGCCTAGATCTTTTTCCTGGGTGGTAGCTCCTAACACGGAACCTAACATCGTGTAACTACAGCAAGGGTTATTTTTCCCTATGTGCATCACCTTGCACTTGTCCACATTAAATTTCATCTGCCATTTGGATGCCCAATCTTCCAGTCTTGCAAGGTCCTCCTGTAATGTATCACAGTCTGCCTGTGATTTAACTACTCTGAATAATTTTGTATCATCCGCAAATTTGATAACCTCACTCGTCGTATTCCTTTCCAGATCATTTATATATATATATTGAAAAGCACCGGTCCCAATACAGATCCCTGAGGTACTCCACTGTTTACCCTTTTCCACTGAGAATATTGACCATTTAATCCTACTCTCTGTTTCCTGTCTTTTAACCAGTTTGTAATCCACGAAAGGACATCGCCTCCTATCCCATGACTTTTTAGTTTTTGTAGAAGTCTCTCATGAGGGACTTTGTCAAACGCCTTCTGAAAATCCAAATACACTACATCTACCGGTTCATCTTTATCCACATGTTTATTAACCCCTTCAAAAAAATGAAGCAGATTTGTTAGGCAAGACTTCCCTTGGGTAAATCCATGTTGACTGTGTCCCATTAAATCATGTCTTTCTATATGCTCTACAATTTTGATCTTGAGAATAGTTTCCACTATTTTTTCCGGCACTGAAGTCAGGCTCACTGGTCTATAATTACCCGGATCGCCCCTGGAGCCTTTTTTAAATATTGGGGTTACATTGGCCACCCTCCAGTCTTCAGGTACAATGGATGATTTTAATGATCGGTTACAAATTTTAACTAATAGATCAGAAATCTCATTTTTGAGTTCCTTCAGAACCCTAGGATGCATACCATCCGGTCCAGGTGATTTGCTACTCTTTAGTTTGTCAATCTGGCCTACTACATCTTCCAGGTTCACAGTGATTTCGTTCAGTTCGTCTGAGTCATCACCCCTGAAAACCATCTCCGGAACTGGTATCTCCCCAACATCCTCATTAGTAAACACGGAGGCAAAGAATTCATTTAGTCTTTCTGCAATGACCTTATCTTCCCTAAGAGCCCCTTTAACCCCTCTGTCATCTAATGGTCCAACCGACTCCCTTTATAAAGGCAAATGCCCTTATGTAAATACATTCTTATATGGCCTGCAGTAACAGACTAAAAATGTGCCTGAATATGCACTCAACACACTTTAGTAAATAGGCCTCTTAATTTGCTTGAAGGATGACAATAGTCTTTAGAGTTCAACCTTGCATTTTTGGTACATCATCATTGAGCACTGACTCTGGTAATCCTGTTGTAAGGTCATTTTTTTCATATTTTGGGAATATAGGAGGCAATTTTGAAACTGCCCATGGGACCTGCAAGTTCATTTTCAAAGGGAAACTCCTCACAGAATTTTCCTTTGAAAATGTGGTCTGACAAGGGTGTGTGAGTACTTTTTACCATGTGCTTTGCAGTATACATGTGAAAGTATGTGTGGAGGTTTCAAATCAATTCCCACACATACTTTCACTCCCTTGACATAACCTACCCCTTTTACCCCTACTGAGGGGGTGTGGGATTTTCAAACAAGCTTTTTATGCAGGTAAATACCTGTTTACTAGTGTAAGAAGTTTGGAAAATTACCCTTATGGTTGCTAGTTCACAGCAATTGAGCTCCAACTCCAGATTCCAATGTGGTTAATAAGATGTTCAATCTACTATCAAATCCTTAACAGAGAAAACATGTTGATTTAAAACCAATGTTCTTATTTTTCTTTAGTGAAATTACCTCTCTTTTTCTAAATATGCATGTATTTTGGGGTTAATTTTCAAAGGTACGTACATGCTTAAAACCCCGTTTTAAGTGCATTAGTAGGTCTTTGAAAATAGCTCCAGCGATATGCACGCAAAAGTATGCGCAGAAGGTGATTTCCCTGTACTTTTAGGCTCCTGCTAAATTGGCATTCTAGAAGGTGGAGTTTGGACGGGACTGGGATTTATACACATGGGCAGATTTTCAAAGGGTTACGTGCGTATATTACGCGTGTAACCCCAAAAACCCGCTCCTGCATAGGCTCGGCGACACGTGTAAGCCCCGGGATGCGCGAATTTCCCGAGCTTGAAAAAGGGGCAGAGCATGGGTGGCCCAGGGTGGGGCGTGGGCGTGACCAGAGGCCTTCGAAGGCCTGCTAGGCCGGGGAATCGTGCGCCAGCTTTCGGCTGGCGTGCGCAACCTATGCCTGCCCGGAGGCAGGCGCAACTTAAATAATAAAGATGGGGGGGATTTAGGTAGGGTTGGGGGACGGGTTAGATAGGGGAAGGAAGGGGAAGGAAGGGGGGGGGGGCGAAAGGAAAGTTCCCTCCAAGGCCTCGGAGTGAACGGGGAAAGCCATCAGGGCTCCTCCAGGGCTCGGCGCACAAGGTGCACAAGTGTGGCTGCGCGCGCATGTTATAAAATCGGGCATAGATTAGAAAATCTGGCTCATACTTTTGATTTTCTAGAAAAATATCTGTGTAGATCCACATGTATAAAGTGCCGGTGCAACTATTTGGGAGGGCCGCCTGGGGTTCTGTGCACACCAGCAAATTTTCAAAACTGATTTATGCACATAAATCTGCTTTGAAAATTCAGGCTATAGTCTTTGAGTAAAAAGTACAGGCAGGTTTTAGCCAGTGAGGGAGGGCTATTTGAAAATGGCCCTCCCTTGCTATAAGTTTATTACAATTTATACTGTTATTGTATGATCACCTGGATATATGACAACACAATTTATCTCTAAAGCCCTGCAATTTTTTTCACATTTCATCTCAAGTCAGTTTAAAATTTCCCCTGTGATGGACGATACTTTTACAATCCTACCACTGAAATTACATGTTAATCCATTAAACTCATGCTATGTCAGATTAGAAACAATACAAATAATCTTTTACCTCCTCCACATACAGTGTCACAATCCTCCCACCCAGAATGGGTCCACATGAACAATGCCTCGTTCAGTTTAGAACTCTGGTTCTCTGGAACAGGGTCAAGCGGAACAGTATATTCGTAATGGAGACCATAATTCTGATCATGAAAAAGCAGCACCTGAAAAGCACACAGAGAGCGGGATCTAAATCCATGGGCAGTACAAACTGAGAATTATGATCAGGAAAGAAAGCTGCCAGGCAGCCCCCAACTTATATTGAAAATAACTCTACAAGAAGCTCAACATGTCACAAAGTTTCTTTATGGCAGAAAATCCAGAGATACTAAGACAGTAATTTTTATATGGAAGCCATAACAAAATTAAACTATTATACAATCTAGGGGGAGTCATTATTTTGATTCAGCAAGTTTTGAATTGTGCTAATCATAATCAACATGATTCAGATATTTTGGGAAGATTCCCAAGCCATCAGTTCCCAATTCCAACCTATGTTTAGAATTCATTTATAGGAAACTATGCCAAGAATCATGGATGATAATTCAAAAATGAGAACCTGCCTTCAGCTGTGGATAAAAACCTGTCTCTTTAGATCACAATGTATTTAATTTCATGTGGTAATCAAGATGTACGTCTTATACAACATCTTGAAACAATAAGTCAAATTTTTAAAAAAAATGCATGATCTGTTTTATAAATGTGGGTCTTATATATATGTATATATACACATTCATTCATACCATAATTGGTAGTTTTATTATATGCCTTTGTATTAGTGTATTATTACTATTGAATTACAGATAAAATATATTGAAGTAACAGAGAACAATATTTTATTTTTATATAACAATGATAGTATATGCAGCACTGTACAAGGTAAACAGATAGTATGAGGATATCATAAAAAATTAACTCACGTCACAGAGGCACAATGCTATGCATGGGAATTCCCTATCCAAAAGAGCTTATGAACTGCAAATCCATACAAGAGCGAATGAGGATGTAGCGGTTACAAGAATTAGATAGTGGTAGATGGTATGGGGATATTAGTGAGATGTCCTTAAGAAAAACTGTATCTTCAGTCAGGATTTCAAAGTAGAGAGACATAGGTGCCAGCTCTGTGGATGCTTGAGCACATCCAAAATTAACCAAATGCCTTCACTGTGTCCAGGGAGGGGTAAATTTGTGCTGGGTTTAGCACCACCACTCATTTTGAAATTTGGCTCCCATGAAGGTCTATCAGATTGCAAGGTATCGTAAACTCCAGAGGTCGTAGACTGCAAAGGGTAAGACTTGGAAGCAGGAGTAAATTGATAAAGCAAAACTTTATGATGACATCAGGGTATGGGGAGAAGAAGTTGCAAAACTGAAAGTGGACAAAGCAGTGAGGTTAGATGGGAAAAAGGAGTTCAGAGAGATTCTGACAGCTCCACCGACAGTTCTGTTCAGTCAGTCTTTGGAGATGGGTGTGCTTCCAAAGAACTGGAGAAGGGCAGATGTCATAACAGGGATGGGGTTGGTAAATGCAGGCCAGCTGATCTGACCTCAGTGGTAGGTAAATTAATGGAGTCACTGATAAATGATAAGATAGTGAACCACTGTGAATCCAGCAGATAGCAGGATCTAAGGCAGCATGGTTTTACCCAAGGAAGGTCATATCAAATGAATCTGATCCACTTCTTTGTGAAGTTGACCAGAAAGTTAGATCAAGGGTGTATGCTAGATGTAGTATACGCTGGGCCTGATTTTAAAAAGCATTTACATGCTTAAAATTGGGTTTTACATGTATAAATGCACTTTACCCGTATTAGTGGGCTTTTGAAAATTGCTACAATATATGCTATTGAAAAGCCATTTATGCGTGTAAATGGCTTTTTAAAATTACTACAATTCTATGTTACATTTAAACAAGCTCCTTTTAAAAATACCTCCTCAGATTTCAGCCAAGAGCTTTTGACCCTGTCAGCACAGGAGGCTCATAAGAACACTGACTAGCCAAGGGATGGACTTCAAGGCGTTTGATAATTTTAGAAAGCTCAAGGAGTAATTGAGTGCTTGGCACCTAGGATTCGATGGAAAAAAAGTGCATGGTCATTCATTTGAGGTAAAGAAATTCAAGGAGCAGTATATGATGGGGTAAGACACTAATGTGCACAAATCAGGAGCAAGACCTCAGGGTGATCATACCTCAGGGTAATAAAACAGTGGCACATGGCAGTGGCCACAGCTATAGGAATGCTAGAAAAAAATCAGGGTGATAATGATAAATAGTTGGTAAGAATTCATCTGGAGTACTGTACCCAGTTCTGCAGGTTGTACCTCTAAAAGGATCCAGACAGAAGAGGTGTTTCACACAAAAGGGCTACCATATGTTACAGACATTATCTATTACATTAGACTTAAGAACTTATATATGTATATTCTAGAAGAGAGAGAGTAGGGATAGGATAGATATTTATATACCTCAAGGGTACAAATAATACACAAAACCGCCCCACATTTTCCTGAGGAAAGGAATTTCTAGAACAAGTATGAGGCTCATAGGGGAAGATTGAGGAGTAACATTATAAAATATTTCTTCAAGGAAAGGGCGATGGATGCAGGCCTAGATTTGTCAATCAACATACTAGGCCTTGCCTAGGGTATCAAAAATCCTGGGGGGGCAGGCTGGTTTAAGATTTACTGCCTTCCAGCTATGCTGAATCTCACTCAGCAGAGAATAACCATCTGTTTCCTGATCCAAACCCCTCCCTTTTCACGCAGTGTGCCAGGAACAGGATGGAAGGGGAGTGAGCCTGGAGTACACAGAGAAAAGGGGGATCATTTTGGGAAGGTTAGGAGGGGTTGAATAGGCATCATTGGGAGGTAAGTAGAGAGGCGGGGTGGGAAGAAGGCAGTGTTTGTGTATTTGTGAGAGAGAAGGGATTGGTGCTGGGGTGTGTGTGTCTGTGTGCGCCAAACTGAGAGGTTAGAGAGGGGATAAAAGGGGAAGCAGGACCAGTAGGGACATTTGCCTCTTCTACTTTCTCCTCTGCAATTCAGGTTCTCACTCCCTTGATCTTGGATTCTATCCCCCAAGATCGTGTAACCTCCATTCCTTCCTATCCCTTCTCTCCAAATCCTGGAACCCACCCCAGCATATCCTAGTCCCTCCTACCCTTTTGCAATCTCAGTACCTCTCTCCCTCTCCCTCCTTTTCTCCTATCCCAGATTCCTGATTTTCCCCTTTCCTCAATCTTCTCCCATCTTCCATTCTGCCTTTAACCCACTTCAATTGTGTGTGGTGACCCTTCCACATTCGGTGGCTGAGTGTTGCACTTGAATGTTTCCAGATGTCATAATTCAGATACCAGTGGATCGTGCACCCAAAGGGGTCAGCCAAGAAGAATACCCTCCTTCCTGTTGGGGCACCTCACCAAGACAAAAGGGGTTCAGAACCCACCCAAGCAGTCCCTCAGGGGTTGAGGGGGAAGGCAGAAATTTAAGAGTAATAAATCAGGTGGTATCTCATGGATCAAGTATTGCTTAAATAATATTTAAAATTCAATTATTAAGGCTGCAGAGAAATTTGAAACTATTTAAAACTAGTCTGAAAACCTGGCTTTTTAAACAAGCTTTTTATAAAGACAAAGAGAAGGAGGAAAACAGTTGAAAGATAAGGACGCACCAAGTAATCGGTTTGTTCCTTTAATATCTCCAATTGCATATTAACGCTAGATTTGAACCGCTTGACAGTTTTTCAACTGACATATAAACTTCATTAATGCATAGTCTTTTCTTATTAAAATATGTTACCGTACTATGTTGGCACATGAATAATTTGTAATCTATACCAATTACAGTTTTTTTCTTATTGTGCCTTTCTGTAAACCATTGTGATGGTGAATTAACTTAACGACGGTATAGAAGAGTTTTAGAATAAATAAATAAAATAATAAATAAAATTTACAATCAAAACATGTATATTAAACAAGTAATGCTGTTCTCTTTTATGCATGTACAAGTAATCATTTCCTAGAACCGTGCTGTAATGGTGGTGTGCCCACGCACTTATCTTAGAAGTGTTGTTGGGCTGGCTGGTGCCGTTAAGGGTTGAAGCTGAAGAGCACTGGCTGGAGCTCTTGATCCGCTGGTGTTCCTCCTTTACCTGCTAACCTATGCTTCAATAAAACCAAAAAGAGAGGCTAACTCCCCACCACCATCCAGTCTTCCGCCAGTTATAGAATGCATGTACCCTACTCTGATGTGTCTCTGATGTCTTATTGTGAATGATACAACTAGCTTAATAAGAAAATAATGGATATTTTTTATTTCCCTGTCTTAAGACAAGGACAGCTAACTATATTTCTTTATCCTTTCACACTTGCAGGCTCAGTCACAACCTTTTCCTTCTTAAAGGTTGCATCCAAGAGGGCAACTGCCTATGTTAGTATGCTCTCCATCAGTTCTATTACAGTGAGTTGCTTCCTTCGCTGGAGCCTGATAAGTTCACGTTTATGAACTTAGAATTAGGCAAAGACTCACTGAAAGTTTCTCTGCTTGGCTGCAGAAGTTTCATACACAGGATTGTTCTTGTAAAAGCAACAATCTCTCTACATGCCCTCATGAGGGACTTTGTCAAACACCTTCTGAAAATCCAAATACATACGGGATAGATTTTCAAAAGGCCCAGTGGCGCGCGTAAAGCCCCAAGATGCGTGTAAGTACCGTGCTTGAAAAAAGGGGCGGGCAGAGGGCAGAACGGGGGGGCATGGCCGAAGACTCCGGCACAGGGGGATCGTGCGCTGGCACTTGGCCGGCAGGCGTAACTTCCACAACAAAGGTATGGTTTGGGTTTTTTTTCGGGCTGGGGGCAGGACAGGTAGGGGAAGGTGGGGGGGGAGGAAAGGAAAGTTCCCTCCGAGGCCACTCTGATTTCAGATCAGCATCAGAGAAAATGGGGAAAGCCAGCTGGTCTCCCTGAGAGCTTGGCGCGCGCAAGGTGCACTATTGTGCAACCCCTTGCGCGCGCCGACCCCTGATTTTATAACATGTGCGCGGCTGCACGCGCATATTATAAAATCTGGTGTACATTTGTGCGCGCTGGGTAGCGTGCACAAATGTACGCCGTGCGCGTATGTTTTAAAATCCGGTCCTACATGTTTATTAACCCACATGTTTATTAACCCCTTCAAAAAAATGAAGCAGATTTGTTAGGCAAGACTTCCCTTGGGTAAATCCATGTTGACTAGTTCCTTTAGTTATGCTCTACGATTTTGATCTTTAGAATAGTTTCCACTATTTTTCCTGGCACTGTAGTCAGGCTCACTGTTCTATAGTTTCCCGGATCACTCCTGGAGCCCTTTTTAAATATTGGGGTTACATTGGCCACCCTCTAGTCTTCAGGTACAATGGATGATTTTAATGGTAGGTTACAAATTTAAACTAATACATCACAAATTTCATTTTTGAGTTCCTTCAGTATCCTAGGATGCATACCATCCGGTCCAGGTGATTTGCTACTCTTTAGTTTGTCAATCTGGCCTACTACATCTTCCAGGTTCACACTGATTTGGTTCAGTTTGTCTGATTCATCACTTTTGAAAACCATCTCTGGAACTGGTATCTCCACAACAACCTCATTAGGAAACACAGAAACAAAGAATTCATTTAGGGCCAGATTTTAAAAGCCCTGCGCGCCGGCGTGCCTATTTTGCATAGGCCTCCAGCGCGCGCAGCCCTGGGACGCGCGTAAGTCCTGGGGCTTCGTAAAAGGGGCAGGGAGGGTGCGTGTCTGGGGCGTGTCCGGGGTCAGGGGCGGTTCGAGGCGGGTCCGGGGGCGTGGTGCCGGCCTGGGGGCATGGCCGAGGCCTCTGGACCAGCTCCTGGATCGGGTGATGGCGTGCCAGCAGTCCGCTGGCGCACGCAGATTTACGCCTGCTTCCGGCAGGCGTAAATCTGCCAACAAAGGTGGGGGGGGGGGGTTTAGATAGGGCCGGTGGGGGGGGGGTTGGTTAGGTAGGGGAAGGGAGGGGAAGATGAGGGGAGGCGGAAGGAAAGTTCCCTCCGAGGCTGCTCCGATTTCGGAGCGGCCTCGGAGGGAACAGGCAGCGCGCGCCGGGCTCGGCGCACGCAGGTTGTACAAATGTGCACCCCCTTGCGCACGCTGACCCCGGATTTTAGACGATACGCATGGCTACGTGTGTATCTTATAAAATCCAGCGTACTTTTGTTCGCGTCTGGTGTGCGAACAAAAGCGCGCGCGCGTTATTTTATAAAATCTACCCCTTAGTCTTTCTGCAATGGCCTTATCTTCCCTAAGAGCCACTTTAACCCCTCAGTCATCTAATGGTCCAACCAACTCACTCACAGGTTTCTTGCTTTGGATATATTTTTAAAAAAAATTTTCTGAGTTTTTGCCTCTACGGCCAACTTCATTTCAAATTATCTCTTCGCCTGTTTTATCAATGTTTTACACTTAACTTGACAATGCTTGTGCTTTATCCTATTTTCTTCGGATGGATCCTTCTTCCAATTTTTGAAGAATATTTTTTTGGTTAAAATAGCCTCTTTCACCTCATCTTTTAACCATGCCGGTAATCGTTTTGCCTTCCTTCCATCTTTCTTAATGTGTGGAATACATCTGGACTGCGTGTCTAGGATTGTATTTTTAAACAATGTCCATGCCTGTTGAACACTTTTAACCTTTGCAGCTGCACATTTCAGTTTTTTTCTAACTATTTTCCCGATTTTATCAAAGTTTACTTTTTGAAAATTTAGTGTTAGAGATGAAGGTTTACTTATTGTCCCCCTTCCAGTTATCAGTTTAAATTTGAACATGCTATGATGATTCAATTCTGGATGATTGCTACCCCTCCATTTCTTTTGTTTATTCTGGGTTGATAGTTTATTCCATATCTTGGTAGGATCAGCTATGTTAGGGTAGGGCCCTCTTTCTCAGATAGCCAAGTTTCTATTATGAAAACAGACCTGGGGATTTCTCAATTAGAAGATTGTGGATAAATTGGGTCTTGTTCACTGCTGATCTAGTGCTGAAGTACATACATAAAATTCGTTATCTTTTAGATGGTTCTTCCATACTTTATTCTGGTTTGATTGGTATTAAGTGTGCTCTGTCACTTTGGATTTAGCTTATTTTGGTGAGGCAGTATCAGAGTATTGTCCTCTACCTGTGATTATGTTGAATTTATTGGGTAAGGGGTGGAGAGTAATAAGCTGTTTAGATTGTGTGTATGTGTGTTTTGGTGGGGCAAAGTTTGAGCATTGATCTTAATATATGATCATGTTGATTGGGTTAGGTATGGGCTAGGTCATGAAAGGTTGTTTGAGACATGGTGAGACAGATGTATATGGCCATGTAGATGACATTGATTTGGAGCTCCATAGTGTCGACTGATGGACTGAGAACAGGTTGGGTTTCTCAACCCCAGGGTTTTTCTTTTCTTTTTTTTAATTAAGAGCTGTATCACTTTAGAAGGCTTAAAGCTGTTGTGATTGAGATTTGTGTCTCAGTGTTTGACAAGTTTCTCTTTGATTGATAGCTGTGTCATATTTAGAATACTTATTTGGTTTCTCTTGGAATAAGAGTTGTGTCAATATTAAGAACATTTGAATGTTTTTTCTTTGAGAGTTGTATCAGATTTAGAATATTTACTTGGCAGTTTTCTCATATTTAGGGTATTTAAATGGTTACTGTTTTATGGTATACTCATATTCAGATCATTGGAATAATGCATCTGAGGGCAAAGCTTTTTTGTTGCTTGTAGCTACTGCTCTTTGTACAGTTACACACAAAGTTGCATGCAAAGAAGCATGTCCTTTAGTCAGGCTCTTCAGCACTGGGCCTGTTGGCATGAGGGCATGGTTTCACCAGTACTGACATTGGGAAATGGGGCAAGGAAAGCCCCGTTCACAGATATTGTGTACTGTGGATTATGGAGGGAAGGGGGAGGATGAGTACCTGGGGAGTCTGTGGGATCTGACTCATCTCTTTCCTTTCTGCAGCTGGCTCTTCTTGCTGGCATCGGGGAGGGGGGTGGGGGGCAGAGGGAGGAAAGTCCCATTCCTGGCTGACTACTTTCTCAGAAATGTATTTTGTTCTCTCTGATTTATCCTCCTCTCTATCAAATCTTTTGAATTACTTTCATGAATCCTCTTTCTAGTCTCTTTCCTTGTAATTGCTCTAATATGTTCTCTGATTCCTTCTTTAAGCATTCTAATTTCACAACCAATATACTGATATCTACAAGGGTATAAGGTGAAAAACAAAACTGTGGCTAGCTAACCACATGGGAGTGAAAACAGCGATGTCAGCGGTGGACAAAAATGAGAAAAGAAAGCAAAGGTAAATAATGAATGGAATAAATTTAAATGAAAAAATGAACGAATTAATATATGAAATTGCTAAACTATCACTTAAATCATAGATGATTTTAATATAAATATGAATAAAATAAAATAATATATGATGAACAAAGACAAATAAGAGATACTAACATATACCCAACATGGCCATGTTTTGGTAAATTTCCTGCTTCAGGGGTAAAACTTAAATAATCACATTATATCAAAAGTTTACACAACAGACAAACAGAAAACATACATGTGCAAAACCACAAAAATAGAAGTATAAAATGTAACTAAAAGTATCAGTCTTGAGAATTTGCAATTAGAAACTGATTGTCCACAGCGAGGGTAATTTAATTCTCAAAAAGCCTATATAGTAGTAAAGTCTGCTTTACCAAGTATTTCAAAGTGAACTTACATGCTTAAGGCTGCTTTGAAAATACTTGTATACTTGGTAGGGTATGTGTACACATTTACTCATATATATTTTCACCACCTCTTCAGAAAGCAAAACTTATGCATGTACACTTATGTACACACTTTTTAAAACAGGAAATTCTGAGGAAAATGTTAAAACTTGCGCACATGTGCATGTGTTTGCTGGCACTCACATGTGGATGCTCACGTGCATATATGCACATGAGCTATAAAACTGGCTATCCGTACATGCATGTGCGCACAATTTTATACTGATGCACGCATGTGTGTGCGAATGCTGTCTCGAGTGCATAAGTGGGAATTTTAAAAGGTACGTGTGGCAACGCAATAAGCCTTTTTTCAAATTCGCTCCCAGTTTACTACAGGAAAGGCGAGGACTTCCTAAACCTCCTAGTTAAATTGCCTCCTTTTTTATCCTATTAGACCCGAGCCTTAAAACCCTGCTGACTAGCCTTGATTTTTTTCTTACACGACTTACACACCATCCATAACAGAAGTAAAGTTATTCGGTAGGGGACCCCAGCGCCTGCTTATGCATGTAACTACTTTCACGTTCACTTCATGATGCAGTTCCAGCCCACCCATGTCTCGCACAGACCATGCCCGGCCCCTTTTTTCAGTAACCTTTTCTATACGTGTACTGGGAGATAAGCGCGTGGCCGTGGGCCTTTTAAAATCCGCACGGTGCATGCTGGTCCAAGTCAAGTGCATATCTCCTAGTTTTGGCATGCGCAAGCCTTTGAAAATTGACCAATATGTACATAAGTGCCGATTCTGAACCAATTCCTGGAATGCTTCTTGTGTATGCGTGTAAAAGAATGTGTAAAACTGGGTTATATATTTAAGTTTACAAGCACTGAGCACAGGCCAATTTTAGGAAAGCCTCTTAAGTACATAAAACTGGGTTTTTCGCACGTGCGTTGGCTTTAAAAATAGCCTACAAGGGGTGAATTTTCAAACATATGCATGTAAAAATTAGTATGCACATATGTATGTATGAGGCATCTACTCACACATTCTGTCTTTTATAAAGTAGAAAATACATGTGCATTTTCATTTTCTCATTTCCATATACACATGTAAAAAGGGGGCAGTCTACAGGCATTCCCAGGCAGGGCAAACACTTATGTATGTACATTTTCCAACGTACTCATGTATTTTTATACCTACTACTTACCTGGTGTTTATTGTGTAGTAATGACTGGTTGAGTAGTCTGGGAGAACTAGGGGGAATCAGACTGAAGAACCAGGAAGGTCTTGATGATATGGAGGACTGGACAAACTGGTGGACTAAGTGGTAAAACTGGTAATTTCCTTGACATGTGCATGTTTTAATATTGGCTGACTTATGCAAGTATGTTCTACTTTACTATTGCATGTAAAATATACATGCATATATTTTTCAACAAGGTGGGAAAAGTATGCGTTTTCAATATATTGATATATATGGTTTCAATCCATTGCATGTATTCACATATAAGTATACATACACGAATATTTTATAATACGTGCCTATGCGATACACAACACACAGCTTATAAAATACTATGGTAAAACAATACCTGGCCATATACGTGCGTATATGCCACCACACAGAGTTGTTTGAAAGTTATCCTCCCTGAGTGTAATTTTATGAGTAGGGCTAAGGTTTGCATGTAACTTCTACAACATTTTTCATATACTGTGCACACTGAAATACTGGTTCTCATCAGCAATTCAGTACAAAATAGTGAAAAGCAAATAAGCAAACCATTACCATGCTTAATCTTTCTAAACAAGTCAAAATATATATTACCCATGATATCATACCAGCAGATGTAGGGGTGATGTTGTCGGACCTTTGGCAGAGATTTTTTCCCAGAGACCTCTCCTAACATAATGAACTGTGGTCCCAGCCATACTGAATGTTCCCGGGTGTTCTATCTTCCAGTCATTATTAATGGACTGCATACCAGCATCACGCAGAGCTGTGTAAAGTGCGGAGGAAAACTTGAAATGAAGTAACATTGTTCTAGTAGTAATATTGTAGTCAGTTCAATATGTTGTACGTAAGATCACATAGGATAACAGGAGCCAGTATTCTAACATTTGGTCTTTTATAATCACACATAAAGCTTGTGAAGAACATAATTTAAATAAGTCTTGTGTCAGAAAGGAAAAGGGAAAAAGAATAAACTTATCAACTGATACTGAAGGACACACTTTAAGGACTTCTGATATGCCAAAAAAGGCTAAATACTTTTAAATATAAATTTAAAACGAAAAGACGTCATCCCTTTCCTTTTGTGTTTTAATCTTCATTTTCCAGTACCTCCCATCTTTCTTGATGACAAGGACTTTTCACACTGCTGAATGATAGCGCTTTACCTCTATCATGTGACAGGGGTGATGTGCCCCTAGCAGCATCATTCAGTGGCTAGAAGCAGGAGGGGCCAGAAAATGCTGATGTACCACCTGTCCATGAAGAGCAGAATCCTCTGGAATGGTAAGCCTTCATTCTAGAGGGGGCTCGGGGCAGAAGAAGATGGCAATGGCTTCTGCCATTTGATGGGGAGAAAAGGGGGTTGTGCTGATACTCAGGTTGAGGTGGGAGGGAGAATATCCCCTGCTTGATCGTCCTTTCACTTTGGACTGATTAGCATGGGTATTTCCTGAGGCAGGAACATGCATGATAAACTTGAAAGATTTTTTAGCCAACACTTACTAAAAATTATTTCATATCACATTAACATGCATGCTAAATTTCCAGTGAGCTGCATGCTAAAAATTTTTAGTATGAGTTTTATTGCATAGGCCCCTAAATGTTTGTAAACTGCTAAAAATAATTTGATCTGCAGTTTACTTATTAGTTTAATAATTTAAAAACATTTATTAGCCCCTCACTCCAAAAGATTGTGGTGGCTTACAAAAAAAAGAAACATAAAATAATTCAATAAAATATTATAATGAAAACAAAAACATAAACAAAGAAATGAGTACTGACCACATGATCTACCAAGTCTGATCTATATAAACAAGAATGCATATACTGCCATTGACACTCTCAGAGAAAATAATATCTTAATATTCAGTTAAATGCATGCCTGAAAAGCCATGTTTTTAGCACTTTTTTAAATGTAGTAGTATTTAACATGGCTCATAAGACCATAAGAAAATGCCATACTGGGTCAGACCAAGGGTCCATCAAGCCCTCTTCCTGTTCCCAACAGTGGCCAATCCAGGCCATAAGAACCTGGCAAGTACCCAAAAACTAAGTCTATTCCATGTTACCATTACTAATGGCAGTGGCTATTCTCTAAGGGGCGGATTTAAAAAGCCCTGCGTGCGTAATTCCTTCCGGATTTACGCACGCAGGGCACTTGTGCGCCGGCGCACCTATTTTGCACAGGCCGCCAGCGTGCGAAAAGCCCCGGGACGCACGTAAGTCCCGGGGCTTCGTAAAAGGGGTGGGAGGGGGCGTGTCCTGGGGGGCGTGCCTGGGGTCAGGGGGCGTGTCCTGGGGGCGTGCCCGGGGTCAGGGGGCGGTCTGAGGTGGGTCCGGGGGCGTGGCAAGGCTTCAGGGGTGGGCCGAGAGGGTGGTCCCAAGTCCCCTGGCACTGCGGCCTGTGCCGGGGGCTGACGAGGCGGTGCGCACAAGTTACGCCTGCTTCAAGCAGGCGTAACTTGTACAACAAAGGTAGGGGGGGGGGGATTTAGGTAGGGCTGGGGGGTGGGTTAGATAGAGGAAGGGAGGGGAAGGTGGGGGGATGCGAAAGGAAAGTTCCCTCCGAGGCCGCTCCGAACTTATCCAATTCTTTTTTAAACACAGCTATACTAACTGCACTAACCACATCCTCTGTCAACAAATTCCAGAGTTTAATTGTGCATTGAGTAAAAAAGAACTTTCTCCAATTAGTTTTAAATGTGCCCCATGCTAACTTCATAGAGTGCCCCCTAGTCTTTCTACTATCCAAAAGAGTAAATAACCGATTCACATCTACCCGTTCTAGACCTCTCTTGATTTTAAACATCTCTATCATATCCCCCCTCATCCGTCTCTTCTCCAAGCTGAAAAGTCCTAACCTCTTTAGTCTTTCCTCATAGGGGAGCTGTTCCATTCCCCTTATCATTTTGGTAGCCCTTCTCTGTACCTTCTCCATCGCAATTATATTTTTTTGAGATGCGGCGACCAGAATTGTACACAGTATTCAAGGTGCGGTCTCACCATGGAACGATACAGAGGCATTATGATATTTTCCGTTTTATTCACCATTCCCTTTCTAATAATTCCCAACATTCTGTTTGCTTTTTTGACTGCCGCAGCACACTGAACTGACGATTTCAATGTGTTATCCACTATGACGCCTAGATCTCTTTGTTGGGTTGTAGCACCTAAAATGGAACCCAACATTGTGTAATTATAGCATGGGTTATTTTTCCCTATATGCATCACCTTGCACTTATCCACATTAAATTTCATCTGCCATTTAGATGCCCAATTTTCCAGTCTCACAAGGTCTTCCTGCAATTTATCACAATCTGCTTGTGATTTAACTACTCAACAATTTTGTGTCATCTGCAAATTTGATTATCTCACTCGTCGTATTTCTTTCCAGATCATTTATAAATATATTGAAAAGTAAGAGTCCCAATACAGATCCCTGAGGCACTCCACTGTCCACTCCCTTCCACTGAGAAAATTGTCCATTTAATCCTACTCTCTGTTTCCTGTCTTTTAGCCAGTTTGCAATCCACGAAAGGACATCGCCACCTATCCCATGACCTTTTACTTTTCCTAGAAGCCTCTCATGAGGAACGTTGTCAAATGCCTTCTGAAAATCCAGATACACTACATCTACCGGTTCACCTTTATCCACATGTTTATTAACTATTCAGGCACTGAATTCCAGAGTGTGGGACGTGCAACTAAGAAGGCGCATTCCCTAGTTTCCACTAAGTGAGCCTGATGGAGAGAGGAAATTTCTAAGATACCTTTATTTGCTGATCTAAGGGAAATGTTGGAACATAAATATGTAGAAGAGAAACTAATCACGGTGCTGACAGATTATTAAGTAGCTTGTGGGTTGACATAGGGACACTTTCCTCAGGCTGAAAATGGCACCCTTTTACCTCCATATATAAATTTCACCCTAAAAACAAGGGGGCCAGAGGAGCCTCAGGACTGTGAGGGAATAGCCCTCCATGGCAGCTGAGAGCCAGGTTTGAGAAAACCCATTTTATACCTTCATATACTTAATCTACCCTGCTTGAACTTTTATTTGGAATCTGAAGCTGCTGAATAACATCAAATTATTTCACAGTTCATATTTCATGTCTCTATATCCACATTTCATTACCATTCTAACTGAAAGCCACAAGCCTGTACTCCAATGAATATTTTTCTTTCTTGGGGCAGAATAGCTATTATGAAGTTTTATAACAGTGTTTAAAGTTTAAAGCAGATTATTTTATAATCAAGTGTAGAAGAATGCTATTACAGTCCTGTAGCTGCTAACCTATTTTGCCAGCGAGAGCCTCACCTTAAATTTTCTGGCATCTATGGCTGATAACACAAGCCATGCATCATAAGTGCTATAGGATGTAAATAATCTTTCAAGAACTCTCATAAAATAGGAAAAACTGCAAGCGCAGTAGGAATGTGCATTCACTTGAAATGAATGGGTAAAATGCAATGAAGAGACGTGCCTACAAATTAAATGAAAATGTTAGTTTCATTTGTTTATGTTTTCTATTCAAGTCTATGCTCTGTGGTGAACAAAATGATGGAATTGCTGCTAAAACAAAGTATAGTGCAGTTTCTGGAATCCAGTACATTACATGGATCTGAGACAGCATGGTTTTACTAGAGGTAAATCTTGTCATATTAACCTGATCAATTTCTTTGATTAGGTCACCACAGAGTTGGATCATGAAAGAGCGCTAGACGTAATGTACTTGGATTTCAGCAAGGTCTTTGACATGGTTCTGCACAAGAGGCTTATAAATAAATTGAGCATCCTTGATATAGAACCTAGAGTGACTAACTGGGTTATAAGCTGGCTGCGCGGGAGGCAACAAAGGATAGTGGTAGATAGAATTTACTCTGAAGAGGGGGGCATTACTAGTGGTGTGCCTCAGCGATCAGTCCTAGGACTGGTTCTTTTCAAAATTTTCATGAGTAATCAGAAATGTTTTGTTTTTTTTTTTTGCTGATGATACCAAAATCTGCAACAGATTAAACAGCTAGGAAGGCATGGAAAACTTGAAGAGGGCTCTAGCAAAACTCAAGGAATCATCTACAAATGGCAGGTAAGATTTAATATTAAAAAATGCAGAGTAATGCATTTAGCCAGCAAAAATCCAAGAGAGAGGCACAGTATTAGCGGTGAAATTAGAAGAGAGTGATCTGGGGGTGATTGTATTAGATGATCTAAAGATGGCCAAACAGGTGGATGAAGTAATGGCAAAAGCCAGAAAGATGCTTGGCTGCTTAGGGAGATGAATGGTCAGCAGAAAAAGGGAGATGATATTTCCCCTGTATATGTTGCTGGTGAGACCTCTTTGGAAAACTGTGTCCAATTCTGGAGACTGCAACTTCACAAGGATTTAAACCAGTTGGAGTCTGTCCAGAGAATTACAACTAAAATGATCAGTGGTTTTCATTCTAAAACATATGGGAATCGACTAAAAGATCTAAGCATGTATACCCTAGAGGAAAGGCGAGATGGGGTAGATATGATAGATACATTCATATATCTCAAAGTTTTCCATGCACAGGAGCCTCTAGAACAAGGAATCATTGGATGAGTGTAAATGAGAGTGAAAGGGAGTGGACTCAAGAGTAATCTTAGAAAATATTTCTCTGACAGTACCTTGGAGAACTCCTGCTACTGCTAGTACCCTTTTATGGTTTAAGGTTTTATTAGTTTTATATACCGTCACATCGGATGAGCCTTCACAACGGTTTACAGTCGTGTTAAACAAGGAAATACATTAAATAGTTATATCAGCTAAAATACTATCAAAAGAGAGAAAGAATACTTAAATATAGCTGTTAAAAGTACCTAAAAATATTAAAAATAACATCTTAATGTTAAAAGTATATAAAATATGCTCCTTAATGGTGCCTTATCATTATCTTTATTATGGATTTATTAATCGCTTACTGCCAAAGCACTAGGTGACTTACAAATAAACATACATGATTCCAAATTATTGGGGCGGAACAAGATGGCAGCTTCAGCTTAGAGAGAGGATGCTGACCTCTTTGTTCTTCTTTTCTGGTTTCCACTAATATAGCTCCAAAGTGAAAAGGAAAGGTGAGGGTATTCCCTGCCGAGCCCTCTCAACTTCCTGGTCAGCAGTCTATCATCTCCTTTGTCTCATATGCCCAGTTATCCTGAGGAATTCCTCATTGCAGTCTCTACTGAGGGAACAGTGCTACTGCCAGGGGAGGAGGTTTCTCTTAGTCCTCAGGAGCGGGATCTCCCACCGGTGCAGCATTCCTGCACCTCCAAGAAAGGAGTACCAGTGCCGGATGATGATCGCTCCATGTGCCCGCGTGGGAGGGGGCTGAGGAGTCTGCAGTGCCGCTGTGCCCCTCTACTTAGGCAGCCTTGAGCTTACTTGGACAGTCAGCAAATTCCAGCAGAGAAGTGGTCTTGATTTCTTCTGCTCTTCAATCCGGTTCTTCTTTTAATTTGCCTACTCTTGGTTCCTTAGCGGATTTTGCTCCAGGTGAGTTGGTTTCCAAGCTTAAAAAAACTGCGGTCGTTTCTCTGGACACTTTGGGACATCATGGAGCACTTTGCAAAAATTCTTAGTTTCTACTTCTAAGATTGATTCAGTTTTATCTAAATTGGAACCTCAAGTATCTAATCACGAGACTCGACTTCAGGATATTGACGCACAAATTGACTCTATATCATGGGACTTGGGGAAAATTCAAGCTGTTCAAGCCACTACTATCCCAGAGTGTGGATCTATGTTTCATTGTATTGAGTTTTTAGAAAACTCTTCACGCAGATTAAATCTACGCTTTCTAAATTTTCCAAAATTTGTAGGAGAACTGCCTTTGATGACACTAAAAAGATATTTTCTTGAGGTTTTAAAAATTCCTCAGGATACATTTCCTTCAATAAACAAAATTTATTTTCTTTCTGCTTCATCTTGTTCCCCTAATTCAGCCAAGAATGACTACTTTTCTGGAGACATCTGCTTTAGATATTATTGATTATATTACTCTCGTAGATTCCTTTATAGCTGATCTTGATGTTCATCTTGTGATGTCTTCTTATTTTCAGAATTTGGACTCAGAATTTCATGGCCAGAAGATTCAAATTTTTCCTGAAATCAGCAGTCACCCAAGAAAGAAGGGGGTTCCTGGCTTTAAGAAAAGAGACGTTGGATATTGGGGCTACTTTTACATTGCATTATCCTGGTAAATGTTTTGTTAAGTATCGCTCTGATTTTTTAATGTTTTTTTCTCTGGAACAGCTTAAGTCTTTTCTAAATGCCAGAAGGTTTTGATTTCATCCCCTCTTTCCCTAGTATCTTAATATCCTGCATTTATTTGCTTGATCTCTAGCTAATGCTTTATTTATTTATTTATTTATTTATTTATTTAAAAACTTTTATATACCGGTATTAGTATGCATACATCATACCGGTTTAAAATTTAACTTTAAAGGCAGAAATTACAATGAACAGAGAGGGCGAACAAGGAGGAGTATACAAAGAGCAGGAGGTGGAGGAATTAAAGCAATAAATAAAACTGCAACGGACTATTTACAGGAATATACAAGGCATAGGCAACATACTTGCGGAAGTCAGTGTACTTGAAATCAATAATTTATTTTCCCTCCCGTGAATTCTCCACCCCTCTCTTTTTGTTTCTTTAAAATGATCAGGGCATGAAAGTTTTATTTTGTTTCATTTTCTTTCTTCATAAGGATGTCTTTATTCATCATTTTGTTTTTGAGACCTGTAATTTCTATACAAAGTTGTTTGCTAGATTTACAAAAAATGTTATAAATAAATGAAAAAAACCCAAAACATACATAATAGCAAGAACAAACAATAAAACATATGCATAAAACATATGCATAAAACATAGCAGCAAAAAAAGAAAAAAAGCTTACAAGCAAGCTTACCTGAACAAAAATGTTTTCAAAAGTAATCTAAACGTCTTTGTGCATGACATTTAGATCAGAGAGTTTAGTGCAGAGAGTTCCATAGTACTGAAGCAGCCACTGAAAATGCTCTATCTCTCATCTTGGCAAGATGTACCTACTTTGGGGAAGGAATGTGCAGAGGACCAGAGGGCATGTGTTGGATTGTATACTCTTAATAAAGGATTCCCCCATGGAAAAGAATCTAACTTTTACAAATTATGGACTAGCATTGCAACTTTATACTGAATTCACCACTGTATTGGCAACCAACTAAGGTCATACAAGAGAGGGCAGATATAATCTCTTCTACTCTTCCCAGAAAGCATTTGAGCGGCTGAATTCTACAAAAATTGCAATGCTTGCTTTCAGCAAAGTTGCAGGAAGGCCAATAGGGAGCTGCAATAACAAGAAGTGGTAGAAATAATATTTGAACTGAACGAAAATTTGAAGGATCAAGCAAAGAGCTCAGGCCACAAAAAACCCTCAGCTTACAGAAACCAGATTTTAAATTTGTCTTTATTTGCTGATGAAATGTTAGGTTAGAATTCATCCATACCCCAAGGCTTTTAACATGTGGCTTAATTAGCAATTCAATTACACAAATGTTATCACCTCTTTTCGGTATTTTTTAATTTTTCAATTGTATATATTTATCTTCTTAATCACCCACATGAGTGTATAAGTATCCTGTTCCTTTATGCACTATTATCAAGTTACGTTTAATAAAAAGAAAACGTTTTTTGAGGAAGGAGTGGGAGGTTTCATACGGTATTATATATCACTACACCCGGTAGTGTATTCAGTATAATCATTAACCAGCCTCCTTGTTGTGTCCATCGGTGCCTGATGCCCTCTCTCCACCCTCCTTACCTCTCTGGCGCCTCCCTCTCCAACCGCGGGAAGATTGATTGCCGCGGCGTTCTTCTGCCACTTTTCCTCGGGCGTTCCTGGACCAGCTCGACGCTGCAACCGCCATGTTTCCTGGAGGGCTAGGGGCATGTGCGCGGCGTGGCCCCGATTGAAATACCGGCAATGGTGCAAAAGTCTGGGGCGTCCCCCAAAGATGATGTCACTTGCGACAGATATTTAAGGTCTCAGTATTTGCTAACACAGCGAGTTAGCAAGGGATAGGTCTCGCTATCTAAGCTACTCTGCCTACGAACTTACCAGAGGTATCCGCTTCTTGAGGGCCTTGCTCTCTCTCCTTGCTTTTCAGGTGACAGTCTGGAACCGGTACTCACTCCTCGAAGGCCCTCGTTCCCAGACTTGCTCCGTTTACTCTTCTGCCTGGAAGTCTTCACTACCAACTACATCAGCTACATCAGTGAGTTACCGTTCTCTCTGAGCTTTCCCTGGAACCAGGTATTCGCTCTTTCCTGGGTGATAGCTCTTAATATGGAACTTAACATCATGTAACTACAGCATGGATTATTTTTCCCCTATATGCATCACCTTGCACTTGTCCATATTACATTTAATCTGCCATTTGGATGCCCTGTCTTCCAGTCTTGCAAGGTCTGTTACGTCCATCGGCCGTGGTCACCCGTGGCCAGCTCAACTCAACTCATTTCATGCTTAGCCCTTTAATCCCAGTACTCTCGCGGCCGCAGCCAGTCACTGCTGCCGCATTCCTCTGGGCTCCCTGTGCTTCATGTGGCAGCTGGGACACCACCAACCAGTGTTCCGACCCTGGGCCTTGCTAGGCACGTATGCCATCTGTTCCCCCTTTACCCCCTTTAAAGGGCCAATGGCGGGAACTTCAGGCTCATCCCCGGCTGATGACATCACTGGCCTGGGATATTTAAGGACTACATCCATCCACCACTAACTGACTTGGCAACTAGTTCCCTGGTTCCTAGCTGGTGCTTGTTCCAGTTCTCCGGACCTAGGGTTCGTGTTCTATGGATCCCTGCTCTGCTCGTCAGATTCCTGACTCTGCGCTCTCACTCCTCGGGCCCTGCTTCAGCACTTCTACACCTTGGACCCTGCCTCGGCACCCCGCTCCTCGGGTCTGGCTCAGCGCTTCTACATCTGGGGCCCTGCCTCAGTGCCCCGCTCAGAACTTCTACATCTGGGATCCTGCCTCGGCGTCTTGCTCCTTGGGGCCTGGCTTAGTACTTCTACATCTGGGACTCTGCTTCTGTGCTCCTGAGCCTCGGGTCCTGCCTCAGCGCTTCTACATCTGGGACCTGCCTCAGTGCTCTCGCTCCTTGGGACCTGGCTCAGCGCTGTTACATCACAAGACTCTGTCTCGGCGCTTCCACCCCTCGAGGCCTGGGTCAGGGCTTCTACATCACGAGATGCTGCCACTACGCTCCCACTCAGGATCTAGCTCAGGGCCTCTACATTACAGGACTGTGTCTCGGTGTCCCCGATCCTCGGGGTATCTCTCAGCGCTCAACAGCGCAGTGCCTTAGTGCTTCTACCCCACTAGAACCTGTCACAGCGGATCCCTCGCTCAGAGCCTGCTTCAACTTGCTATTACTCAGGCCTCTGCTCCTGCACTTCCTTCCCACGGGGCTTGCCCCACATGGTCCTGCTCTACTGTCTCCGGAACTGCGGTAGCATCTCATCACTTGAGGCCTTCTTTCTCTCTCTCCTCAAGGGTTCCTCAACCTTGTACTGAATCTGACCTCTCTAACACTCCCTGCTTCCAGCTGCCTGTCTCTTTCAGGACCACCTACTCAGAGGCCCACCTAAGACCAGCCAGTCCCGGCACCCAAGGGCTCAACCTGCGGGGAACAAGGGCTGGTATTGGTGAGGTTCCTGTCTGCCTCTGCTTCCGGCCAGCCTTGCCTCCCGACGGTGGGGACCTGTGGGGCTCAACCCCACAGGTAGCATCAACCCCACCACGGGGCAAGGGTTCACAAATCCTAACAAGGTCTTCCTACAATTTATCACAATCCGCTTGTGATTTAACTACTCTGAATAATTTTGTATCATCTGCAAATTTTATTACCTCACTTGTTGTATTCCTTTCCAGATCATTTATAAATACATTGAAAAGCATTGGTCCAAGTACAGATCCCCAAAGCTCTCCACTGTTTACCCTTTTCCATGGCTTTTCAAGCAGGCATTCCCAGCATAATCCTCCCTGCTCCTCTACCCTATCTCCCTTTTAATTTTATTCCTATTTTATGCTACTCTTTTTTAACTATTATTATAATGTTATGTTACCTATTTTCTATTCTCTGCTATATACCTACATAATGTTATTCTCCCTGTTATTGCCACCCCCTATGTTTTATCGCTCCTACTGCCTTTTCCTTGCTTAGCTTTCCTCGTTCTGTGGCTCCCCCCGTCCCTGTTCCATGTATTTCTCTTAGTTCATTGTAAACTGATATAATGTACCCACGAATGTCTGTATAAAAAAGTTGTTAAATAAATAAATAAATAAATAAATAAATAAATAAAAATAAATAGTGTAGCTAGGTTTAAAAAAGGTTTGGATAAGTTCATAAACTGCTATTAATCAATTTGACTTAGGGAAAAGTCACTGCTATTGCTGGTTCTAAGGTATTTAATGTCTGGATACTTGTCAGGTACTTGCAACCTGGATTGGCCACTATTGGAAACAGGATGCTGGGCATGATGGATTCTTGGTCTGACCCAGTATGGCAACTTCTTATGTTCTTATGCTCTCTCATTTGCATTTGGTCATATGCTAATTTTAGCACTTATATGTTAATGTGATTAGAGACTGTTTTAACATGAACATTAAGGCATTGCTGATAGCGCACTTTTAGCATGCACAAACATGATGTGCGTATTAAACCTTATTGCATAGGCTCTAAGGGGTAGATTTTATAAGGTGCAGGTGCACGTCCATGTGTGTGCAATTCCCGGCACGCGCACATGGACGCACTGATTTTATAACATGCGCATCGGCACGCGCATGTCATAAAATCCAATGGTCGCACGTACATGTGCGCTGAATTTTATAATTCATGCTTGTATGTGCAGGCAGCGCACACACAATGTGTCACCACACGGCGACACATTCAGGCCTTCCCCAGTTCCCTCCCAGTCTGATCCAATTAAGGAGTGGACTGGGAGGGAACTTCCCTTCCCCCCTACCTAAACTCCTCCCTCTTCACCTCTCTTCCCCACCCCCTAAACCTTACCTAACTTTCTTTTTTTGTTTTATAACTTACTTCAGGTCCCGAGCTGAAGTAAGTTGCACGCACCGGCTGCACAAGTCTATGGTACAGCATTCAATAGGCTGTCCCGGCCCGTCTCCCCACTCCACCCCGGCACGTGTGCGCATTCCGGGGTTTACACGTGTGGCCAGGCCTCTTTGAAAATATGTGCAGCGAATGCAAGGCCGAGCTACACACGTAAACCCCAGATTTTACACGCGCGGGCCTTTTAAAATCCAGCCGAAAATAGGGAAATTTCACAGTATATTTCATAGGTGGCCAGCTCTGGTCCTCAAGAGCCACAAACATGCATATTGATTATAGATATCCCAACAATCAGGTCTGTTTGTGGTTCTTGAGTTGGTCACCCCTGAAATATTTGGTCCCAATAATTTAACAAGAAATTTTTCCCAGATTTTGATGAATGCAATGTACCTATCATTGAAAAGATATAACTGGCCTCAGGGCATCTCATGGTGACTCTACTAATTCCAGTGGACTAATGAGTTCTAGTAGCTGTCTGCAACTTTAGGGAGCAATTTTCAAATTGTCCATATGGGGACAAAGATGGCACATACTTTTTAACCGTGATCTTTGCACCAATTCTTAGAGCAGAAGTATCTGAGTACTTTCATGCAGAAAATTGCTATGGGTACCAAGTACACACACTCACATGCGCCGTGGTAGAATTTTGCTTGAAAAGTGCATGTGTAGGTTTGAAAATGCAATTGATGTGCGTACTTTTTCCTCCCTGAATGTCTACTCTCAAAATTCCTGGACTTTTCATCTCATTGAGGTTCGGCAGTTTTCAGGCAGCCGATTTACGCAGGTAAAATGCCATTTTACTGATAGAAATCCCTTTAGAAATTAAATTGTCCTCCTGAGGCTCGCAATCCTATCCATGATCTTGTGCGAGAGGTAAGGAGATTAATATGTTATCCAGAATTAACTTAAGTCTCCAGACCCACTAGACACCTTTTGACTGTTTTCCATGCAGATTCTTTCAAAAAGGATTTCCTTTGCATCTATTTTCTGCCTGGATTTGCTGAGATTTGGTGTTAAAAAAAAAGATTTTTAACCTTTTCCTTTAATAATAGTTCTTTGCCATTCAGCCAACCATATTTAATAACCACTAGATTACCAGAAAAACCAAGAGCTGATCAGCACAAACACTCAGGCCTATCCTGTAAAGTGCGGCCGCGTTTACCCTGCTCCTAAGCCGCTTTTAACTCACGTTCCGGCCGCGTTAGCCCTTCCTGCGATTCCGAATCCCCTTTAACCTACTCCTACCGCGTCCTAAATTCCCCGGGTAACCCCTTCCGCCCGCGGCATGTATATTGCATGCAAACGAGCGAATTAGCTCGATATTGCATGCAAACGAGCCAATTAGCTATTCCCCTAGCATCCCGTAACCCGCTCCCCGACTAACGCTACCTTTCCCTGCCGTTTTGTCGCGCGTTTAACCTGCAAACTTACCGCCTACCCTGACCCAGGCGGTAGAGGCATGGGTAAGGGTAGGTGGCAAGCTTTCCCCCAGCCCCCGCTCACCTGCCCCGGCCACGATCATGGGTGCCGGTCTCCGTGGCAGCCCCAGTCCTCTCCCCTCCTCCCGAAGCCAAAAAAAAAAAAGCTTTTTTTTTTTTTTTGGCTTCGGGAGGAGGGGAGAGGACTGGGGCTGCCACGGAGACCGCTTTCCCCCGTGCAAGTAAGTTGTTTCACCGCTTGTCTCTTCTCCCCCCTCCCGGAGCAGGGCACGAAAAGCTGCCTTGCTCCGGGAGGCGGGGGGGGAGAGATGACAGCGGCGAATCCAAAAAATAAGCGAAAAAAACTTAAAAGCTAAAAGTAAGTTGCTTCGCCACTGTCATCTCTTCTCCCCCCCTCCCGGAGCAGGGCGCGAAAAGCAGCCTTGCTCCGGGAGGGGGGGGAGAGAGATGACAGCGGCGAAGCTTTCCCCCAGCCCGGACGCCGGCAAAAAACTTACTTTTTTGCAGCCAGCCATGAGCAGGAACACGATCTGGCCTGCCTTAGCTCCTCCCGACAAGATGGCCGCCTGCACGGGGAAAGCGTGCAATTGGCCGCTGAAGACGTGACGTCACGATATCACGTCTTGAGCGGCCAATTGCACGCTTTCCCCGTGCAGGCGGCCATCTTGTCGGGAGGAGCTAAGGCAGGCCAGATCGTGTTCCTGCTCATGGCTGGCTGCAAAAAAGTAAGTTTTTTGCCGGCGTCCGGGCTGGGGGAAAGCTTCACCGTTGCTAGTGTCCCCCCTCCTCCCGGAGCAAGGCGGCTTTTCCGCCCTGCTCCGAGAAGAGGGGGGACACTGAAAAGTCGTTTCGCCGCTGTCTTCGCCGTTGCTTCGCCGCTGTCAGTGTCCCTCCTCCTCCCGGAGCAAGGCGGCTTTTCGCGCCCTGCTCCGAGAGGAGGGGGGACACTGACAAGTCGTTTCGCCGTTGTTTCTGCGCTGTCGCCGCCGTTGCTTCCTGGTATCTGTCATTTCAAATGACATTTGAAATGACAGATACCAGCGTGGCGTGAAGCCTTAGGCCCGCGCACCCAGGATCCTGTATAGGCGCTCTATCCAGTATCCTGGGTTGCGCGGGCCTAAGGCTTTTCGGACGCGGCTTACATTTACATATAATTAGGCTTCAGTATCGAGCGGTAGGTGAGCTGCACTGTGCGGGCGGTAACCGCGGGTGCCGTAGGCACTAACGCAGCTCTTCCTACCGCTCGGTACTGGATAGGCCTGACTGGTAGGTTAGTGAATAAAACCAGCGTTTACAATAATATAATTTCAACTTACATATCTTAACAAGTCATGAAAAAGAAAGGTCACTATTCAGAAGGGTTTGTCTGGCTAACTTTCAAGCTAGCTGGACAAACCCCTGAGATCTGAATTTTCCCTCCCTCTTACCAATTAAATTTTACCTGCATAAATCATGACCCAGCTAAAATTTAGCTGGATAGAAAGAGGAAGGGGTGTTTCTCAGGGCCTTAGCTAAAATGTATCCTGCTAATATTCAGTGAGCAGCCAGATAAACTTAGCTGGGTAAGTCTGGTTAGAAAAATCACAGTCTTAAAAGTTACTCGGGTAACTGTACAGAGGTAACTTCAGCCAGACTTATTTGTCGGTGGACTCCGTATTTTTCGCTCCATAAGACGCACTTTTTTTCCCCCAAAAGTGGGGGGAAAATGTATGTGCGTCTTATGGAGCGAATATAAAAAAAAACAAACAAAAATCTAACAACCCCCCCCCTCCTGACTCCCTCAAGACCTGCCGACTTAATTTACTGCAACCCCCCACCCTCCTGACCCCCCCAAGACCTGCCGACTTAATTTACTGCAACCCCCCACCCTCCTGACCCCCCCAAGACCTGCCAAACGTCCCTGGTGGTCCAGCAGGGGTCCAGGAGTGGTCCGGGAACGATCTCCTGGGCTTCGGCCGTCGGCTGCCAGTAAACAAAATGGCGCCGACGGCCCTTTGCCCTCACTATGTCACTGAGACCGACCAATAGCAGCGGTCGGTCCCAGTGACATAGTGAGGGCAAAGGGCCGTCGGCGCCATTTTGATTACTGGCAGCCGACGGCCCACGCTCAGGAGATCGTTCCCGGACCGCTCCTGGACCCCCGCTGGACCACCAGGGACGTTTGGCAGGTCTTGGGGGGGTCAGGAGGGTGGGGGTTGTTAATTTAAAGGGTTGGGATGGGGGGGTTTTTTTTTGGGGGGGAGGGGTTCCCAGAGAAAGAAACGTTTTCTGATCTGGGGAGTGGACCGAAATGGCCCTCCCCAGACCTGAAAACAAAATGGGGAGAAAAAAAAAAGCTATGCACTCCCCTAATTTGCTCCATAAGACGCCCAGACGCAGAGCCGGTTTAGCACAATTTTTTTTTTTTTATTTTCCCCCTCTGAATCCTAGGTGCGTCTTATGGTCAGGTGCGTCTTATGGAGCAAAAAATACGGTACTTATCTAGCCAAGTGCCGCTGAATATTCGGGGAAAGTTACCTGGGTAATTTTCCCGCTCACCAGCCCACTGAATATTAACCTCAGAATTAAAAATCAGAGAACTGAACTGCCTTACTGCAGACTGGCTCCTAAAAATGAATTTTTATTACCTTTTTTACTATGTTACATGTATGGACCACTGTCCCTGAATAAAGTTCAACCTAAAGTGGTTTATAGCAGAACTGATACAAGAAATAACAAAAATATCATAATGAAATATTGTATTAATAAAAATATAAATGCATCAATAAGAAATGCACATAATCTTGCAAAGTAGTAGTTTCAATTACCTGACCACTGTCAGATTAAACTATGTCTTTCTGAAAAGCAAATAACTCTGCCTTGATGTTAAGCTTTTAAGAGTTTTAAACAAAACAGTACATTTTTTTCTTACCATAATTCAGACATTAGAAGAGGGAATTTAAACCTAGATAGTACTTTTTTATGAGCAAAATAGAAAACTAAAGCTGCATTATTATCTGTAGCCCTAATACTTTAAATATAAGTGATGAGCATTGCAATTACCTAAATAACTATGAGCTGGTTTTTCCTCCACAACTTTGATTCTTCTTGCCCCTGCTGGAATCACCAATGCTTCCACATAGCCTATGAAGAAAGAAATAACAAACTTGGTAATAAACAAATAATTGAACTCTATATTCTTCCAAGTGTCTTTGCTGGAAGAATTTAATATTCATTTTTGTCACCGTATGCCTAGAGAGCCTAGCAAAAGATTGTTTTATCCATAGCCAAATTTCCAAGATGTATGAAAATATTTCCTAATAAAATGACACAGGAATTAGAAGTCTTTAGTTTGTGTTTATACATCAGTCGCCATTCATTATTCTAGATCTCTTTAATGCTAGAGATGGTTTCAAAAGGAAAATGAGCTGCAAATATTTCTTGGCCCTTTTACATACATTTTTTGTGAAGTCAAGACATTGATAGTGGAATGTGGTAAGCAGCCTGGGCCATGGCCCGACCACGTTTTGGCAGGGCTGTCTACCTAGGATTTGGAAACCTTTTTTTTTTTTCACAGTGTTCGATTATAACAATTATGGGACACCATAATCTCCAGTCCAGCAATGGGGCAGGCAAGTGTTCAATCAGCAAGACCCAGTGCTGCTCCCGTACTCTTGTTCATGAACCTGTTCTACTGGTGACACAAGCACACAAGAGGAACACGAGACTACGAGCAAGCCATATGCAGAAGCAACTGTGCCTGCTGCCTACACAGAGCTCTCTAGGCACACTGCAGCTGTGACTTCCAGGCCAGTGGGACCTCCACTATCTGTTGCGGTCTCCACCGCTTCCCCTTCTCTTACTCTGAGCAGGGCTCACCTCCACTACTGGAAACGCCACGTTCCGTACGCCCGGGACCCCTGCGGCTCTACTGGTTCCTCATGGCGTCCGCCATTGCTTGCCCATCTCCCCGCTGCCTCGCGTGCGCGTGAGGACGCACACTATGTGCGCACAGCTCCTGGAAGTCTGGCCCCTCCTGTGCTAACGACGCCTTGCCCTGAGTCTGATTTAACCGGCGTCCGGACGCCTTCTCCTTGCCTTGCAACGAGGTTCACTACTGCCTAGTAGTTCTGAGTTGCGCTTTCGTCTGTTCCTCGCTCCTGACTTGACCTTTGGATTGCTTTGACTACGCTTCAGCTTGCCGCCTGCCTCCGACCTTGGTCCGTTCCTGACTTTGCTTCAGCTTGCCGCCTGCCTCCGACCTTGGTCCGTTCCTGGCTCCGCTTCAGCCTGCTCCGGTTCTCAGCCAGCTGCAGGCCCCGTACCAGTCTTCAGCCCGCTCCGGTTCACAGCCAGCTACAGACTCCGTTCCAGTCTACAGCCTACTCTGGTTCACAACCAGCTACAGACTCCGTTCCAGTCTACAGCCTGTTCTGGTTCACAGCCAGCTACAGCCTCCGTTCCAGTCTACAGCCTGTTCCGGTTCACAGCCAGCTACAGACTCCGTTCCAGGCTACAGCCTGCCCCGGTCCACAGCCTGCCTTCAACTCCTGCCTCACGGTCCAGCTTGCCACAGGTGTTGTTACTGCCTGCTGCCCTACCTTCAGCTGGTCCTCTACCTGCTTTGCTGGCTTATAGACTTTTGTGTTCTCTTTGGACTTTTCATTGCTACACCCTCTGCCCAGGCTTCCTCTGTCTATAGACTCTGAGCGTTCTCCTAAGTCCCAAGGTTCCAGGACCCTACGGGCTCCTCCTGGGGGGTTTCTGGTTCCCGGGTGAACACCGCTAGCCTGTGGCTCTGCCTCCCGGCCTACCCTGCCTCCCTGGGTAGTCCGGCCCAAGGGTCCACTATCCTGACTGCAGCACCCGACTACAACACTATCTTCAGCCATTGCCATAGATTTTCCTGCTGTGGTCCTGAGTGAGTTGTAGGGATGTGCAGAAAGAAAAAAATTGTTTCGATTCGGTTTTTGTTTTGCCGGGACCCAAATTCGTTGCATTAGTTTCATAGGGGGAAATGTTTGGATTACTTACCTGGTAATCCCCTTTTCCTTAGTGTAGACAGATGGACTCAGAACAAATGGGATAGTATCCGCGTGCTAGCAGTTGGAGACGGATCTGACGTCAGCACGGGGGTATATAGCCCCACAGGAAGCGCAGCGATTCAGTAATCTTCCTTGCAAAAGCTGTTATGGATGTGTGTACTGACGCTCAGTGAAAAGTGAAAAGTGAAAACAGGATTCCCCTGACCGATTGACAGTGGCTGGAGACCGCCAGCATTCACAACCGGAAGGCATGGACCCGGGTAGAGCGTACGCTCTCATGGAAAGAAGCCATGGCTTACCTGGAATCGGTGAACTCATGTGCACAGGCAGCAGGGCGGGATGCTGAGTCCATCTGTCTACACTAAGGAAAAGGGGATTACCAGGTAAGTAATCCAAACATTTCCTGGCGTGTAGCCAGATGGACTCAGAACAAATGGGATGTACCAAAGCTTTACTCCCAGCCAGGGCGGGAGGCTGCCTGAGGACCATGTAGTACCGCCCTCGCAAAAGCCGAGTCCTCCCTGGCCTGGACATCCAGGCGGTAGAATCTGGAGAAGGTATGGAGGGAGGACCATGTCGCTGCTTTACAGATCTCTGCAGGTGATAGCATCCTGGACTCCGCCCAGGACGCTGCGAGTGCTCTGGTGGAATGAGCCTTAACCTGAAGAGGCGGAGCCTTCCCAGCCTCCACGTAGGCTGCTCTGACAACTTCCTTAATCCAGCGGGCAATGGTGGGCCGAGAGGCCGCTTCACCTTGCTTCTTCCCGCTGTGGAGGACGAACAGGTGGTCCGTCTTTCGCAGGTCTTGTGTCACGTCCAAATACCTGGGCAGCAATCTGCCGATGTCGAGATGGCGTAATAAACGGCCTTCGTCAGATTTCTTCAAACCTACCGTGGTAGGCAAGGATATAGTTTGGTTAAGATGAAACTGTGAAACCACTTTAGGGAGAAAGGAGGGAACTGTCCGAAGATGGATAGCCTCCGGAGTGAGTCGTAGAAAGGGATCACGGCAGGACAGTGCCTGTAGCTCAGAGATGCGGCGTGCGGAACACACCGCCAGCAAGAACACCAACTTTAGGGTGAGAGACCGAAGAGACAAGCCCCGAAGGGGTCGGAAGGTGGATCCCGCGAGGAAATCCAAAACAAGATTAAGATTCCATAAGGGCACAGGCCACTTTAGTGGCGGGCGAATATGCTTGACACCCAGCAGGAAACGAGAGACATCTGGGTGTTTGGCGATGGTCTTCTCATCCCACCTGGGACCATAGCAAGACAGTGCCGCTACCTGAACCTTGATGGAGCTGAGGGAGAGACCCTTCTGAAGCCCATCCTGCAGAAAATCCAACACAATAGGTATGGTGGTGGCATGTGGATTGGTGTCGTGAGTGTCGCACCAGGCTTCAAACACTCTCCAGATCCGGATGTATGTGAGGGATGTGGAAAACTTGCGAGCTCGGAGGAGTGTATCAATCACGGGCCCCGAGTAACCACATTTCTTCAGTCTAGCCCTCTCAAGGGCCAGACCGTAAGAGAGAATTGAGCTGGATCCCCGTGTAGAATGGGACCTTGATGTAGAAGGTCCCGGAGAGGAGGCAGGGGAAGGGGCTCCCCTGCCAGCAGTCTTCTCATGTCCGCGTACCAGGGTCTTCTTGGCCAGTCTGGTGCCACTAGAAGAACGAGGCCCCGTTGAGTCTGAATCTTGTGGATGAGGGCGCCCAGCAGAGGCCACGGAGGGAAGGCGTACAGGAGAGTCCCTGGAGGCCACGGCTGGACCAGGGCATCGATGCCGCGTGAGAACGGGTCGCGCCTGCGGCTGAAGTATCTGGGTACCTGAGCATTGGACTTGTCCGCCAGTAAATCCATGGCCGGAATCCCCCAATGATCGACAATCATCTGGAAAGCTGTGCGGGACAGCTGCCACTCTCCCGGATCCAGGCTTTCTCTGCTGAGGAAGTCTGCTGTGGTATTGTCCTTCCTGGCAATGTGGACGGCGGAGATGTCTTGCAGATTCGCCTCTGCCCAAACCATCAGTGGGGCGATCTCTAGAGAGACTTGTCGGCTTCTGGTTCCGCCCTGCCGGTTGATGTAGACCACCGTGGTGGCGTTGTCGGACATCACTCTGACAGCCCTGTGCCTTAGTCGGTGAGCGAGTCGAAGGCAGGCCAAGCGGACTGCCCGGGCTTCTAGGCGATTGATGTTCCACGTTGACTCTTCTCTGTTCCATCGCCCTTGCGCGGTGACTCCTCGCAATGTGCTCCCCAGCCGCTTAGGCTGGCATCCGTGGTGAGCAAGGTCCACGTGGGCGAGGACATCGCCGACCCCCTGCTCAGGTGGGTGGACTGCAACCACCACCGCAGCTGGATCCGAACTCTGGCCGGTAGAGGAAGGTGCGTGGAATAGTCCCGTCGACGGGGGCTCCAGCGAGAGAGCAGGGAATGCTGTAGAGGTCTCATATGGGCCCGTGCCCAAGGCACCACTTCCAGGGTGGATGCCATGAGACCCAGAACCTGCAGATAATCCCAGGCTATGGGCCGACGGACCCTCATCAGATACTGGATACGTTGCTGAAGTTTCAACTGTCTCTTGGTCGTGAGACTGACCGTGTCCGCCCGGGTGTCGAACTGCACTCCCAGATACTCTATTGACTGGGAAGGCAATAGGCAGCTCTTGCTGAGGTTGATTACCCAGCCCAAGCTTTCCAGAAGGGCGATCACTCTGTCGGTTGTCCGCAGGCTCTCCTCTCGAGATTTCGCCCTGATCAGCCAGTCATCTAGGTAGGGATGGACCAGAATCCCTTCTCGCCTGAGGGCCGCGGCCACCACTACTACCACTTTGGTGAATGTCCGTGGGGACGTGGTCAACCCGAAGGGTAGAGCCCGAAACTGGAAGTGGCGGCCCAGAACCTTGAAGCGCAGGTATCGCTGATGATCTGGATGGATCGGAATATGCAGGTATGCCTCTGACAGGTCTAAGGCCGTGAGGAATTCCCCGGGTTGGACTGCGGCTTTGACGGAGCGCAGAGTTTCCATACGAAACCTCGGTACCCGTAAGTAGCGATTGACCGACTTGAGGTCCAGCACAGGCCGAAAAGTGCCCCCTTTCTTGGGTACCATGAAATAAATGGAATAGTGTCCAGAATTCACTTCCCAGGCAGGTACTGGGAGGATGGCGTTCAAGGACAGGAGCCTCGCCAGGGTAGCTTCTAACGCTGCCTCCTTGTGCCGGTGACATGAAGATTCCACAAACTTGTCCGGAGGAAGGTGTCGAAAATCCAGATAATATCCTTCCCGGATAACGGCGAGGACCCACTGGTCCGACGTAATCTTGACCCATCTGGGGTAGAAGAGGGTCAACCTGCACCCTATGGCTTCATTCCCCAGATGAATCGGCAAATTCTCATTGTGGTGCGCGTCCGGGGCCCGAGCCCGGGCCCGCCCCCCGCTTGCGCTGCTTGGTCCGAAAGGACTGATTCCTGGTCGGAGGACGAGTCGCCTGATAGCGCCCCCTATACGGGACAAAGCGCTGGGAACTCCTGCCCCTGTAGGGCCGTGGAAAAGAGCGCTGTCCCCTTCGGGATCGGTCTTCCGGAAGTCTAGGCACAGGAGAGGCACCCCAGGAAGCGGCCAGCTTATCCAGGTCACTGCCAAACAGAAACGAGCCCTGAAAGGGCAACCTGGTGAGACGAGACTTTGAAGGCGCATCAGCTGACCATGGCCGGATCCAGAGCTGCCTCCTGGCGGCTACGGAGGATGAAATCCCCTTAGCAGTAGTGCGAACCAAATCGGATGCGGCATCGGTGAGGAAAGAAACAGCGGACTCCATGTCAGCCGCTGGAGCATTATTCCTGGCCTGAGACAAGCAGGCACGTGTCACCACAGTGCAGCAGGCCGCAATCCGCAAAGAAAGAGCCGCTACCTCAAACGTTTGCTTCAGAATGGTGTCCATGCGTCTGTCATGGGGCTCCCTAAGGGCCGTCCCCCCTTCCACTGGAATAGTAGTGCGCTTAACCACCGCGCTAATTAGGGCGTCCACCTGAGGACATGCCAACAGGTCCTGGAGAGCCGGAGCCAACGGGTACATACCTTTCAGGGCCCGGCTCCCCTTGAAGGAAGCCGCCGGCGCCGCCCATTCCAATTCTATTAGTTGCTGAGCCGCCTGTAAGAAAGGAAAATGGCGAGCTGTAGGACGAAGACCTTCCAGCAGAGGGTTCTGCGCTGAAGGAACCGAAGCACTGGGACCCGTGATATCCAACTCCGCCAGACATTGAGTCACGAGGTCCGAGAGGTCCTCCTTAGGGAAGAACCGCCTCATGGTTCTATAAGGCTCAATCCCCGGGGGGAGGTCCCCCTCGTCCGGGAGGTCGGACTCGTCCGGCGAAACCTCCTGGTCCGATTGATCCGGATTGTCCAGTGGCGGGAGGTCTCGCTCCCGATAAGGCCGTGAGGGTCCTGGCATAGGATCCCGAGGTGCAGCCACCGTAGCAGCGGGCGCAGGAGGCGCCACAAATGCCGCCACCGCAGGAACCGCAGAAACAACAGGAACCACCGGAGCAGCCGGACCAGTAGGGCCTGGACGGGAAGCCGTCTGCATTTGGACAAAGGCATGAATACCCTGAAAGAGATCCACCCAGGAAATGGAAGCAGCCTCGAACTGCCGGGGTACAAGGGCCCCCGGGATGCCTGGTTGGTCCAGACTGCCCCCCAAATCCGGGGTAGCCCCAGGGGAACTGTCAAGAAACTGTGGCTGAGACTGGTCCAGGCCAGAGGGTCTCCCTGCTGCCTCACACTGGACACATAGTGATTCAGGCTCAGTACTGCGCGTGGCTCTAAGGTGGCATACCGAGCAGAGGCCAAGGGCTGAAATGCCGGAGACATGCGGCTGCGCCGCCGAGGATGCGGCTGCGTGCTGATCCATACCAAAGAAAAGAAGCGCGCAATAATATGCGGTAGCAATAGGCGCTAAATACAGCAGGCGCACAATAGTAAGAATATGCGGCAGCAGTAGGCGCTGAATACCACAGGTGCACAAGCCTAATAATATGCGGCAGCAATAGGCTCTCAGTATGGCAGGTGCACAATGGTAATAATAATATGCGGCATCAACAGGCGCTAAATACACCAAGCGCACAGTGGCAATAATATGCGGCAGCAATAAGCGCGTAACCTACCAGGCGCACAGTGGCAATAATATGCGGCAGCAATATGCGCGTAACCTACCAGGCGCACAGTGGCAATAATATGCGGCAGCAATATGCGCTTAATATACCAGGCGCACAGTGGCAATAATACGCGGCAGCAATATGCGCGTAACCTACCAGGCGCACAGTGGCAATAATACGCGGCAGCAATATGCGCGTAACATACCAGGCGCACAGTGGCAATAACATGCGGCAAGCTCAAAAGCATTGAATAAAGAGCGTACAACAGTATGCGGCAAACATTCACAGTGGCAGCCAATATGCGCAGAACAATACCATAGACGCACAAGAAGGAAGAGAGCCGCGCCTATTACGGGCGCGGAATACCTGAACAGGGCCGCACCTCCACGGCTTGCCACGCCGCCGATCCTCGAGACTTTGGAGACCTGTGCGCAGAGATGTACGCCTTACCCGCTCTCCGGCGCTTCCAGGCTGGAACCCAGGCGGTCTCCGGCTGCGGGGGGAAAGGGCCGCTACCTTCCACCGCCGCGATAGGTGGAACAGCACCCGCTACCTCGTCCACGCCGGGACCGAGGGCCTCGAGGCCACACCCGAGTCTCCCCCGGGGGCCGTGCCCCTGCCGCGGTTCGGCCGGACCGAGGACTTTCCCACCGGGGGACCGCGGTAGGCGCCCCAGGAAGCTCAACTCGGGGGCGAGCTGAAAACGTCCCCGAAGGAGCGCGGGGCTCAATACCCGGAAGTAGAGAAGAGAATCTAGAAAAGAAAGCAATAAGAGAAAAATTAAAGTAGTCTTGGAAAGCACGCTGAACCAGCGTGTAGGCACTCCAAACTGCTTTGGAGACGGAAATTACTGAATCGCTGCGCTTCCTGTGGGGCTATATACCCCCGTGCTGACGTCAGATCCGTCTCCAACTGCTAGCACGCGGATACTATCCCATTTGTTCTGAGTCCATCTGGCTACACGCCAGGAAAAACCAATTTATTGATTAGTTTTATTCGTTTTCCGTTTTCCCATTAAAGTCAATGGGAAAAGTATTTGCAGCCTATTTTTGGCTGCAGAATTGGGGTTTTCTTATCAATTCTGATGAAACGTCTGGGGAGCAATCATCAGAACAAGAAAAGAGCTCCAAGGTATTTAGATTGTGGCAAAGTGGCATCAATGTGGCATGAATAGCCTAAGGTACTGAAAAGGGGCAAAGGAGTACCAGGAGTGGCAAGAGTGCTTTAACAGAGGTGCGAAGCAGCAGCGAGAGTGTCAAAAACACACCACAGCTTCAAAAGAGAGCACCGATAACAGTTGCATGAACCCTCAAAGGCAGCACGACAGGCAAAGTGGCAAGACAAGTGGCATCAACATCCTACAGCACAATGAAGGGGGAGCATAGCAAGCAGAAAGAGTGTCAGAAAAAAACACAAGGCACTGATAAAGGGACAAAGCAGCAGAAAGACTAGCACCAACACACTGAGGAACCATGATAGTGGCAAGAACACCACAAGGAGTAGAGTGAGTCATCCCCCCCTTCTACTCCCCCTACTATTTTCTCATCTCACACTCGTAACCTCGGAACTATCATCGATAATCACCTTTCCCTAAAACCTTTCATAAACTCAATTCTCAAGGACTGCTATTTTAAACTGCACACAATTAAAAAACTTAGACCCCTACTACATGGCTCCGATTTTCGTACAGTACTCCAGGCTATTATTTTCTCCAAATTATCAAACCTCTACTCCTGCAGAATGCCTCCGCCCGCATCCTTACAAACTCCAAAAAGAGGGACCACATCACACCCATCCTAAAAGAGTTGCATTGGCTACCAATCAATTCAAGAATACAATACAAGGTTCTCCCCCTCATTCATAAATCTATTATAAATGAAAATACGCACTGGCTCAATCCCCCCTTCCTTCCTTACGTCTCAACAAGACCCATTCGGACTATCCTTCAAGGAACGTTGCACCTACCCTCCCTGAAATTCATCAAACTTACCTCTACTACTAAAAGAGCGTTAACTCTGGCCGGCCCTACCCTCTGGAACTCTATGCCGCACGAACTCCACACTGAATCCTTTACACCCAAGTTTTAAAAAAATTAAAAACCTGGCTGTTTCAGCAGGCCTTCACCTAACTTATTCAACGCCTCGGCTATTGTCAATAGACCTACCTCTGCCCACCCCAGCTTCCCAAGTGCCCTTTCCCAACCTGCTTCAGTTGTTCACCCATTAGCTTTTCTTCCCTTCTCCAGATCTTACATCTTACTCTTTAATCACCTGTCTAATTAATTCTCTCCCCCCTTGAACCCCTTGCTAATTACTCGCAATGTAAATATGCTATTCTCACTTATATATGCTGTATATATATTTATTATCTTCCTGGTTTAAATGCTGAATCTAAGTTAGTATTTGATGTTTTATTTTATTTGTGTTTATTTCTGTTTATCACTATTTATTTTATTTATTTATTTATTTATTTTATTTAAACAAATTTATATACCGTTTTCCAGTAAGGCTTACTGACCAAAACAGTTTACAGCAGTAAATAACCTTAACAGTTAAAAGGTTAAAAATTAATACTAAATAAAACTTAAAACAGTAAAATAGGTATGAATAAAAATACAACATTTTAGGTAATCAATAAAAATAATGATGACTAAACAGAGAATGGCCAATTACATTAAAAATTTTAAAGTAAGAATAAGTAAAGTAATATAATATAATACAAACTTATTTAGTCTTATTTACTTAGCTAAGATGTTTCTAAATCTTTAAAAGCCTCTTGAAAGAAATAGGTTTTTAAAGCCTTCTTAAATTCCTTCCGGCTGCTTATTAGCCTAAGCGAATCAGGCAATGCATTCCACAGAATGGGGCCAGCAACCGAGAAAGCTCTATTTCTTGTTATACTCAATGCCGCATTCTTCACTGAGGGAATTTCCAATAAATTTTTTCCTGTAGATCTTAGTTCTCTCTGTGGTTTATAGATATGTAAAGTGAAACACATCCAAGTGTTTATCACTGTTCTATGTTTTATGTAAAGGATACGCCCTTTTGTGGCCTCCCATTTTGTTACATGTAAACCAGTACGATGTGTAAACGGCTATAGGTATATAAAAATGTTAAATAAATAAATAAACAAATAAATAAATAAATCTGGTGTATGGCAGCAAGGCAGAGTGGCAGAAAGTTGATAGGGGCAAGGCAGGCTGGCAGACCAGAGGTAGTCTGGTCCCTGTGGTTTTGATAGGGACAAGATAGGTTGGCCCCTTTCCTTTGCACAGGAAAGGACTCCCTAGAATGGGTTTGCCCCTAGAGTGGGGTGTTTCAGGTGGCTTCTAGTGAGCTCTTGCTGGTCTTTTAAAATCTGGTGGACGTAGCAGATATACAAACGAGAATTTTGAAGACCGAGGCGGAGGAGGTTTCCATGTGAATAGCGGTTCAACATGGGTCAGCGGGTATTAAGAGATAGGCTGGCTACACCCAGGGAGAGTTCCCTTTTTTTTGCGCAGGAAACGGCTCCCAAGAATGGGTTGTTGGCCCCTAGAGTGGAGCACGAGCCTTCAAGCATGGTGAGTCGACGTGGAGGAGGTTTCCATGTGAACAGTGGTTCAACATGGGCCAATGGGTGCTAAGAGATAGGCTGGCTACACAAAGAGAGAGTTCCCATTCCTTTGCACAGGAAAGGGCTCCCTGAAATGGGTTGGCCCCTAGAGTGGAGCATGAGCCTTCAAGCGAGGTGAGTCGACATGGAGGAGGTTTCCATTTGAAGAGCGGTTCTGGTTCAACATGGGTCAAAGGGTACTAAGAGATAGACTGGCTACACCTGGGGAGAGTTCCCTTTCCTTTGTGCAGAAAAGGGCTCCCTGAAATGGTTTGGCACCTAGAGTGGAGCACGAGCCTTCAAGTGTGGCGAGACGACGTGGATGTTTCCATGTGAACAGCGGTTCTGGTTCAACATGGGTCAATGGGTACTAAGAGGCTGGCTACACCCAGGGAGAGTTCCCTTTCCTTTGCGCAGTAAAGGGCTCCCTAGAATGGGTTGGCCCCTAGAGTGGAGCACAAGCCTTCAGGCATGGCGAGTCGACGTGGAGGAGGTTTCCATGTGAACAGCGGTTCTGGTTCAACATGGGCCAACGAGTACTAAGAGGCTGGCTACACCAGGGGAGAGTTCCCTTTCCTTTGCGCAGGAAAGGGCTCCCTAGAATGGGCTGGCCCATAGAGTGGAGCACAAGCCTTCAAGTGTGGTGAGTCGACATGGAGGAGGTTTTCATGTGAACAGCGGTTCTGGTTCAACATGGGTCAATGTGTACTAAGATATAGGCTGGCTACACCCGGGGAGAGTTCCCTTTCCTTTGCGCAGGACAGGGATCCCTGGAACGGGTTCTCCGCTAGGGTGGAGCACGAGCCTTCAAGTGTGGCGAGTCAATGTGGAGGAGGTTTCCATGTGAACAGTGGTTCAACATGGGTCATCTGGTGCTAAGAGATAGGCTGGCTACACCCGTGGAGAGTTCCCTTTCCTTTGTGCAGGAAAGGGCTCCCTAGAATGGGTTGGCCCCAAGAGTGTGGTGGTTCCGATGGTGTCTAGTAAATACCCAGAAACTATTAACTGTACTTATGCACTTCAGCTGATGACAAAGGAACTTGAAGAGCTCTCAGAAATAAGAAAACTGCTACTCAAGTCCAAATCTACAATATCAACCTATGTTGACTTTGTACCCTATAGTACCTCTGTAAACTATGGGAACACAGAGGATGAACTAGAGTACAACTACCACCAGTTTTCTATAGTACTAGAAACATTAATGTTGGCACCTAAGAAACATCTAGGGAAAATGGCCCACATTATGAAGGTCATGAAAACTATTGAGAATATGAAATATCCAAGTCCAAGACAGACAGGCACAGTGTTTGAGGTCAAGCCCTTGTAGGGACATAAGGCCTAGACAGTGGATGGACAGGCACAGAGTTTGAGGTCAGGCCCTTATAGGGACGTAAGGCCTGGACAGTGGACGGAAAGGCACAGAGTTAGAGGTCAGGCCCTTGTAGGTATGTAAGGCCTGGACAGTGGATGGACATGCACAGCATTAGAGGTCAGGCCCTTGTAGGGACATAAGCCCTGGATGGACAGGCACAGTGTTTGTGGTCAAGCCCTTATAGGGACGTAAGGCCTGGACAGTGGACGGACAGGCACAGTGTTAGAGGTCAGGTCCTTGTAGGGATGTAAGGCCTGGATTGACAGGCACAGCGTTTGAGGTCAGGTCCTTGTAAATACCCATAAGCTATTAAGTATACTTATGCACTTCAGCTGATGACAAAGAAACTTGAAGAGCTCTCAGAAATAAGAAAACTGCTACTCAAGTCCAAATCTACAATATCAACCTATGTTGACTTTACAGTTTTCACAGTGCTCTGTAAACTATGGGAACACAGAGGATGAACTAGAGTGCAACTACCACCAGTTCTCTATAGTACTAGAAACATTAATGTTGGCACCTAAGAAAGATTTAGGGAAAATGGCCCATATTATAAAGGTCATGAAAACTATAGAGCATATGAAATATGCAAGCTCCAAACATCTTATGTCAGCTTTTTATGTTCTTACATTCCAAATGTTGCAAAACAGGAAAAAGAATATTCTGTAAAGACGTGATGCACAAATACATGAAACTGAAATTAGAAATACTAGAACTAAACTCAGATAGGCACAGAGTTTGAGGTCAGGCCCTTATAGTGACGTAAGGGCTGGACAGTGGACACAGACACAGCATTTGAGGTCAAGCCCTTGTAGGGACGTAAGGCTTAGATGGACAAGCACAGCATTTGAGGTCAAGACCTTCTAGGGATGTAAGGCCTGGACGTACAGGCACAGCATTTAAGGTCAAACCCTTGTAGGGACATAAGGCCTGGATGGACAGGCACAGCGTTTGAGGTCAAGCCCTTGTAGAGACATAAGGCCTGGATGGACAGGCACAGCATTTGAGGTCAAGCCCTTGTAGGGACGTAAGGCCTGGATGGACAGGCACAGCGTTTGAGGTCAAGCCCTTGTAGAGACGTAAAGCCTGGATGGACAGGCACAGCATTTGAGGTCAAGTCCTTGTAGAGACGTAAAACCTTGATGGACAGGCACAGCGTTTGAGGTCAAGCACTTGTAGGGACGTAAGGCCTGGACAGACAGGCACAGTGTTTGAGGTCAGGCCCTTGTAGGGTTGTACAGCCTGGACAGTGGACAGACTGGCACAGTGTTTCAGGTCAGGCCCTTGTTAGGTCGTAAGGCCTGGATGGACAGGCACAGCATTGGAGGTCAGGCTCTTGTAGGGACGTAAGGCCTGGACGGACAGGCACATGTTTGAGGTCAGACCCTTGTAGGGATGTACGACCTGGACAGTGGACAGACTGGCACAGCATTTCAGGTCAGGCCCTTGTAGGGACGTAAGGCCTGGATGGACAGGCACAGCATTTGAGGTCAGGCCCTTGTAAGGACATACAGCCCAGACAGTGGACAGACTGGCACAGCATAGGGATGTAAGGCCTGGACGGACAGGCATGGAGTTTGAGGTCAGCCCCTTGTAGGGACTTATGGCCTGGATGGACAGGCACAGCATTTGAGGTCAGGCCCTTGTAGGGATGTACGGCCTGGACAGTGGAGAGACTGGCACAGCATTTGAGGTCAGGTACATGTGCTGGTATTATCTGGAGCACAGGAGGCAGTTGGAGCTGCTGCAAGTCTTTCAATTGCTTTTATTCATCTTGCCATTCACAGGGAAAATCTGGAAACCCTAGCAAAGGCATGTTTATTTTCAAAAACACTAGCATTTCCATCAACTCTGGTGCCAGCCTTGAGCGATAAGGGCTCATGATATCCCCTGTCACTGAAAATACATGTTCACTGGGCACACTGGTTGGTGGACATTTTATTTTATTTATTTATTTAAAGGATTTATATACCGGAAGTTCCTGTATAATATACATATCACCCCGGTTTACAAGGAACTGTAACTATCGCTTCATTTAGCGGTTTACATTGAACAGATTAATCAAAGTAACAAATTAGTATATATTGCTAAACAGTTAATAAACATACAAGTTAATAAATAAATAACATGGTAAAATGTTTGTCAACATGATATGTATATATGATTATATATCGCTGAGCCACTTTGGCTAGGTATGGCTAGACAGTGGACTTGTGTGCCCAATATGCCAGCGGATCTGTCTGCATGTTCTCTGTGGGCTCTGAGAGATACCATGTCACTGGCAGCTGTGCTGGTGTCTCCTTTGCTTGGGTGGCCTCAGAGTCACTCATGCCAGCTGCTTTCTCTCTAGCCCGTTCCATAAAAGATGCTTTTTTAGGGATAACATGGCTCTGACATACTGAAGTGGAAGAGGATGTACTAGCTGTCGCTAACAGAGTGCTGCTCCTGCTTGGGCTTTCACTACCCTGTGCACGCTGTTTCCTCCTCTGCTTCATGTCTAATCTGTCTCTGCCTATGGCGCTCCTGTTCACAGATGTTTGCTAACAGCAGATCCTCTACAAATGTGAGACAATCGGACTGTAGGGCGAGTTTCCCTTTCACACGGGGATCACAGACTGTGGCGAGCATGTATCTGCGGTCTTTTGCGAAAGTTTGCAATCTCTCTTGCACCTGCTTCTGCAACAAGTCCAGACAATGAAGCACCTCTGCTGTCACTCCCTCTTCCTGTTTTAAGCCCTCCAAATTTTCCTCCAGAAAATTAACTATAGGGATAATGTCAGCCAAGGTGACACTTCTGGAACTCAGCTCCTCCGTAGCATCCTTGCTAACTAATCATGATGCCCTAGTGGACTCTGCACACCTATGTCCATTTCCGCAGAAAGTTCATGAAGGGGTGTCTGCTGCTCCACTAACCTCTGCAGCATCATATAGGTGAAATTCCATCGGGTGACAATGTCTTGAATGAGACGCTTGTGAGGCATCCTCAAATCAGTCTGCTTTTCATGGAGAACCTGCCCCACCTTCACACTTCTGTGGAAGTGGGCTGCTATGTCCCTGCACTTGTGTATTAACGTATGCAGGTATTCATTCTCTTGGTGATTGGACTCCAACCCCAGAGCTGACTTCATTACCAGGTGCTGAATGTGTGCATAACATCGGATGTTCTGAAAGCCCCCATCGGATATTGCCTTTAACATGTTTGCACCATTGTCTGTGACAAAGAACCCTGTCTGAAGGTGCCTGTCTCACTGTGTAGCTGCCAGAATCTGTCTGATGCATGCTAGAATATTGGCTGAGATGTGGGCGTTGTCCATCAGGTGGGTGTGCAGTAAAGCCCACCTCCACCCTGATACTTGTTCACTAATAGAGCTGCTGCTGCCTGCCCCTGCCTCAGCCAGGTCCCACCAGTGTGCTGCCAGGGAGAGGTAAGAGTGTGCAGCATTCATGGTGGTCCAGATATCACAGGTGAAATGCACACTCCCCTCTGCCTTAGCTAGCAGCGCTTGGATGCGACTGCGACACTGGTTGTACAGGCTGAGGATGACCTTTCTGCTAAATATAGTTCTGGAGAGGACTTTGTAATTTGGAACTAAGACCTTCAGCAAATGCTTGAAACCCACATTCTTCACTATCTGCAAGGGCTGGTCATCAAGGGCAATCATTTCCCCGATGCTCCTGGTTACAACTTTTGAGGCTGTCTGCCTCCTTCCCCGGGATAGCGTTATCGAACACCACCCCATTTCCTCCATGGTGTGTTGTTGCTTCTGACAATTGGCAAGGGTCTGTTGGCCTGCCACCTGACTGCTAGAAGGGGCTGAGGGCATGGGGTGACTCTGCTCCTTTTCAAGCACTTTACGCTGCCTGGAAAAAGGGGTCCCCTGACTGGTACTGCCACCATCCCCAGATGGCAGTACTATTGGGTGTTGCTTCTGCATACGATGCATCAGGCCAAAATTAGTTAGATATCCCATTTGCTTGCCTCTGCTAATAGCCCTGGCACAGTAATTATACTGAGCAAAACGCGGGTGCTCTGTCACTTTAAAGTGGCTCCAGATCGCAGATTTGTTTTCTATACTCTTTGGGGTGGATGCTGGCACTGGAGTTGAAGTAGTGGGTTCAACCTGAGAAGCAATGCCAGGGGCATCAGTCACACTCTGTGCCTGCACTAACTGCTCTTCCTCTTCCTCATCATCAGTTTCATCTCTCCTCTGCAGCACTGAAGTGGAGACTAAGACAGAACTAACTAATCCTCCTAAACCTTTTTCAGCTATTACTTCTTCCATTTCTGATGATGAGAATCCCACACAAGATAATTCTTCATCAGAATCAGAAGCAAACAGTGCCTGCGCTACATTTTCAACACAAAGTCGAGTCTGCTGTTGCACTGCTGCTTTTGGGTCTCACACTTTAGTCTTGCATGACTCAGCCTCCCCTTCCCTCACCTCCAAAACTACAGGGTCAGAAACAGGTGGTGGAAGTGCATCATCTTTAAATTTCATTTTTTTCCGGATGGAACTGCCTGCCCCTCCAGAGATTTTAGATTGGAACAGCTCCCTTTTAAACTTTAATGGGGGACTGGCACTGCCTTTTTAAGTGCCTCCTCTGACAGTCCCAATCACTCGACCATGTCTACCTTTCCCTGACATCATGGAATTAATGTCACTGCCTACTAGGGATTTCAATTAAAATAATTATTTTTTATTGGTGAATGAATACCTCTGTCCCAATATATGTGAGTCTGCAAAACTGTCCACAGATGCAATGCAGTGCCTTGATGTACACTGCAACTGAGACCGCTGTATATGCCTGCACCAAACTTGTAACTACAAAAGAGGCCTACTGGGGATTTGGCTTAAAAGAGTACTGCTGTCCCAATATATGTGAGTCTGCAAAACTGCCCATAGACGCACGATGCAGTGCCTTCATGTACACTACAACTGAGACTGCTATATGTGCACTCACCAAACTTGTAACTACAAAAGAGGCCTACTGGAGATTTGGCTTAAAAGAGCACTACTATCCCAATATAAGTGAGTCTGCAAAACTGCCCACAGATGCAGTGCAGTGCCTTCATGTACACTGCAACTGAGACTGCTCTGTGTATTTAAAAAAATGAAACAGCAGAGAAAAGACTTGACTGAAACTGTAACTAAAAACTCACCTGAGCTAAAAAATTCTAACTTATCCCTATCAATTAAAAAGCAGAATAAAAATACAAACAAAAAACAAACTTTGAAATGTTTGTATGCTAATGCCAGAAGTCTAAGAAGTAAGATGGGAGAATTAGAATGTATAGCAGTAAATGATGACATAGACTTAATTGGCATCTCAGAGACATGGTGGAAAGAGGATTACCAATGGGACAGTGCTATACCGGGGTACAAATTATATCGCAATGACAGAGAGGAGCAGTCGGGAGGAGGTGTGGCGCTTTATATCCGGGATGGCATAGAGTCCAACAGGATAAACATCCTGCATGAGACTAAATACAAAATTGAATCTTTATGGGTAGAAATCCCTTGCGTCACAGGGAAGACTACAGTGATAGGGGTATACTACCGTCCACCTGGTCAAGATGGTGAGATGGACAGTGAAATGCTAAGAGAAATTAGGGAAGCTAACCAAATTGGTAGTGCAGTAATAATGGGAGACTTCAATTACCCCAATATAGACTGGGTAAATGTATCATCGGGTCACGCTAGAGAGATAACGTTCCTGGATGGAATAAATGATAGCTTTATGGAGCAATTGGTTCAGGAACCGACGAGAGAGAGAGCAATTGTAGATCTAATTCTCAGTGGAGCACAGGACTTGGTGAGAGAGGTAACGGTGGTGGGGCCGCTTGGCAATAGTGATCATAATATGATCAAATTTGATTTAATGACTGGAAAAGGAACAGTGTGCAAATCCAAGGCTCTCGTGCTAAACTTTCAAAAGGGAAACTTTGATAAAATGAGAAAAATTGTTAGAAAAAAACTGAAAGGAGCAGCTACAAAAGTAAAAAATGTCCAAGAGGCGTGGTCATTGTTAAAAAATACCATTCTAGAAGCACAGTCCAGATGTATTCCACACATTAAGAAAGGTGGAAAGAAGGCAAAACGATTACTGGCATGGTTAAAAGGAGAGGTGAAAGAAGCTATTTTAGCCAAAAGATCTTCATTCAAAAATTGGAAGAAGGATCCAACAGAAGAAAATAGGATAAAGCATAAACATTGGCAAGTTAAATGTAAGACATTGATAAGACAGGCTAAGAGAGAATTTGAAAAGAAGTTGGCTGTAGAGGCAAAAACTCACAGTAAAAACTTTTTAAAATATATCCGAAGCAGAAAGCCTGTGAGGGAGTCAGTTGGACCGTTAGATGATCGAGGGGTTAAAGGGGCACTTAGAGAAGATAAGGCCATCGCGGAAAGATTAAATGATTTCTTTGCTTCGGTCTTTACTGAAGAGGATGTTGGGGAGGTACCCGTAATGGAGAAGGTTTTCATGGGTAATGATTCAGATGGACTGAATCAAATCACGGTGAACCTAGAAGATGTGGTAGGCCTGATTGACAAACTGAAGAGTAGTAAATCACCTGGACCGGATGGTATACACCCCAGAGTTCTGAAGGAACTAAAAAATGAAATTTCAGACCTATTAGTAAAAATTTGTAACTTATCATTAAAATCATCCATTGTACCTGAAGACTGGAGAATAGCAAATGTAACCCCAATATTTAAAAAGGGCTCCAGGGGCGATCCGGGAAACTACAGACCGGTTAGCCTGACTTCAGTGCCAGGAAAAATAGTGGAAAGTGTTCTAAACATCAAAATCACAGAACATATAGAAAGACATGGTTTAATGGAACAAAGTCAGCATGGCTTTACCCAGGGCAAGTCTTGCCTCACAAATCTGCTTCACTTTTTTGAAGGAGTTAATAAACATGTGGATAAAGGTGAACCGGTAGATATAGTATACTTGGATTTTCAGAAGGCGTTTGACAAAGTTCCTCATGAGAGGCTTCTAGGAAAAGTAAAAAGTCATGGGATAGATGGCGATGTCCTTTCGTGGATTGCAAACTGGCTAAAAGACAGGAAACAGAGAGTAGGATTAAATGGGCAATTTTCTCAGTGGAAGGGAGTGGACAGGGAGTGCCTCAGGGATCTGTATTGGGACCCTTACTGTTCAATATATTTATAAATGATCTGGAAAGAAATACGACGAGTGAGATAATCAAATTTGCAGATGACACAGAATTGTTCAGAGTAGTTAAATCACAAGCAGATTGTGATAAATTGCAGGAAGACCTTGTGAGACTGGAAAATTGGGCATCCAAATGGCAGATGAAGTTTAATGTGGATAAGTGCAAGGTGATGCATATAGGAAAAAATAACCCATGCTATAATTACACGATGTTGGGTTCCATATTAGGTGCTACAACCCAAGAAAGAGATCTAGGTGTCATAGTGGATAACACATTGAAATCGTCGGTTCAGTGTGCTGCGGCAGTCAAAAAAGCAAACAGAATGTTGGGAATTATTAGAAAAGGAATGATGAATAAAACGGAAAATGTCATAATGCCTCTGTATCGCTCCATGGTGAGACCGCACCTTGAATACTGTGTACAATTCTGGTCGCCACATCTCAAAAAAGATATAATTGCGATGGAGAAGGTACAGAGAAAGGCTACCAAAATGATAAGGGGAATGGAACAACTCCCCTATGAGGAAAGACTAAAGAGGTTAGGACTTTTCAGCTTGGAGAAGAGACGACTGAGGGGGGATATGATAGAGGTGTTTAAAATCATGAGAGGTCTAGAACGGGTAGATGTGAATCGGTTATTTACTCTTTCGGATAGTAGAAAGACTAGGGGACACTCCATGAAGTTAGCATGGGGCACATTTAAAACTAATCGGAGAAAGTTCTTTTTTACTCAACGCACAATTAAACTCTGGAATTTGTTGCCAGAGAATGTGGTTCGTGCAGTTAGTATAGCTGTGTTTAAAAAAGGATTGGATAAGTTCTTGGAGGAGAAGTCCATTACCTGCTATTAAGTTCACTTAGAGAATAGCCACTGCCATTAGCAATGGTTACATGGAATAGACTTAGTTTTTGGGTACTTGCCAGGTTCTTATGGCCTGGATTGGCCACTGTTGGAAACAGGATGCTGGGCTTGATGGACCCTTGGTCTGACCCAGTATGACATTTTCTTATGTTCTTATGTTCTTATGAAAGCCTGAGCAAGCACAATTCCTAGTGATGCTGCTTCTTGTTTGAAAATACCAACTCACACTATCTCCCACCCATACCACCCAAACCCTGCCTGTGCCTGCACCAACCTACCTCAGTGGGGTAAGTTCAGCAGCAAAATGCCACTGCTGGCAGCTTGTCTCAATGGGAGAGACAGAGAGACAGTCTGAGTTCAATAAAAAAAAAAGTGCAGTCAAAAAAAGCCTGGTTGGCTGGCACTGCAGCAAAAATGAACAAATATCTTTTTCAATGGAAAATTCTATTAAAGTAGCTAGCAATTTAATATATCTCCCACCCACACCACCCAAACCTTGCATGCAACCTACCCCAGCGGGGGTAAGATCAGCAGCAAAATGCCATTGCTGACAGCTTGTCTCAGTGGGAGAGACAGAGAGACGGTCTCTCTGTCAAAAAAAGCATGGCTGGCTGGCAATGCAGCAAAAATGAACAAATATCTTTTTCAATGGAAAATTCTATCAAAGTAGCTAGCAATTGAATACAGATTTGAGATACTCAGACTAGCTCTGAGTAAAGACATTTCCCTGGACAACCCCCGCAAAGAAAGAGCATGGCACGCTGCGTGCTTAAGGTATAAACAGTACAGCGTCATCAGGAACAGCGTCACAGAGCACTGAGTGAGAACGGTGATAGGCTGCATTAGAAAAATCCTTAGCTCTGATAGGCTACGTTCTCGTCTCCTTGCCAACCTGTCTGACCCACTCTATGACAGGGCTGTGAGGTCACTTATGACTCACAGGAAAGGGCTGGGTTTTCTTATGGATACTCCAACATGGCCTTCTCCTATTTCAAACAGCTGCTAAGCAATAACTGTGAACCAAAAGAATGAAACTAATATGATATGTTTTATTCGTGGGGGATCGCCATGCATTTCATGAACCCACAAATCAAACGAACAGGGACTTATGCGTTGCAGATTGCACATTCGTTGAAAACAAATGTACATCCCTATTGCACGTTTACATACAGTTTCTAAAACTGAAAGTATACAAAAGCAGAAAGAATACTGAGAACAACCTCATACTCTAACAACGTTTAAGATAGCAATGCAATTAAATACATTTTCTGAAAGGAAAAATAAATCCTAAGAAAAAAGTAAATATGAACAAAACTAAAAAATTTAAAGCAAAATATTACTATCTTACAAAAATTTACACAACATCCATATTAACTGTTAAGACTCCATGGTGACAACATAATTGACTTAAATGCAATCTTTCTTAAATGCTTCTAGATCATGTTTTAGAAAAATGTAGATTAAAAAGTCTTAAATAATCAATATATAAGTATGATGAAAATACTAAGGGACTTTTACATGTTCTGTATATAAGCAGTATGCCCTGAAAAACTGTAAAACACTAGGGATGTGCAGAGGGACGCCATACGTTGCATTCAGGATTCGTATTCGTCGGGGGGCAGATACTTTGCATTCGGCAAGGGGGCCCCCCAATACGTTTATACATCAATTCCTATTTGTTTCCCCGCTAAAATTAAATTAACTACAACCCCCCACCCTCCTGACCCCCCCAAGACTTCCCAAAACTCCATGGTGGTCCAGCGGGGGGTCCGGGAGCCATCCCCTGCACTCACACCCTCGGCTTCCGGTTTCAAAATGGCGCTGATAGCTTTTGACCTACTATGTCACAGGGGCTACTGGTGCCATTGGTCAGCCCCTGTTACATGGCCATCGGCGCCATCTTGTGCTCCTACCATGTGACATGGTAGGAGCAAAGGTTATCAGCGCTATTTTGATTACTGGCAGCCGACGGCCCGAGTGCAGGAGATCGCTCCCAGACCCCAGCTGGACCACCAGGGACTTTTGGCAAGTCTTGGGGGACCCTCCTGACCCCCACAAGACTTGCCAAAAGTCCAGCGGGGGTCCGGGAGTGACCTCCTGCACTCCGGCCGTCGCTGCCAGTACTCAAAATGGCGCCAATATTCTTTGCCCTCACTATGTCAGGGGCTGACTTTGCCAGTATTCAAAATGGCGCCGACAGCCTTTGCCCTCACTATGTCACAGGGGCCCACCGTAGGGAACGAATGCACACCCCTATAAAACACCACGGCATGGTACAATTACACAACATGGCACACTTTCTTTTGAGTTTTGCTATGGAAGATGTGCTGGCAAGCGATGGCAACAAGCTGCAATGGTCATGAATGAAGAAAACACTACTGTTGATTTTAGGATTCTTTCTGAATGGTATATTTTATTCTATGGTTTTATTTCTACTGTAGAACAATGGAATATGGTTACTTAACTCCTTGTATTGGCTTTTAATCCCTTAAATATACTCTAATTTAGTGAATGTTTATAGCATTATATTTGGAGTTCATGATTGTATCTTGTCTGAAAATGTGTTTTCAAATTGTATTTTTTTATCTTATTTAGGAAAATGGAAGCATACTTAGTTTAACTAGTCTTTATTTACTAATAAGATGATCCTTAGATTTATTTTATTTTTAATGATTATTTCTGACTTATTTTATTTGAAATAAATAACTGCAGCTTATCCTATGTTCATTTGATGATTGTATAATTATATTGTTGCGATGCTGCTCGCGGGTCTAGCCACGAGCAGCCTCTCACCTCTGTAGCCTGCTGCCCTGACACCGTCTTTTGTGGCCTGGAGGCCGCTGCCTGTCTTCTGCGGCAGTCGGAGCCAATGCTGTTCAGCCTTGCGGCCCGGAAGCTGCCCACACCTTCTTCCTGCATGGCCTCTTCGTGGCCCGGTGGCCGTCACCGTCGTTCCTCCAGCGGCCTGGGAGCCGCTGACGCCGGGACCTGCCTTGCGGCCTAGTGCCTCTCCTTCTCCTTCTTCGCGGCATAGATGCCACTCTCCATGATCCTGCCTCCTAGGTGCACGCCGCGCCTCTTCTGCTTATTTATAGGGCATGCAGCAGAAAAAGCCCCGTGGCCCTGATTGATGATGTCATCCAGGCGTCTCCACGTCTGCCCTATATAAGGGCCTTTCGCCAGTCCTCCAATGCCTTCACAAGGAGCTAGCCTGCTCCTGGATTCTCCACTGTTCCAGCTCTTCATTCCAGGAAGCTCGAAGTCCATCCTCACTTCTTCAAAGCACTCTGTTTTTTCGTGAGAATTCCCTAGACTTCATCTGTGGTTCCTGGTCCTTTGGTTTGTCTTCATCCATGGTTCCTGGTCTCTCGTCTGATCCCATCTCCTCGTCTTCAGATGTCCAGGTGTTCCTGTCTTCAGATGTCCTTGTCTTCAGATGTTCTTGTATGGTCCAGTTCTTCGATACCTGTCTCCAGTTGTTCTAGTTCCTAGCTCCAGGTCCAAGCCTTGCCTCGCCCGCCGGACATCGCCTCCAGCCAACCTTCCTGGGAGTAAATCCGTATCTGATCCGGTGTCCATTTCTGGTCACTGGAGTCCTCTTCCAGCCGGATCCTCCTTCGAGTGCTCCCTGGATCCCTCCTTCGTCCTGAGTCTCAGTCCTGCACATATCCTGCTATCCGCGTGGTCCATGACCAGCCTCTCCAGGTTGTGTAGGGCGGGCAATGGGACAGGGTGGTCCATGACCAGCCCACAAGGGGCTGTGTAGGGCACCCTCAGGAGCAGTGCCTGCCTAAGTCTCCAAGCATCCTCATCTCGTCCAAGTCTCCAAGCATACTCGTCTTGTTCCAAGTACCAGTACCATCACCTGTCCTCGACTTCTGTCCATTCTATCGCATCTGCCATTTCCAGGCGGCAGGTCCGAAAGGGCTATCGAGTGGCCGGAGGGCTACCAAAGAGACCAGCATTGTGTTGCTGGGTCTCTTCTGATGCATTCAGGTTCGGCAGAGGTCAGGGCTCCTGGTCTTCAGCCTGTCTGCCCATGCTGGACATGTCTTGCCTGCCTCGGAGCTTCCTCAGACCTCCTCTGCAGTCGCGCCATGGTCCAAGGGCACATTAACCTCCACGAACTGGGACTGCTCCCTAGCGCCCCCGCAACATATATGATATTTATTACATTGTCCTTTGCTGCGAGCATTCTTTGGAACAATGATTTATACATTTGAAATAACACATAAGTAAATAAATCAATGGCTCCACTGTAATTTAAAACTATTTTTTAAAATCTATCTTTATTGAAATGTTTCAGCATATTAAAATTTACAAAGAACAGAGGAACCAATACAGTTTTATATTTATGGACATTTTAAGGGAAGACATATGAGAAGCTAAATAGGTTTTAAATATCTGAAAGTTTCCTGTTTCAGATGCTGGAGCAGGAAAGAATTTCTCTGCACAATCAAGCTCAAATGTTTATTATGCTACTAGATTGCATTACAATTCCTATGGTCAAATGTCTTTCTATTATAAGTTACAACAACTCTATATTCCCCTCCACATCAACAAACATATTTGCTTCCACCACTTCACAAAAATATTTAAAGTAGGAAGAGGAAGGTTTCATACATCATCTGCAATATGCCACCACGGCCTTGTATGCAGTGTATTTTCAATAGTAATCATTAGGGATGTGAATCATTTTTTTAAATCGTCAAAAATCGTTAGAGTGTGATACAATAGAAATTCCCCCGATTTATCGTGAAAAATCGTTAATTGGGTTTGTGTCCACTAACGGGAGTTATTGGGGGGGGGGGGGCGGGAAAACCGGCACACCAAAACAACCCCTAAACCCACCCCAACCCTTTAAAACTAATCCATTGCCTTCCCCCACCCTTCCAAACCCACCCAAAACGTTTTAAAATCACCTGGTGGTCCAGTGGAAGCCCCGGGACCGATCGCCCGCTCTCGGGCCGTTGGCTGCCACTAATAAAAATGGCACCGATGGCCTGATAAAAAAAACCCACCCCAACCCTTTAAAACTGACTCCTTAGCTTCCCCCACCCTTCCGAGCCCCCCAAAAACATTTTAAAATTACCTGGTGGTCCAGTGGGGGTGCCGGGAGCGATCTCCCGCTCTCGGGTCATAGGCTGCCACTAATAAAAATGGCGCCGGCCATCCAGTGCTCCTACCATGTGACAGGGGCCGGCCAATGGCACGGATATCCTGTCACATGGTAAGGGCAAAGGGCCATCGGTGCCAGTTTTATTAGCACAGCCGACGGCCCGAGAGCGGGAGATCGCTCCCCGCGCCTCCACTGGACCACCAGGTAATTTTAAAATATTTTTGGGGGAGTCGGGAGGGTGGGGGAGGCTCAGGGGTCAGTTTTAAAGGGTCAGGGTGGGTATTTTGTTTATCGGATTGGGCGCAGCCGATAAACAAAAAAACAATCGGGTCGGACGATAAAAATTATAAGATTTGAATCAGAACCGGAACCGAACCGATTCCAATTCACATCTCTAGTAATCATGAACCGACCTCCCTCCTACCTGTGATTTTTATATTTGTTATTTTTTTGTTTGTGACTTTTTTAATGTGAACACAAACCTTTCATATAAGAATTCTTTTTGTAAATGTTGTGAGGCTTAGCCTGTCTAAATAAACTTAAGTGTTCAAACTCCATCGATAATTTCTAAAAACGCTGCTGTTACTTCAATCAAGTTCATAACTCGTCACTTGTTGTAGATGTTTCCTCAAATTCAAAGTTTTTCACTAATTTGATGGCAAATTCCCATTCAGTAGCTCATTTCTGTCAGTATTATAAATGTGACGACTACCTTTCATTTAAATCAAAGTTCATAACTTGTCGCTTGATACGGATGTCTCTTCAAATTTAAAGTTTAACACTCGAATTAAAGATTCCTAATTTAAATATTTTTGTGATGTGGTGGAAGCAAATACGTTTGTTGATGTGGTGGAGAATATAGAGTTGTTGTAATTTATACAGTAGTCCTCATCAGTAGCGGGGGTTGATCATATATTTCTATTATAAGTGGCAGATTTTGATTTTGCTGGGTTGCTACCTTCTGTATAGTTCTGGAGGATTAACTTCTAATATGTAGTCTAAATGTAGACTTTCTTATATTTATTTCCTTAACCCCTTGTTTTTCTGTGTGTATGTCAGTGTGTGTATGTGTGTGTTGCAAAGGGTCAGGTACAATTGTTTAAAGGCAATGACTAATTTGATTTTTCGTGGCAGTCAATTTAAATGAGGTTTGTTTTTTTTAAATTTCATGTAATTTAATATTTATATACTTATAAATTTTATTTATTAAATTTCATTTAATATTTATATACTTATAAACTTACAAGGTACCTGTGACATAGTGAGGGCAAAGGTGATCGGCGCCATTTTGAGTACTGGCATCGGACGGCCGGTGTGCAGGAGGTCGCTCCCGGACCCCCGCTGGACTTTTAGCAAGTCTTGTGGGGGTCAGGAGGCCCCCCCCAAGCTGGCCAAAAGTCCCTGGGGGTCCAACGGGGGTCCCGGAGTGACCTCCTGCACTCCGGCCATCCGATGCCAGTACTCAAAATGGCGCCGATTGCCTTTGCCCATACTATGTCACAGGGGCTGCCGGTGCCATTGGTCAGCCCTTGTCACATGGTAGGAGCACAAGATGGCACCGATGGCCATGTGACAGGGGCTGACCAATAGCACTGGTAGCCCCTGTGACAAAGGCTATCTGCGCCATGATGAAACCGGTACCGAGGGTGTGAGAGTGCAGGGGATGGTTCCAGACTTCCCGCTGGACCACCAGGGAGTTTTGGTAAGTCTTGGGGGGGGTCAGGAGGGTGGGGGATTGTAGTTAATTTTAATTTTAGCTGGGACACGAATAGAAATCGCCGTATTAACACATCGGGGCGCCATATGGCCGAATGCAACGTATCTGCTCCCCGACGAATCCGAATCACGAATGCAACATATGGCGTCCCTCTGCACATCCCTACCTGTTGCCAAGGCAAGGAACGAGTGGTGGGCCCTGCCTTAAGCAGCAGGGCTTGATGATGTCATCATCCAGGGCCGCAGGTTAGTTTCCCGCCATGGCCCTTTTAAATGCCAGCAAGTAACATGCGCCTAGGAGAGGCAGGATGCTGGACATCAGCATCTCTTCGTGGCACATGTGGGGAGACCCACCGGGAGCCGGGGAGGTCCACAGAGGAGCCAGGAACGGCCGAGGAGGCAACGGAGGTGCGGGAGCACAAACGGCTGCCTACTGCTGCCAGTGAGGATGAGCTGGGTCCAGGAGCCAGGCACCGGAGGTAAATGGGCCAGGTTGAGGGCCTGCTGCAGGTGGGATACACAACACACGGACTGTGCCACCTCCGCCCCTTCTTTGATAGCCCTGCTTTTGCAACAGTGTTCCAGGCTAATGCCATTTCCCGGTTAGACTATTGCAATGCATTATACATCAGATTACCCAAGAAGCTCAACCACCATTTACAACTCATCCAAAATGCAGCTCCTCAACTCATTCTAAAAGCCAGAAAATATGACTACATCACTGCCCCTCCACAGATCTCTACACTGGTCCCCGACATTCAAGGCCCTAAATGGCTTAGCATCCTCCTATCTATATCAATCATCTCACAACCTAAAAGCCTACCCACCTTCTGCACTCCCTTTCCCAAGCCCGCTGAGTTGTGCCTGCCCCTAGGGCAGCGGTTCTCAACCTATGGGTTGCGACCCCGGCGGGGGTCGAACGCCCAAAACGCAGGGGTCACGCGCTCCCGGTCTCTCCCGCTGCCGTTGCCGCCGGGCTGTCAGCACGTTCAAGCCCAGCGGGAACGGCAGCGGCACTAGAAGAAGCCCTGCACCCGCGGCTGGGCCTTTTCTTCTTCATGCGCCTGCCCCTCCCGTGACCCGGAACAGGAAGTGAATCGTGGTGCGCGGGAAGGAGAGAGAGCCGCGCCGCGCGAAAAAGTAGCAGCGGCGGCTGCAGCATCGGCCCCCGAGCAGTTGAAGCAGCCGGTAATGGAGAAAGGAGAGAGCAGCACGAGCCTCCCGCGGCCGATGGGATTCTTCTTTCTTGGTCAGTGGAGGCTGCTGCAGCTCCCATTTGTGCTCGGGGGAGAAGAGGAAGTGAGTGAGAGAAAGAGAGAGAAGCAGCCAGCCAGCCTGTGTGTGATTGACTGGTCAGAGAGCTGATGTGTGTGTGTGTATGTGAGAGACAATGAAAGTGATTGCTCAGGGAGATGACTGATGTGTATGTGAGAGTGTGAGACATCAGTCAGGGAGGTGACTGATGTGTGTGTGTGAGAGAGAGAAAAAGCATGGAAGGGAGAAGTCTGGGTATGTGAGAAAGCATGGGCGTAAGAAGCCTGGTGTTGTGGGGGTGAAAGAAAGCATGGGAGTGAGAAACCAGGGTGAGTGTGCATGCATGAGAGAGAGAGACTGCTTGGTAAGGTGATGGTGTGTGTGAGAGAAAAAGACTGGTGTGTGTGTGTGAATGAGAGAAAATGTGATTCAGGGAATGAGAAGCCTGTGCACGTGGAGAGTGAGCATGGAAATGAGAGAGACTGGTGTGTGTGTAACAGAGAGAAAGTGATTATGGGAATGAGAAGCCTGTGCATGTGGAGAGAACAAGCATGGGAGTGAGAGACTGGTGAGTGAGTGAGTGTGTGTGTGTGAGAGAGAGAGAGAGACAGAGAAAGTGATTATGAGAGTGAGAAGCCCATATATGTAAGTAGAACACGGGAGTGGGAAGCCTGTGTGTGTGTGTGTGTGTATGGCATGAGAGAAACTGTTCAGGAAGGTGACTGGTGTGTGTGTGTGTGAGAAAGTGATTATGAGAGTGAGAAGCCCGTATATGTAAGTAGAACACGGGAGTGGGAAGCCTGTGTGTGTGTGTGTGTGTGTATGGCATGAGAGAAACTGTTCAGGAAGGTGACTGGTGTGTGTGTGCCAAAGACTGTTTGGGAGATGATTGGTGTGTGAGAGACAGAAACTGGTCATGGGGGCATGACTGGTATGGTGTGTGTGTGTGAGAGACATGGGCACTAAGGAAGAGGACCATAAGTATAGAGCTTAGCTTCTACTGCTGCTTCTGGTGAGTGCCACGGCCTGCAGGGAAGGGGAGTAGGAGAGCTGCTGGAGGGGGTAAGTAAAGGTGGCTTTTTAAGTTTATTTTCCTTGACTGCCATTTTAATTGTGTGATGTCTGCTTTTTTGAAATATTTTATTGGTGTTTGGAGAATGTTTAATAGTTTTTATGCGTTTTTAATTGTTGGATGTTCATAGCTGTTTTGAAACATTTATTCTGCTTATTAGTATAGTTTTACAATTATTTCTGTGTGGGGATCTATAGCTGCTTGCTAGTTCTGTTTTCCTAATAAGAGGTGTATTGGTTTTTAGGACCTGATTTAATATTTGTAGTGTTGCCTTTTCATAGATAGGGTTGCTCCTGTTTGAGTGTATTCCATAATACAGGTGTAACTGTGTGCGGATTAGTTTATGTGCATTACTACAGATCCTGGGAGTATGTTAGGTCGGTTCTGTGTCTGTTACCGAGATGAGATATTTTGCTAGCATGTAAGCGTTTGTATCGGTCTTATTTGTTGTGTTTTCTCAGAGGACATGCATTGGTGGTAAACTGCTGTCTTTTCATAAGTAGGGCTATTGAGCCTGGAAATAGAAGGAGTTTGAGTTGCTGTTACTGAGATGTCACTAGAACCAGAATATCTTTTTTGTAGGGTGAGTTGTATGGGGAATGTCATAATTCTGCTTTACATCCATTATTGTGGGTCAGGGGGGTTCCTGTGGATACAAACTGTACTTTTACATCTAGCCCCGTGACGATCATGGGTCAGTGTGCCATGCATGTGAGAACCTATGGTGAGTTGAGTTACATTCACATTATAAATGTCATAATTAAATGATAAGTGTGCACTAAAATCCAACCCCATCCATAACCCCACCCCCATATGACCAAAGCCCCGCCCTCACCCCACCCTCACGGGGCGAGGGCGGGGCGAGGGGTCACCGCAACATGAGGAACTGTATTGCAGGTTCACAGCATTAGAAAGGTTGAGAACCACTGCCCTAGGGAAATGAAACTCTCTACCATTACGGGCACTGTTCCTACCCTTTGAAACTCACTCCCATGTGAAATCAGACACGCCTCAGACATTCTCATATTCAGGAAACTCCTAAAGACCTGTTTTTTACTTCAGCCTTTGGTCTACAGCTACCTCTCCCTCCCCCCCCCCCCCCCCACACACACACAAAGAGACCCCTGCTACCTCTCCCTCAGCCAAATGACCCTTACCCATTACTTGAATTGTATAGTAACTCCTCACTCCTATCTAATTCTCCCTGTCAGTGATTTCAATTGTATTGCATTCCTGCTATTTCTTAACCCTTGTTGATTTTATTTACTTTAATTTGCTATTCTTAGGTCCAAATATTGATCTGTTCATTGCATACTGTTCACTGTATGCTCCGGCGGAGCGCATTGTTAACCCGCGTTTGGAAGCGTGTTTTCGACGCGCTAGCTTTACCCCTTATTCAGTAAGGGGTAATAGCATTTTGAAAACGCACGGCCAACCCTCCCGAAACTAATAGCGCCTGCAACAGGCAAATGCATGTTGATGGCCCTATTAGTTATTCCCGCACATTTTACTTTCAGAAATTAACGCCTACCTAAAGGTAGGCGTTAATTACTGCCGGCACCGAGAAAGTGTACAGAAAAGCAGTAAAAACTGCTTTTCTGTACACCCTCTGACTTAATATCATGGCGATATTAAGTCAGAGGTCCCAAAAGTAAAAGATAATCGTAAATAAATAAATAAAAAATTTAAATCAGCCCACGGTTCGTGGGTTGAAAACCGGACAGTCAATTTTGCCGGTGTCCGGTTTCCGAACCTGTGGCTGTCTCGGGTTTGAGAACCGACACTAGCAAAATTGAGTGTCGGCTGTCAAACTCACTGACAGCCGCCACTCCTGTCAAAAAAGAGGCGCTAGGGACGCGCTAGTGTCCCTAGCACCTCTTTTTACCACGGGCCCTCATTTGAATATTAAATCGCGCGCACAGGAGAGCTGGTGCTTGCCTGCTCTCCTGCGACTTTTACTGTATCGGCCTGTTTGTTTATTGTAATTCAGTTTCTTGTTGAACTGTTGCTTGTCATGCTCTCCTGATGAAAGAGTGTGATTATAAATAAGTGATGATGATGATGATAATGATGATGAAAAAATGAATAAATATTTTCTGCAGATGGTTAAATGTCTATTTTCTGAGGCTGTTATGACTAATCTGACTTTAGACTAAACTTTGGGAAGTGCTAAAACTGCTTTTTTTCATATAAATTGCTATATTGATACAAACAATAGAGAAAAGCACCATTTCTGATCTTACAATACTTTCCTTCCATATAGTTCAATGAATGAAGGGTCAACAAACAATTTGTAGGTGGTACCTTTCTACAGGATTAACTTAATACACTTGTGACCAGGTTTCCAGAATTATCTTTTCTTCATCGAGATTCTTAGTTCCACGTATCGAAGTGGACTAATACGGCAACCGCAATTCTTCGCTTGGATATGGTTCAAATTTCCACAACTCTGTTTCTATTGTACATCTAAACACAATTTTAACAGTGCAACTAAGTAATGTGCTCTTAAGTCATTCTTACATATGTTGTGGTGAAAGTCTGAATGTCATGTCTGAGTACATTTACTTATATTGCTTAGACATTACAATAATGAAAACGTTTACCTGCTCCTCTGGTGTGGTTAAAATCACCTTTAATGATTCTGCACGATTTTCCGTTACCATTGCATACACCACAGTGATCCTCTCTTGACAAAGATCCTAACACCCCATCACAGCCAACTTTCTGCAAAACAAGAATAATATTACATCATTTATTTATTTATTTATTTCACGTTTTATATATCGCTATTAGTTTTCACATCATATCGGTTTATATGGAACGGTTTAAAAAATAGAAGAGATACATAGAACCAGAAGAGTTAACATAAGAACTGCCATGCTGGGTCAGACCAAGAGTCCATCAAGCCCAGCAGCCTGTTTCCAACAGAGCCCAAACCAGGCCTCAAGAACCTGGCAATTACCCAAACACTAAGAAGATCCCATGCTACTGATACAATTAATAGCAGTGGCTATTCCCTAAGTAAACTTGATTAATAGCTGTTAATGGACTACTCCCCCAAGAACTTATCCAAACTTTTTTTGAACCCAGCTACACTAACTGCACTAACCACATCCTCTGGCATCAAATTCCAGATCTTTATCGTGCGTTGAGTGAAAAAGAATTTTCTCCTTTTAGTCTTAAATGTGCTACTTGTTAACTTCATGGAATGCCCCCTAGTCCTTCTATTATTCAAAAGTGTAAATAATAGGGATGTGCAGAGGGATGGCATACGTTGTATTCGGTATTCGTATTCGTCGGGAGCAGATACGTTGCATTCGGCAAGGGGGGCCCCCGATACGTTCATGCGTTCATTCTTATTTGTTTCACGGCTAAAATTGAATTAACTACAACCCCCCACCCTCCTGACCCCCCCAAGACTTACCAGCGGAGGTCCAGGAGCCATCTCCTGCACTCATGCCTTTGGCTGCCGGTATTCAAAATGGTGCCGATAGCCTTTGACCTTACTCTATCACAGGGGCTACCGGTGCCATTGGTCGGCCCCTGTGACATAGTGAGGGAAAAGGCTATTGGCGCCATTTTGATTACTGGCAGCCGACGGCGTGAGTGCAGGAGATGGCTCCCGGACTCCCCGCTGGACCACCATGGAGTTTTGGTAAGTCTTGGGGGGGTCAGGAGGGTGGGGTGTTTGTTTAAATTTGCTCCTTTAGACGGCCGAATAATTCGGTGAAGATTTGTTGAATTCGTGAGGAATTGCGATATGTTTCACTTCCCCAAGAATACAACGAATATGGCCCTATATGTTGCGGATTACCAATACGTTGGAAATGAATGCACACCCCTAGTAAATAACCAATTCACATCTACTCGTTCAAGACCTCTCATGATCTTAAAGACCTCTTCCATCCTTTTTATCATTTTTGTTGCCCTTCTCTGTACCTTCTCCATCACAACTATATCTTTTTTGAGATGCGGCAACCAGAATTGTACACAGTATTCAAGGTGCGGTCTCACCATTGAGCGATATAGAGGCATTATGACATTTTCTGTTTTATTAACCAGTCCATTCCTAATAATTCCTAACATTCTGTTTGCGTTTTTGACTGCTGCAGCACACTGAGCCGACGATTTTAAAGTATTATCCACAGTTAGGGGTGTGCATTCATTCCCTACAAATTGGTAATCTGCAACGTTTAGGGCCATATTCGTTGTATTCGTGGGGAAGCGAAACGTATCGTGATTCCCCACGAATACAACAAATCTTCACCGAATTATTTGGCCATCTAAAGGAGCCAGTTTAAACAAACACCCCACCCTCCTGACCCCAGTATTCTTCCTGATCCCAAGAGGAATAGCCTAGTGGTGAGAGCAGTCGAGTATGAACCAGAAGACCAGGGTTCAAGTCCTGCTGTCGCTCCTTGTGACCTTGGGCAAGTCACTTTACCCTCCATTGCCTCAGGTACAAACTTAGATTATAAGCCCTCTGGGCTTATAATCTAAGATAGAGAAATACCTACAGTACCTCAATGTAAACCAGTGTGATATCTCAATTGAGATCGAATGTCGGTATATAAAAATAATAAATAAATAAGTATATAATGAGTGATGTGTGTATGATATGAGGGTGATGATTCTAGGGTAAAGTATTATGTATGGTTGTGACAACTTTAGGGTAAAGTAAGTGTGAGAGTGTGTTATTTTAAATGTGGGTATTCACGAGATAAGGAGGTGGTCCATCATAATCACAAATGTAAACTAAATTTTGCAATTGAGTGTGATTAATAAAGCAAGAATTATAGTATATAATTCACACCTCTGATTAAGCATTGCAACGGATGACATAGTCATTTGATGTAATTACTTCTCAAGTGCTATGTGCGCAACCCGCAAATCCTACAGGCTCTAGTGGCATGATATATCACTGCTGATCCCACAGAGGCATCTGAAGCTGCTTTCTGGTCTAGACAGTAATGAGATGTGAAGGTATGGACAGTAGACCATGTAGCTGCTTTGCAAATGTCCAATAAAGGCACAATATGAAGATGTGCAAAAGAAGTTGAAGTGGCTCTAAGCTGATGTGTGTTAACTCTGGTTGTGAGTCCAGAAAGTTGGGATGAGTAGCAGAAATGAATTTATTGAGTTATCCAATTAGCTAGCATTCTTTTTGCAACAGGCAACCCTGGCACATTCGGACTGAAGGATACAAAAGGCTGGGATGCCCGGTTACTTGTCTGAGTTCTTTTCTTGTAATATGCCAAGGTTCTTTTATAGTCTAACATGTGAAGTAATCTTTCTCTGCCATTTTCATGAGGCCTTGGAAAAAATGTAGATAACAATCGTTTGATTTAGGTGAAAGACTGGGAAAACTTTTGGTAAGAAAGATGGATGTGTCTGCAAGGTGACTTAGTCCTGATAAAACTGCAAATATGGAGGATAAAGAACTTGTCTTGCCGAAGTTACTGCAACCAAGAATAGAACTTTCCATGTTAGAAACTTCATAGAGGTAGTCTCTAAAGGTTGAAAGGGTGGAAGCATGAGCATTTCCAACATCAAGTTGATATCCCAAGGGACGGGAGATTTTGAGACTGGTGGTCAAATTTTTAGAACTCCCTTCATGAAACTTGACACCAGTGGATGGGTTGAAATGGTATCTTCCATCCCTTGATGGAAGATATGCAGCTATAGTGCTAAGGTACACTCTGATAGACGACACTGCCAGTCCTGTTGTGAATTGAATTTATAGATACTCTAATAGCATTTTAGGGGGAAAAGAGAATGGGTCTATGTCCCTTGTCTGATACCAACTAAGGTATCATTGCCACTTGAAAGCATAATCCTTCCTTGTGGATGGCTTCCAAGTAGATACTAGAAAGTCCCATATACCTGATGTTGTTGTATTTTCACAGTGAGCATTACTGCTTGAAAAACCTTTCAACCAAATTCATCCAGGTACTTATTGTCTTTACCTGGAGGTGTGTTGGAATGCAGCCACAATTTTTTTTGCCTTTTTCATGGCTAATTCAATGATCAGAGAAGCATGGGGAAGTTGGATCATGCCATAATGAGGTGATTTCCTCATGAGGAAATTCAGGTTAGTTTTGTGGGAGATAGAGTGGCCTGAAATCTGGGATTCCCAAGATTTGTCTTTGACCGCATCAAGAACCGCATGAGACAGTAGTGTGGTAGGTTCTGATGGGACATCAAAGATTTGTAAGATGCCCATTACCTCAGACCTTGGATATGACTCCTTTTTCATCTTCACTTTTAGGGTGGATCCAACTTTTTCCACAAATCTGGAAAATGTCAAGTCCTCTGGAGAAGATGAAGGCTCTGGCGGGTCTTCTGGGGGGGGGGGGGTATCTGACAGTACCCAGGGAATTTGGAGGACAATCCTGAGGCTCTCTATCTGGTTCCGGGGAAAAACTTGGATCCGGATGTTCTTCCCGGTCTTGTAGACTATTATGTTCCTGAACCGGAGAAGAAGGAATTGAAGGTGGGGAGAAACCTTCCTCCGACAGATAAGGTGGCGGGCACAGATGGCAGCCCCCTTCTAGTAAAGAAAAGAAGGTTTTCAGGATATCTGAAATTTGGGACATGGCTTGTGAGGCTGGTCTCCCCCATGGGTAGGGAATGTTTCTCCTTTAGTGGTGGAGTAGCAGTGCCTTCTGCTGCCCCTACATGTGATGAAGGTCTTTTGCCTTTTTAGATGGGGCTAATGCTGCAAGCAAGATGGAGGAATCTGGTCCTCTGTGATGCTCAGATGATCCCTGATCCTTATGGGTTGACTTATGCCTTTTGGTTAGAGGTTCTTGTAGCTGAGGTAGCTGCCTTTTATCTGAAGATGGACGAGATGTCTGAATAAACCCTCTGAGAAGATGTAGAGGATCCATCAGAACCTGGACATACTGGGGAAGATATGACCTCCTTCCCCTTCTGAAGGATCAGAAGCCAACAGTTCCTCCAGTAGGAATACTATCTATGGATCTCATTGTCACTCCTTTGGAGATTTTGAGTGCTTGGAAGTCCGATCACTCCCCAATGAGTCATGAGTCGATGCCTGCTTTGGATACATTGAATGCATTGTCAACTGTTGTTTGAGCATAGAGTGCTTGATCATAGCTTATGCGTCATGGCATGCTTGTCCTTCTATTCTTATGTTGAGGTTGCTGGCATCAGAGTCATGAGTTGTTTTATGTTGTGTTGTGTGCCATATGTGTAAGTTGGTGTGACACAGACTTTTTATGGGTAACATCCCGCTTCTGGTGCATCATAGGTTGAGGCGTTTCCCGACTCTGACACTTTTTGACGATGCTTTAGTCGATGCCGTTACCCTCTTATAGATTTTTGAAATGGGTTGAAGCACCTCAAGCACTCTGGGAGCTTTCCCTCACCTTGCTCTGCTTTTCCTGAGCACCTGATAATGGCATCAGGACCACCGATGATGCACATTTCTCTTGAATGGGGCACTGTGTCTTAGGCTCTGGAAATGAGTGGGCTGAGTGGTGCATCGAAGCTAGGACATAAGAACCCGAATAGGTACCTTCGCAGCCCACTGCCTCTGGGCCCATGGAGAACTTCTGCGGCAGTTGCAGCTCATCAATTGGTTGTGGTTGGGCCCCAGGCACAGGTAGCAGTAATTATGTCTGTCAGTGACAGAGATAATTTTGACACACTGGCAATATTTGAATCTGGGGGTCTTCGGAGCCATGTTAGCACTGAAAAGTGCTTATGTGGGTTCACCAAGGTGAAAAAAGAAATCTACTAGGGATGTGAATCGTTTTTGAACGATTAAAATTATCGTCAGATAATTTTAAAATCGTTCTAAATCGTTAGAGTGCACGATACAATACAAATGCCCACGATTAATCGTCAGGGGCATTTGTATTGTATCGTTAAATAGGGCACGGTAATTATTTGGGGGAGGGCGGGAAAACCGGCACACCAAAACAACCCCTAAACCCACCCCGACCCTTTAAAACCAATTCCTTACCCTCCCCCACCCTCCCGAACCCCCCCAAAATGTTAAGTTACCTGGTGATCCAGTGGGGGGGGGGGGGGGGGGTCCCGGCGCGATCTCCCACTCTCGGGCCATCGGCGCCATTTTGGCTGCCACTAATTAAAATGGCGCCGATGGCCCGATAAAAAAAAAAAAAAACACCCGACCCTTTAAATCGACCCCCTTAGCCTCCCCACCCTCCCGACCCTTTTTTTTTAGGGAGGCCCGTGCCGCTAAAAAAACCAAACCCCCCGACCCTTTAAATCGAGCCCCCCTCCCGACCCCCCCAAAACCTTTTAAAATTACCTGGTGGTCCAGGGGGGCCTCGTGGGGCCTCGGGGAGAGATCCAGGGGGGCCTCGGGGAGAGGAGAGATCCAGGGGGGCCTCGGGGAGAGATTTCCCGTTCCCAGGCATCAGCTGTTCTAAAAAAAAAATGGCGCCGATGCCCCTCTGCCCTTACCATGTGACAGGGTATCTGTGCCATTGGCCGGCCCCTGTCACATGGTAGGAGCACTGGATGGCCGGCGCCATCTTTAAAGATGGCGCCGGCCATCTTTACTCATCAGCCCCTATTATACTATACTCTATAATTAAAAATTAGCAATGTGAATTGGAATCGGAAACGATTCCAAATCACATATCTTAACGATCAGATTTCCCCCCCCCCCCCCCCCCTCCCAGCCGAATCTGATCGTTAAGACGATCTGGCACACGATTCACATCTCTAAAATCTACTGTGAAGAGAAAAACAAGTGAAGTTGATCTGCATGTCCAGTGAGCTGCATGGAAAAAACTGAGGAGATCAGGTAATCGTGCAGGAACGATTATGCAGCTGCTCTGTATTCTTTAAGAGAAGCTCCGCCTTGTGCCACCTGGAGTATCCCATCCAGACAGCATGGCTAATACAGCCTGCTTATCGACAGGAAAAAAGGTTTGGTCAAGTTCCTGTAGAAGTCCATAAACTGTTATTAACCAGATAGACTTGGGGAAAAGCCACTACCTATTCCTGCGCATTAGCAGAATGGGATCTATCTACTGTCTACACTATTCATGTATTTATTTCCACTATTTCTATTCCGCTGATCCACCAACTTCATCAGATTACTACTGGAAACAAGATACTGGGCTTGAGGGACCCTCAGACTGACCCAGTATGGCAAATCTTAAGTTCTTATGATTGAAATTTATAAAATCATGGGGTGTATAGGGTATATACAGAATGGTACCCTTTAAACACTAGGATTAGTGGACACGCCATGAAACCAGCAATCGGAAGATTTAAAATGCCCACTGATCTGCGAATGGAACCCTGCCATAAGAAATTCAAACATGACCTCAAAACATGGCTATTTGAACTAGCTTTCACACTATGATATACAATTAAACTGATATGACACTCTAGTTACCTCACCAAGATAACTCCCAGCTCCATGTCCCTTCTACCCACATTCTCTCTCCTTATTCCTCCGCCCCCCTACGCCCACATTTTTCCCTTAACATGATATTTGTATTGTGTTATCTTCAATTCAATTTAGAACTTGTATTATCCCACAGCACCATTATAGTATTATATTCTAGTTTGTTATATTGTTGTTTCGTAAATGATAATATTACCACAATATCATTATTGTTTGTTAAACATTCTCCTTATGGATGGTCCACGATCGATACAGCCTGTTTGCTGTTAATCCTATTATATGTAATTAATATTTATTAATTCTGTTATTTGTAAAGCATTGTTGCTAATTTATTGTTAATTGTAAACCGCGGTGATGTATATTTTACGTACTGCGGTATATAAAAACCTCTAAATAAATAAATAAATAAATAAATAAAACAAAACATAGGAAGTATTTTTTCACTCAGCTCACAATCAAGCTACGGAATCTATTGCTGGCGGATGAGGTTAAGGCAACTAATGCAATAGTGTTCAAAAGAGGCCTGGACAAGTTCCTGAAGGACAAGTTCATAAACAGTTATTAGCCAGGTAAACTTTGAAAAAACAATGCTTATTTTTGGGAGTGAGTTACAAAATATATTAGGACCTTCATTATCAGGTTTTGTCTTTTTTGTCCTAACATTGAAATTCTCAGGCAAAATATAACAAAAACTGAAAATGAAGGTCCTCAAAGTCATATCAACTATTGGGGATAGGCGGGTACTTGCAACTCAAACTGGCCACTGTCAGAGACAGAATGCTGGGTTCTATTTACCTTGATCTGACCCAGTGTGAAACTTATGTTTTTATTGTAATGTTTGGCCGGGAGCAAGGTGGTCCCACGACTGGCCGCACTCACCTCAGGACATCCAACCAGATCCATACTTTGTGGAATATGCAAGCACCTTCACCAGGTTTAAGGGAAAACCCTCTAGGTGCCTCCTTGCAGGTCCTCCTGCTCTGCAGTGCGTGTTGCTATTCCCTGTGCCTTGTCCTGTTTCCCCATTCTCCCGCTGTCTTGCCTTGCCATGTTTTGCTTGTGTCCTTGCTTGTCTCCTTTGTCTTGTCTTTGTTCTACCCTGCCTAGTCCTTTGGAGTCTTGTCTCTGCCTGTCTTATTTGTCTTGGCCTGATTCTCTGGTTCTGACCTGTGCTTTGGATTCTAACTTCACTCCTAGATTGCTGCCTATCCTGATCCTTGGCCTGGACCCAGATTTCATCTGCTTGCTGCCCACGCTGACCCTTGGCCTAGTCATAGATAATGCCTGCTCACTGTCTGCTCTCACCACTGACTGTATCTGGACTCTCTCTGACTATTCCTTAGGGGACACTCACCTAAGCCTTGTTGGCCCCTGGAACCCAAAGGCTCAGTCTGCAGGGAATGGGACTGGTAGAGGTGAAGCTCCAGCTCCTGACCCAGTAGGGCATGTCTGTCAGCTGTTAGCGTGGGTCTAGTAGGTTTGCCTTTGAGGCAGCATCAACTGCAGCACTTTTGGATGCTATTAGAGCATCACTTAAGCATAAACAAAGATAAAAGACCAGAAGAAAGCTCAGAAATTGATAAAAAAAGAAGCACATTTGGGCTGGATGTTAAAAGCCCTATGCGCGCTGGGTCTATTTTCAAAAGGCCCGTTGACGTGCGTAAAGCCCCGGGACACTTCTAAGTCCAGGGGCTTTACTAAAGGGGCAGTCCGGGGGCGGGGCATAGGCGGGGGCAGGGTCAGAAGCCTCAGACACAGCGACCAATTGCCGCTGTGCCGGGGATCGCGCACCGGCAGTTGGCCGGCGCGCACAACTTACTTCAGCCCCAGGGCTGAAGTAAGTTTTGAAATAAAAGAAAAACCAAGGAAAAGGTAGGGGGGAAAGGGTGGGAGCAGTGGCGTAGCTAGACAATTTGGCGCCCGGGGCAAGAGACTTCTTCGGCGCCCCCTCCCTCCATCAAGATTCCAGTCTTAGTCATTTAAAAATATACATTTTCTAAAGGCTTAAAAAAATAGCAAAACCATTTCAGATTAGAACTATTCTAGTCTTCATGCTTAAATTATGCTAAAAAAAAACAAAACCTGGCATCAGTATCTTAAATTTGTGATTTTGCTGAGATGAACATTTTAAATAGTTTAATTTTTTTTGCTTTAGTATTTGTCTCTACCCACTTTGCTAAATTTTATTTTCTAGAAGAGGGATGCTTAACATTCAGTAATTTAATCTTTCATCCAACTTTTCAAAAGTTGCACTACCAGCACAAATTTTTTTTTTAAACTGGCAGATTCCTCTCTCACATACATACCATATATACACATACAGAAGCACCATTCCTTTCTCATACACACACACCGCTCCTTTCTCACATACACACAGAAGCACCCTTCCGATCCAAGGTTGAACAGCTGGTCTCCGGCGGCAGTTAGCAGACCGGTGTTCACTTCTTCGGCTCCCGCCGGCCCTCTTGGTCTCCGGCGGGGGCCGAAGACATTAAAATCGAGGCCGGTGGGGGCCGAAGATGGGCGCCGCCCAGTCGGCCCCCGCTTGAGGCTGGCTGGGAGGCGCCCATCTTCTTTGGTTCGGCCTCCGCCGCTGCCTGCCTCGATTTTAATTTATTCGGCCCCCGCCGGCCTTCGGGGGCCGGCTGTCTCCGGCGGAGGCCGAAGAGATTAAAATCAAAGCCGGCGGAGGCCGAAGAAAAGAAGATGGGCGCCTCCCAGCCGGCCCCCGCTTGAGGCTGGCTGGGAGGCGCCCATCTTCTTTTCTTCGGCCTCCACTGGCCTCAATTTTAATTTCTCCAGCAGGGGCTGGCTGGGAGGTTCCCATCTTCATTTCTTCGGCCCGTGCGCCGCTAGCTCACCTGGCTGATCTTCTTTTCTTCGGCCCCAGCCGGCCTCGATTTGCATTTCTTCGGCCCCTGCCGGCTTGGCGAAGGCGTTGAGGCTGGGCTGAAGAAGAGCCACGCAGTCGAGACCACATGACCAGGTAGACCGGCCCACCGGGGGATGCCCGATCCCCCGATAGGTCAATCCGCCCCTGACCATTACTATAAATCTCTCATAACAAAACAAAAAAACAAAACAAAAAAAAAGACGATCTGCCAGTATTCAACAACACTTACTTCTGGGCTTAAAATACTAATTTCTTTTTTTATTTAAATAGCTTTTTGGCGCCCCCTTAGACCCGGCACCCGGGGCGGCCGCCCACCCCGCCCACCCCTCGCTACGCCACTGGGCGGGAGAGGTAGGGGAAGGGAAGGGAAAGTGGGGTGGGGGGTAGGGAACGGGGAAAGGCAGCACGGCCTGGCATGGGCTCGGCGTGCACAAGGTGCACAATTGTGTACCCCACTTGCGCGCGCCAACCCCCATTTTATAACTTGTGCGCAGCCCAAAATGTGCTTCTTTTTTATCAATTTCTGAGCTTTCTTCTGGTCTCTTATCTTTGTTTATGCTTAAATGATGCTCTAATAGCATCCAAAAGTGCTGCAGTTGATGGGCAGCGCGCAGGTCTTAACATTTACCCCTTTATGCGTACATGTTTAAATCAATTTGCACTTTACCTTTGCTATTGCAAATGATAACTGCATCATATCTGGAGCACTGATATTGACTTGACATTAATCAGTAACTGTACCAAATGGAACTCAAGTTGTGCTGCTGGCAACGAGCTTCAAACCAAATGATTTTACTTAATATCAGAAAAGAGGGTAAGCGCACTAACAGACAGGCACACACAAAAAAAATCAAGGGATGAAAGCTAAAATTTCTTGATTCAATTTTAATAACCCCAGGGGTACCATGCCAGTGAAATATACATTATGCTTGACTGTGAAATTATGCTAGCTTCTTGCTCATCATTTGCATCAAACAAATACAGTTTTTTCTGCTTTTATTCTCAAGTTTTCTGCTTGCCTGTTTTTGCCCACACTTGACTCATACCTCCCCACCCACTTTGGATTGACACCAGTCTGGCTCAACAAACAAAGATGCTAGCAAAGACAGAATTAATTTACATAGTGACTATGCTTTCTAGGATTACCTCTTTATCCGCCATTATTATTATGAGCAGTACAAGTGTATTCTCATTAATAATTGTGAGGGCAGAAAGCGTATTAGTCTGACACAATTACTTCATATCAGCATTTTGAAAATAATTGCTGCCAACATTGCTCTCAGGAATACACCGAGATTTACTTTCCTACTTACTTAAATTATTTACTGTATCAGATTACGACCCCAAAAGACAGGTCATAGATAAAAGCAACAACAAAGCAGAATACCATGTAGACTACACATATATTAACTCAGTGATCAAAGCTCATCTACTCTATCTGAAGTCCTCATTCCCCGTGGTTGAGAAGTTCAAAAGAGACAAGCCTGTAATATATGTGATTCAGAAGACAATGAATCTGCTTCTCAAGAATGCAAGAAGATTTATTAAGGCAATAAAAATCAAGAAAGCTTCAGAACCCACTCAATATGAACATTCCTGATGAAACTGGCTATCCTAAAGATGAAAATGCTCATGGTGTTTTATTTTTTATGAATAAGGTGAGTGATAGGAACAGTGACAAGAGTTGAAGTGGAAATGACAGAGTCACTGCCCTTCCAAGTTTTAAACTTGTTCAGTTTCAACTGCATCTCTGCATAATTTATAATACAAGCATTTATCACCCAACTGAAATGGAATACAGTCAATATAAACATAAGGGTAATTGTCAAAAGGGATTGCATGCTTAGAATTGCACCTAAGTGGGCTTTTGAAAATTGCCACAATATTTGCCATTGAATTGTCATAAGAACATAAGAACATAAGAAATTGCCATGCTGGGTCAAACCAAGGGTCCATCAAGCCCAGCATCCTGTTTCCAACAGAGGCTACACTAACTGCACTAACCACATGCGTAAGTGCACTTTAATGGGCTTTTAAAAATTGCTATGATTATATGCTACTTTGACAAGCGTAAATCCCTTTGAAAATTACCCACATATCTTCTTAGAGTACGATTTAAAACAAATTCTAGAGACTATCATGTGCTGAATATTAGGAAAGAAAATAAAAACCATCGAGATACAAACTACTGATTGAGTTGCTGTGGGTTGTCTTGAAAACACCTAAATTGGATTATATCAGCTACAGAATGAACTAGAACGAGGGTGATACTAGAGTCCTTGCAAGAGGTATTTCGGAAGCAACCAGCTGTGCGAAAGAAGTGGGAGATCAGGGGAAAGTGGATATCCTGAACAAATACTTTTCCTTGGTTTAAAGAGAGCAGGATGGATCAAAGGCAAAAAGCAAAGACATATAACAAGATTGGAAGATGAACACATATTTGCTGAGGAGGCAGTATTCAAAGCACTGGAACATTTAAAGGTAGACAATGGTAATGGGACCTGATGGGGTGAACTCCAGAATATGGAAGAATTTCAAAGAAGTGCTGACTGTACTCCTCACAGTTGTTCACCTTATCACTAGAAACAGAGGAGGCTCCAAGATACTTAGATAAGAGTGAATGCAACACTGTTCCACAAGAATAGGAAAATGAAAAACCACAGAGCAATTACTCTGGCCTTTATTATTCCACTCGAATAACTGTCTCTGAGTGTTCCCTGAACTGAGTATTCTTCAAATGCAGGCAGGCCCAGACGTGCCACAGATACCATGGTTGCTGATTACAGTTTATCTGCCAATCTCTATACAGATTTTCAAGTATTGCGTATCTTTGAATATTTTAGGATTGTTTATCCTTTGGACACATTTTATTTTGTTCTTTTATACTTTAAGATGTTCAGTTTAAACTTGTGTAAGCAAATCTGAATTACAAGCTTTAATAATTTGTTTGCCATATAATTTACCCAAACAAATCAAACAAATTACAAAATGTTTGAAAAACATTGATGTCACATATTAAATAACTTCTAGTATCTTGAGATATCAGTGTCATCTTGGAAGACCAAAATGATTTATGCCAGTCATGTATTATTTATTTTTATCTATACAGATGTATATCTTTTCAGATCGCTAAAAGGCTGTTCGTTTTGTCTTCTACTGACATAACTCTACTTTCTTGACATTCACAATAGGGACTGTTATTACTTTCAAAAAATAATTATTTACAGATCACTATTTCTGGAATGAATTCATGAACCCTAACAATGGTGTCTAACCTAGGTACCCAAGCTCCTGTAAACATATAGCTATTAGCTACAAATATATCTGGTTGGTTAAGGCCTTTCAAGCAACTCTCCCCATGCAAGCAAGGCCGGCAGCCCAGCTGGGACCAGGAGTCTCCCAGTTAGTAGGTCCAGGCCTTCTGGCAGTCTGACCCATGCAAGCAAGACTGACCCAGGACCAGAAGTCACCCGCAGAAGCAGTAGGTCAAGGCCTTTAGGACAGCCTGCCCCATGCAAGCAAGACTGTCATCCTTCCAGGCCTGTGACACGGCTGAATCTTGGGACATCGGTCTGACACCACACCAGACCTAGAGACCAGGCATCAGATGACACCAGCTGTTCTAGCATGAGCCTTATTGCATGACACTGCTCAATTTTAAATTCCTCCCCATCCACCCCCACCCCCGAGGCTCAAGTACCCTGCCACAGGACTTGGGTAGCTTGCAGAACTTGCCTGGGCTTCCCAAACACTAAGCTGCAACCTTGTTGGAATTACATTTACCCTGCTTGCAACAAAGACCCTTTGCTCCTTCTACAGGCAGATCTTGCCCACGTAAATGGGCAGATGTCCATGGTCTAAACCAATGCATCATCAAGTCTTGAATCAATCTTATACAGGTGTATGCCATCAGGTCAAAATAGTTCCGTGTGAGGGATGTCCATTCCAGAACACCCACACTATAGTAGCAAAATTGCCTTGCCTAAGTCATGAGGTAATGAAAATGCTTTATCAAGGAGAACTAATTAAACCTAGTTGCCTCACACCATTACCCCCTTTCTCCCCCCATCCCAGCCACAGTTTACTTAATTAAGCATGTCTTAATAGAAATAATAATGTAAGGTCATAGCATGCGGCTATCTAACTTAGATTAATGGGGTTGAACTCCTTGTACAGTATTGGTCAACTTCACAAACATTAAGACTTGAGCTGCTGCCTCAATGTGCAGGTCATGACCATATGTGCTAACGTGATGCCACCTCACTGGTGGAGGAGGGAATCTGCACAGATGATGGCAAAACATCTTTGTGTCATGACCACAAATTGCACTGCATGGCCGTCCTTCATTTTCTGGCAGTCCTTCCTTGGTATAGAGCCCCTCCCATGCTGAAACAATGGGGTCTTCAGGTGACAATTATACCGCGGATTACTTTCTGAATTAGGGCCTAACCGAGCATCCTCGCTGACCAGTAAGGATGGTTTGCACATGATTACTAACAGGGCCAATGCAGGTGCCCCTAATTTGGAGCTCCATCCAGACCTCCAACACTGCCCATTTTTGTTACATCTCCTCTGCCTCCACCACCTGCACCAATGCAGTATGCAGCATCGTCACCACCACTGCCAGAGAATGATGCTCCCCCCCCCCCCCCACCTCTCCAAGGGCACAGGTGGCTGATGCGGATAGGCCTAACACTGCTCTTGGCCAATCTTCTGAGCCATCTCACTGCCCTCCAGGCTCCTCCAGCAGTAATCAGAAAGTGTAAGAGCTCCCATGTCCCTGGCACTCTGAGGGCAGCATAAGCTGTGATTGCACATCACTGTGGAGGAGCAATGATTGTGCCAAGCTAAGGCACCAGAGCTTTCCCCATCCCAAAAAAGAGGCCATCCAAGGAAGGGGAAAAATAATGTAATTTAATCTTTATCACACATTAAACACTCCAACTAAATAAATGCACCTTCATCTTCTAAATAACTTTAGCACACTATCGGCCAAATTTTAAAAACCTCTGCGCATAAAATCCAGGGTTACGTGCGTGGCCAGGCCTTGCGCGTGCTGCGCACATTTTAGAAGGGGCCCAGCCACGCTCGTAACTTCCATTACATGCACAAGGACCAGCCCTCTTCCAAGGGGTGGTCCCAGGGGCGGGGAGGAGCGGTCCGGGAGGGCGGGGTTGGAAGCCGCCGGTACAGCGGCCATGTACTGCTGTGCCAGGGGACCTCTGAAGTAAGTTGTGAAATAAAAAAAAAAGAAGGTGAAAGGTAGGAATTAAGGGTTGGGGAGGAGAGGGGAAGGGGAAGGAGAAGGGGAAGGGAGGTAGGCTAACTGGTAGGGAAGTTCCCTCCAGTCCGCTCCTTAATGGGACTGGGAGGGAACTACGGAAGGCCGGGATGCGTCGCTGTGCGAAACTAGCCAAAACCTACCCCCCTTGCGCACATGTGCGTGCAGCCTGTCGATTTTATAACATACCCACACCTTCATGGTCTAAAATGTCTTTGCATGCATAAATAAGAACATAACAACATAAGAAATTGCCATGTTGGGTCAGACCAAGGGTCCATCAAGCCCAGCATCCTGTTTCCAACAGAGGCCAAAACCAGGCCACAAGAACCTGGCAATTACCCAAACACCAAGAAGATCCCATGCAACTGATGCAATTAATAGCAGTGGCTATTCCCTAAGTAAAATTGATTAATAACCATTAATGGACTTCTCCTCCAAGAACTTATCCAAATGTTTTTTGAACCCAGCTACACTAACTTCACTAACCACATCCTCTGGCAACAAATTCCAGAGCTTTATTGTGCATTGAGTGAAAAAGAATTTTCTCCGATTAGTCTTAAATGTGCTACTTGCTAACTTCATGGAATGCCCCCTAGTCCTTCTATTATCCGAAAGTGTAAATAACCGAGTCACATCTACTCGTTCAAGACCTCTCATGATCTTAAAGACCTCTATCATATCCCCCCTCAGCCGTCTCTTCTCCAAGCTGAACAGCCCTAACCTCTTCATTCTTTCCTCATAGGGAAGCTGTTCCATCCCCTTTATCATTTTGGTTGCCCTTCTCTGTACCTTCTTCATCGCAACTATATCTTTTTTGAGATGCGGCGACCAGAATTGTACACAGTATTCAAGGTGCGGTCTCACCTTGGAGCGATACAGAGGCATTATGACATTTTCCGTTCTATTAACCATTCCCTTCCTGGCCATACTCCTGAACATCCCTTTTACACGCATACATGAACATGCAAAAATGAAAATACATGTATACTTTCAACTTTTATAAAATGCAGAATACATAAGTAAAAGCTGCTTATGCTCATTTTTGCATATTTATTTAATCTACTTTTTGCAGTGCTTCAAAGCAGATTATATTCAAGTACTGTAGGTATTTCCACTTCCTCAGAGGGCTTCTAATCTAAGTTTGTACCTGAGGCAATGGAGGGTAAAGTAACTCACCTAAGGTCACAAGGAGTGACAGTGGGACATGAACTGTAGTCTCCTGAATCATAGTGTGCTGCGTTAACCACTAGGCTACTCCTCCACTTCACCCCTTTTAGGATTAGGAACCTAAATTGGCCCTTTAGAAAATTGACTAGGGCTAACTTCCTAAATTTAAGCTCCCAGATTCACTAGGAGTCCTAAAAATGGGTGGCTATGAGTGCTGAGTTAGAAGGAAAAAATTGTTTAGTGATCTTCTTTTGGAATGACGGTATATAAAATGCTTAAATAAATAAATAGTTAGGTGCTTAGTACTGAATTTCAGCACTAAGGGGGTCATTCACTACGCCACAGTATTTTATTTTATTTTTTTAGGGAAAATGCTGCGTGAGTCACAAAGCCATGGTAAAAGAACCTCTAGCCTTGTGAATCCAGTGGTATTTTCCCTTGCCGGAAAATACCTCAACCTGTGATACAAACGCCCCCAAAGAACGTTCTATTGTTGTGATCCTGCTCATGGCAGGGCCTCGAGCAGGCTCTTACCTTCGGCCCAAAGGCCGCGAAGCATGGGCCTTTCCTGTGGCATGGAGCTGCAGCCATTCCGCAGCCCGGAGGCCGCAGAAGCCCCGGCCTTGCTTTCACCCCAGAGGTTGCCCTGGAACCTTGCTCCCGCGGCGTGAAGGCCGCATCCACGGACTTTCCTGCGGCTGAGGAGCCACTCCAGGAGTCCTTCTTGCGGCTTGGATGCACCCGCTCCCTCGTCAGGCCTGCCCTGAGGCCTGCTCCATCTCCTCTCCTCAGCGGCAAGCATGGCTGCTGTCCAGGGTTCTGTCTCCTCTGCCTAGGGGGCATGGCCACGGCTTCTCTCGGTATTTAAAGGGCCAGCAGGGAGTTGTCCCTCTGGCTCCTCCTGAACTCCTCCCAGGGAGTTGCTGACTTCTAGTCCTATAAAAGGGCTTCACTGTCAGTTCCAACTTGCTTTGGCAAGGAGCTAGTCCTCTCAAGGACTTCTCGTCTCCAGTACCTAACCAGGCATCCTAATCTTCGTCCATGGATTTCCTGTATCTCCTTGATCTCCCTGATGTTCCATGATGTCCTGATGTCCCAAGTTCCATAATGTATCAGGTCCTAATGCTCCAGGTTCTGTAGGACCCGTGCCACCGGAGAGTCCCTGCTTTTATCTGATCTTCCAAGTTCCAAGTTTTATCTTCCAAGTTCCAAGTCCTGACTCCAGAAGATCCAAGGGGTTATTGCTTCCTGCGCTAAGAGACTTCCTGAGCTTGCCCGCTCTTCCTCGTGGTCTGCAACCAGCTGTCTGAATGTGTAGGGCGCGAAGGGGACAGTGCAGTCAGCGACCAGCCCCACGTGATGTGCAGGGCGCCTGAGGATCTTGCTCATCCCTCTCTATTTCCTATCATCGTCCCAAGCTCCACGTCTATGTTCCAAGCTCCACGTCTACGTTCCAAGCTCCACGTCTACGATCCATGCTCCTGACTCCCAGACTTGGACTGTCCTCACTGCAAGGGCACACTTTCTCCTTGTCCCACGCTGGAGAGTTCCCGGTTGCGCTCCGTCCCATCGTCTGCGTAACTGAATTGCCAAACCTTTAGTATCCCGAGCTCAAGGCTGACGCAAGCTCCAACAGCTATGGCAGCTTCGGCACTGTAGAGTCACCATCACTTAAAAGGGCCAATGATCCTGAATATGAGCTTCTATGTGGGACAAAGAATAGTTTCAAACCCCTGTCCCATCCTATCCCAGCTACCCCCTGGAGGTGGCTCGTTGTGTAAAATTTTAAAAGATTACATTTTATCATGGCACAAGCCTCATCCCCTGACCACAATCTCTCCCCTTTCATAAAAATATCCAGTCTCTATTGGCTGGGAGGTTGGTATCCCCCCCCTCGAACACCCCTCTAATCAAAATAACATCACTAGTGGTCCAGTAGGGCCCCCCCCCCCAACTCAAATATTCAACCCTGGTGGCATAGAAGACCTCCACCCCCAAACTCCCTCTTCCTTGAAATGGAGTCACTGGCGATCCAGTGGGGGCTTGGAGCATCCCTTAGGTTCTGGGCCTGGCAGCAGCCATTGCACCGCCTGGCTTTTGCACCTATCATGTAATAACCCTTCTTTCTCAGAGTGAATTACATTTATCAGCACTCTTTGGGCCTCATTTTCTAAAGTATTACAGGCCTGCGATACTTTAGAATATTGCGCTAATGGGGGGCGGGTGGTTGAAACTGGGGGGCGGTCCTGCACTGCCGGTTTCGCACCCAATAGCGCCACCATGAAAGGTGGCGCTATTGGGCGCGAAATAGGACGCGAAAAGGCTCCATACCTTTTTGCTGTCCGCGCCTTCTTTGCAGAGTCGGCCCCGGTGATGCCCTGACTCCTCCTCTTCCGGGACCGACTCTGCCCCCATATCGCTAGCACACGCTTGCACTGATAACGCAAGCCTGCACTGCTAGCGCAATCGTGTGCTAGCGTTGGAAAATGAGGCCCTTTGTCTATCAGCTAACCAGTTTCTTATGAAGTCCACTACCTTGGGGCATACCATCAGCTTGCTCAGATTATTTACGAGTCTTCTATGTGGGACAATATCATTTAGATGTTATGGCTTTAACACTACTTATTACAGAAAACCACACAAAGTGTATTGCAGCAGAAATTGGAAATTGAGGACAAAATTAATAATGAAATTTGAAAAAGCAGTTTGTTAACATTGACAACAGATGAAAATCTGAGTTGTGCAATAAGGATGATTTAGCATTTCGCATCTCACAGCACTGGCACATTCCACAAAACAAACACAGGAATTCTAAATGCTTATACTGAAGCATGTACAAATGTCCATAAGTATTCCTCTGCAATTAATCTTTAATTTGACATCATTCCTTCCTAAACAAAATTTATTGTTATACACTTCATATATTTTACATTCTTATTTTGGAAAATGTAATTTGTTTATACCTGGCATCTACCATTTGTGCAGATATCTAATCCATGTACTCCACAAGATGTTCCATCCATCACTTTTTCTGCTAGAAGAACTGGTTGGTCTTTTCCCACAGGAGAGCACAGCAATGCACATGGCTTTTCTGTTTCAAAGCAGTGAAATAAAATTAATACAACATTTTGAATATGTTCAGTATATTACTGACACAGATTTATTGACTTAAGAAACAAAGGTACTAAACTAGGCTTTACGTCTGCTCACAGCTTCACTTTGACTAGTTGTGTCTTAGCTAATATTGTATTGTCTTTGTTGTATGGCATATTTTCATTTTACAATAGTTTTTGGTTGACCATAAATTTTTGTAAAAACTAAAAATGTTTTGCATGACTCAGAATTTCTTCTAAGTAAAAATATGTTGGTTTTTAAGAAAGGAACATTTGTATTACAAATATCTCAAAGGTTTCCATGTACAGGAGGTCAGCCTTTTTCAATGAAAAGGAGGCTCTAGAATGAGGGGTCATGAGATGTTGAAAGGGGGAAGATTCAGGAGTAATCTTAGGAAATATTTCTTTACAGACAGGGTCATAGGGATGTGTGGAACAGTCTCAGTGGTGGAGACAAAAACTATCTGAATTCAAAAAAACATGGGATAAATAAACAGATTCTCTACAAAAGTGATGAGAATTATAATGCTAAATTAATTGACTAGATTAGGCAGACTGGATGGGCCGTACAGTCTTTTTCTGCCGTCATGTTTCTAAAAAAAAAAAAAAAACTACACAAAAAACTGCATGAAATGTCTTCTAGAGTTGAAGTCGTGACAACATTCCAGCTCAGGCAAAGCTAAACCCCACACTTATTACATTTAATTAATGGAAATATGGGAGAGTTCTATATATTTTTTTAACCTTACAAGACTCTAAAAATATACTTTTCAAAAAATAAAATAAAGAAAGGTAGTGCAGGTTGCTTTCACTTGAAAAGTGTAAACTGTAAAAAGAATTTTGTTAGCTTTAACATTTGAGCATCCACCAAATTTAAATTATACATTTTTGCCATTTATAATACATTATTCTAATTTAACAGTGTACTTGATATTTCTTTAACTAATTACTTTGGACTGAAATGTTAATGATGGGAGGAGGACAGATATGGTCACTCTTCATAAAAATGGTAACAGAGGGAGGATTTGAAGCTACAAACCAGTTAGTCTGACCTTGGTGGTGGGAAAATTAAAGAAGTCTTTACTGAAGGAAAGGATAGTGAAGTAGTTACAAGCCAGTGGGTTACAGGATCCTTAGAAGCAATTGATTTTTAAAAATTGGGTGACTAGAAATTAAATTGAGAATATGCAGAGGATATAGTTTACTTGAATTTCAGAAAAAAAGAAACAGAAGCGAGGCTAGCTAACCATTCGAGAGTGAAAACAGTAATATGAGTGGTTGACAAAAATGAGAAAACAGGAACTGTGAAGGGAAAAAAAAATGAATGGAATAATTTAAATGAAAAATGAATGAATGAATGTGCCAGATTGCTAAGCCATCACTTATAATCAAAGATGATTTTGATATAGAATTAAATAAATAATAGATCATTAATAATGAAGAAAGACAAATAAGACATACTAACAAACACCCAACATAGCCAGGTTTAGGAAAACTGCCTGCATCAGGGGATAAAACCAGTTGGGCAAATTTTAAAAGGCCGGTGCACGTAAAAACCATGGGGCTTTTTAAAGGCCCACGGCCACGCGTGTATCTCCTGGTACGCGTCGAAGAAGCAGCTAAACAAAAAGGGGTGGGCCGGGGCTAGGCCAGGAGAGTGCGATTAATTAGGCACTGTCCTGCTAAGGCGCGCGCCGGGATCGGATCAGCATGCGCAACCTTCTGCTGCGTGGCAGAGCAGGCAAGTCTGGAAACACAAAATAACCCGGTTAGTTCGAGGGGTTTTAGGGGTCGGGGAGGATAGGAGAAAAGGGAAGCAGGTTAGCTAGGGGGGTTTAGGTTAGCTGCATTGTACAAATCAACTCCTTTTCATCACTTATACGGTCTAAAATTATTTAATGATGTCAATTTTGCAATGGATACCTCTAAATGTATCTGTAACACCACTCCCTAACCCCAACCCACCTCCCGAAAACTCAACCCGAATCAAAGTGCCCCCTTACAATGGTCCATATATAGAGTATCAGACTGAGCCTTATAAAAATTCTCTCTTTCTCTGTCTCTCTCTCTCTCTGTAGCAAAATGGTGAGATATGGGCCCATATGTGGCCCTTTTAAAATGTATCCTGTAATGAACAAATGACACACAGATGAAACAAAATTAATCAAATAAAAACATTGATAGCCCCTCTTATTTAATCAAAGGTCTGCTGGAAAAAGAAATTTACTTTCCTTCTAAAACACAAATAATCCTCTTGATGGAGATCTAATGACAGTGAATTCTATAAAATAGGGTATGCCACTGACAAGGAGCAGTCCCATTACTCCATAAAATTGAATTGCTTTCAGAAAGGATGCAAAGCAGTGTCTTCTCACTGCAGCTGACAAGAGAGAAAATATTCCTGTAGTAATGATTTAAAATGCTTAGGACCAGACCCATGGACAATCTTAAAAACCAACACTGCCAGAGCACAAACAGCCAGTGCAAATCTGCTAATACCAGGGTAATATGATCCCTCACACTAACCCCTACAAGCTATTGGGCTGCAGGATTTTGGGCAACATGGTTTTACCATGTCAAATGAATCCAATTAATTTTTATTGATTGGCTAACCAGACAATTAGATCACAAGGTGCACAGGATGTAGTGAATCAAATTCACTCTAAGAAGAGAAAGGCGATTAGTTGAATGCTTCAGGGATTGGTCCTGGGACCAATCCCTGTACAATATCTTTGTGAGTGACATTGTGGAGGAGTTAGAAAAAATATTTGCCTTTTTGCAGATGACACTAAGATCTACAACAGAGTATATACCCTCTGAGGTACTAGATAGAGTGAAAAGTGATTTAAAAAAATCATGAGATGTACATGAATGCTTGGTAGTTACTTTTCAATGCAAAAACATGCAACCATGTATTTGAGGTGCAGAAATTTGACAGTGTGGTGTTAAGAATCTGAGATAGTAGTGATGAATCCCTGGGCTGGGGCAGTTGACCACGCCCCCGGGAGGATATCCCGAGAGGGATCACCGGCTAGGCTTGAGTATGGAGACAGACACACATAGTTCTTTTATTAAACAGGTTTTGGAAACCACTAGAGGTGGCAGTAGTGAGCTGATATGTCCGGCAGGGCTGTAGTCCCTCAGGCACTGGAACCGCGATCCAGGATGGCTGAGCTGTTGAGAAACTGTAGAAATTCAGTAGGTAGAGTAGACAAGGTTCATGAACAGAACTAGATGACAAAACTCACATAAGGTCTCAAGGAAGCTCAGGAGCTGGAAAGGTTTAGGCCCTCGAGGAGCAAGTACCTGGTTCCAGGGAAAGCTCTAAGAGCGCGATGGTAACTCACAATTGTTTGTAGCAGTGATAGCTTCCAGGCAGTAGAGAATCTTCAGAATGTCCAGGAACATGGGCCCTCGAGGAGCGAGTACTGGTTCCTATCTGTAATCTGAAAGTAAAGAAAAGAGTGAGGCCCCCAAGAAGCGGGTACCTCTGGTAAGTCCGAGGAGGCAGAGTAGCTTGGAGGAAACGTAGCAGAATCCGTATCCGAATCCTCTCCTTGCTAACTCAGTTAGATAGTGAATTAGAGACCTTTAAATATTGGAAGTGGATGATGTCATCTCAGGGGGACGCCCCTGAGGTTTGCGCCATTGCTGGTACTTCAATCAGAGCGCGTGCTCGCAAGCCCTAGGTTATCAGGCAACATGGCGGATCTGCAACGTCGAGCTGGTCTGGGGATGCCGGAGGGAGATGGCATGGAGACGCCGCGGCAGCCAGCTGTCCATCAGACCCAGAGGGAGTCGCCATAGAGGTAAAGAGGGCAGAGTGAGGGTGTCGAACAGCGACAGATGCAACAATAGACTGGCAGTTGCAATCCTAAACAGCAGTGCTATGATTGCATCGGGGATCAAAAAAAGCATTGGGATAGGCCATCACCGTAACAGATTTTGGGCATACTTGAGACAGATATAAGAAGAGGGCTGATGGGTTGGTTGGAAGACTTGGGCAAGGGGGGAGTTGGTGTTGGATTGCACTTGGGAATGTATACATTCATCGACCAGAAGTCCACAAGTCTCAACTGGGCAGGCTCGAAGAGCCATTTTTGGTCTTTATCTGCTGTCATTTACTATGTTACCATGTTGGATGTTTAAATTATCTTTAATGTCAATTAATTTTATTAGTGCCTTGGGGTGTGTGTATGTGTACACTGCAACTTGTTTGTGCTATGGGGAAGTGACATTGGTATGGCAAATTGAACTTAATGTACACTACGTATATTCATAGTGGAGTTTGCAGCTGGCTCACTGGTAATGCAGTGTGCATTGCTATGCAACGGGCTAGGGTTGATTCTGAGTTTAGGTATTCCATTCCCTAGATCAGCTGAGGATAAGGATGCTGCGGAGAACATGTTTACATCCTCTGGTGCTTGTGGGGGGGTAGGAAGTCCCAGTCATCATTCAATGGTGACACCTAGTGGCTGAATTTAGGGAAGGAGACCAAGGGGCGAGACCTCCAGCTGAGGACTGTCACTGCAGTGTGAACTGGCAGGGGAAATAAAAGAGGGGAAACCCCCCCCCCAGTAGATGTGAATGAAGGCTCATGGCACCATAGCTCAGTGAGGACCACTTCCCATTCAGAAATAAGCCCAAAGAAGCAGGAGAAAACTGCCAGCACACCTCCCATAAAAGACATTTTATCCCATTACCATCACTTTTATTCGTCAAGTCTATCATGAAAATATTTTTTTTCTTTTTTACTAAGACCTTTTCTCTGTGAAAATGTACTTATAACAAAAGTAATTCCTGATGATACGCTGTGTATGTAAAATCATCAAAATAAACAGAAGCGTATGAGGAAACATACAATTGCAAATAAGTTCAGACAGATTTAATTGACTGATCTGCCTCTGGTGCGGTTCGTAAAATGCTTTAAAATCACGCAGTATGAGAGTGAATATTATTGTAAGAGAATATTATTGTACTGGATCTTAGCAAACCAACCATCCTTAAAATGTAGTGCTGAATTTTAGGCTTCATATTTCTCAAAATAAATTCTAATTAGTTCCAGGCCTACCACTAAATTAATAATTTTAAAAAGCCTGCTGAAGGTGACCGGTGTGTGAGGGGCTCTTTCGAACAGGACTGTTCCCTAACGTAAAGGAGATTAAGAGCAGACCAGATTATGCCGTTTACAAGTCTTTTCATTTTCTATTTTTGTTCAGTTTTATTTTTCCCAGGAATGTAAAAGTGTTTATTGAAACAATAACAAAAACAGAAAAAAAAAAAATCAGTGCAAAAAACTGCACAATTTTTCTCATAAATATCATCGTTTACTTTAGTGGACGGAACTATGAAGCGTTGCTCATTATCTCCTGTGCCAGTGGCATGGGGATTGTACCAGGCAGGCAATTCAGTACCAGGGGAGTGGAGAAAAAGCTGGCTCCAGCTATGATTTTTGCAAGACCAAAAGAAAATTAGGCTTGTTGAACATTTCACAATGTAAGTTGAATTTTAAAAGCCCGGCGCAAACCAAAATCAGGAGTTACGTGCACAAGTTGAGCTTGCGCACACCAAGCATATTTTATAAGGGGATGTGCATGTACATTCCACTGTGTGCACAAAGAAAACGTTTCCAGATAGGGGTGGGGTGGGTGCATGGTCTGGGCAGGCCATGGGCGTTCTGGGATTCAAACCTGAAATTTGCCCATACATATGTACGAACACTGATGCGTGCCAGTGTCCCCTGCCATGTATCTTTACTTCTCCTATTGACAGATTAGCGAGGTTTTAAGGGTTGCGGCTAACAGGGGAGAAGAGAGGCTATTAAACTAAGGGGGGGGGTTTGCAAGTCCTAGCCCTTAACTGGGCGAACTGGGAACGAACTGGGAAAACCAGCAGGTAGAAGCGGGATTTGTGCGCACATGCTCTCAACCACTTAAAATTGAGGCACATGTATGCGTGTCCAAGATATTTTATGACGTGCATGCATATACATGTTATGTTAGAAAATGACCATGTCTCTGGGCAGGGGCGGACGAATGTGCGCACATGTGTGGCCACGTGCCTGTTTATAAGTTACCATCCCTGAGTGAAAATCATTAAAAACTTGATAATTTTTGTAAAACCCAGGATTTGTTTCCAGTACAAATCAGCTTAAACTGAAAATGAAGAAAAGTATAGGCAGGGTAGTTTCAAAGGCATTTCTGTGGGTAAAATGGTGCTTTCCTTGAGGAATTGGCTCTTACAAAATATGCCTGCCCTATATGTAGGGCACAGGGCCCCTATGCATCTATTTTTATCCTCGGTGTTCTTGTGGGCGGGTTTTGTACTTTCATGCTTACTTTAGCATTTTCAAAAGTGTTTACATAATTTTCCCCAAAAATCTATGCACAGCGTTAGCGAGTGTGCATGTGTGCGACTAGTTTCGGTGGATAATTTACAAAGGGAACGTACACATGTATTTTCCCTTTGAAAACTGGTGTGGAATCTACAAATAAAAAGCACCCCCTAGATTTTACACTAGTGCGGGGAGTTACAAAACTACCTCCGCAATGGACTTATTGTACACTGGCAGACAGCTTGTTTCTTATCAAGATGGAGGAGGAGATTTGTTGAGCTTAGAAAGGAAACAGCTGAAATACATTTTAAGGAAAAGATAGTTTACATGAAGTGGTCATAATACAGAATATTCTGCTTACTGGCAGTTCTAATCACTTCATTAATCATTTCTCACATTCAGCTGGAAGTGTTCCAATTGATGTAACTGAATCAGATGTGTTGATTAATTATAGAAACTAATCCATTATTTGCTTGAACTGCCTTCCTTAGCTCAGGAGGGGATTTTTTTTTTTTTTTAACACAGGCAAAATGACTGCCATAAATTCTAAAGGGAGTCTTCTGCTAGGTCACTTCAAGCAAACAGATTGTCTGAACATGAATAATTCAGAAAACGTTGAATTGGATAGAGTGATTTCTTTTATTTTTTAATCACACCCTCGTAACTATGTATGTTTATATATGTTTTGTCCTTAAATAGTAAAAGTAGACCAGACTTAGAGAAGGCAATTTTAAAACAACCCACGCAGGCTAAAGTCTGTGGGTACCTTTTACCTGCACCCTGTAATCAAAATTTTTAAAGTGGATTTATGTATTTAAATCTTCTGAAAATTTGCAGATGTGTGCATAACTGATGCTGACATACATGCACAAAGTTATATCTGCTGCTACATTTGCATGCATACTTTTGAAAATCAGAACTATGTACGTATGTTCTGTCCCCCTCCCCAGAATGCCTCTTTGCAGTGTGCGTAGAAATGCTGTACATGCTAAATTGATTTTGTGCATACTTTTATGCACACAACCAGGTCAGAAATTTTCACCATCTTTAAAAATGGCGCGGGCCATCCAGTGCTCCTACCATGTGACAGGGTCCGGCCAATGGCACGGATACCCTGTCACATGTTAAGGGCAAAGGGCCATCGGTGCTATTTTGATTAGTGGCATCCGACGGCCCGGGAGTGGGAGATTGCTCCAGGGACCCCCACTGGACCACCAGGTACCTGTAAAAGGTTTTTTTTTTTTGGGGGGGGGGTCGGGAGGGTGGGGGAAGCTAAGGGATTAGTTTTAAAGGGTCGTGGTGGGTTTAGGGGTTATTTTTGTGTGCCATTTTTCCTGCCCTCCCCCAAAACGATAAGAGAAACCCCACGATCAATATCGTGGGTTTTTCCTATCGTTTTGGGGGAGCCCCTGATTTCTGACGATTTTGAAAATATCATCCAATATTTTCAATCGTCCGAAGCCCGATTCACATCCCTAGTGGTAAGATCACTTCCTTTTTTCTGTTGGCTATGCCTTTTCCAGTGTATCCCAGCATTCTTCTGGCTTCACATCATCAGACACTATCAGTCCCAGATCTCCCTCTTGGTCATTTCACATCAGCTTTAACCCATTCCAAAAGCATAATTTGGCACATTTTTTTGTATTTAACTGCCAAGCATCTGCGCACTCCTCAAGGCTTCTTAGATTGCTTCTCATTTTTGTTACTTCTGCGGGTGTGTCCATTTTGTTGCATAATTTAGTGTAATTTGCAAAAGGGCATTTCCTTCTAATCCTTCCCATGAAAAATTTATTAAAACAGAACCAGCCACAAGACCATTCCCTGAGACACTCCATTAATCACTACTCTCTCCGCAGAATGAATTCCATTTGCTATCACCCTCTGTTGTCTTTCATTCAATTCAGTCCTTCACCTTAGGATCCACCCCTTGGCTGCTAGATTTATTCACATGTCTCCTATGTGGGACTATATGAATAGCTTTGTTGAAATCTATCAAGTTAATGTCCTTGATCTAAAATCTTTGTCACCCAATCAAAAAAATCAATCATTTGACATGACTGGCCGGGCCCCAGCGATGAAACCTGGCATTGGGCCAGGCAACAACACCATGTTTCCCCCACCCCCAGGGCCTCCTTAGGCCTAACCTGATGTTTCCCCAGGGCTGACAGGTGCCATTTGAAAGTGGACAATCCAGGGGCAGGAGGTGAATAAGCATCCTGCCCCTCAGGATCCCCACAGATGGGGTAAGTGGGGGCCAAGATGGTTACTAGGCCTGGCATTTTTTTGGAGGGGGACAGTTTCCATAGTTTGTCCACTTTCAGTTTTGCTAGTTCCATTCAATCTCTTCTATGAATGTGTTACAAAAGCACCCAGTGAGTCCTAGGAAGGGCATTGTTGTGAGTTTGACATGTTTGTGGACCCTTGGTTGCTGTATTGATGACTCCTCCCATGGGGAAGGGCCCCGTGGGGAAAATACAGCAATAGACTGACTCTTCAGTAATGACCACAGAGAGAATAGAAGCTTTATTATACAGCAGTTGGCAATGCCCGTGGAGCGGGCTGAGTTCCTCAGCCAGTGGAGTAGGTCTCTGATGATTAAGTTCAGCCCAGGCACTGAGTTGTATCAAGTGCAGAGAAGGTCTCACCAGAAGCTGGAAGTGAAGGGTCCGGTAGTGGTCTGCAAAGCGGGGAAGGCCGAGAACCCAGTCACAGATGACGTAGTCAGTGATAGTAGAGCTGAGTACGCTGAGAATCTATTCTGTGTGTTATTATTTAGGAGAGTTGTGGGTGGATCCTTGGACTGGTAGCAGATGACCATGCCCCTGGGGGAAGATCCCGAGAGGGACCACCGGTCAGGCTCAGAGTTAGGAGACAGACACACACTAGTTCTTTTATTAGACAGTATACTGAACCACCAGAGGTGGCAGTAGTGAGCTGGAATGCCTGGCTGGGCCGTAGTCCCTCAGATACTGGAACAGTGATCCCTGGGGGCTGAGCTGTAGAGAAACTGAAATATAGTGAGTAGGCAGGGTATGCAGAGTTCATGGACAGAACCTGATGGTAACACTCACACAATGTCTCATAGAAGCCCAGGAGCTGGAATGAAATAGGCCCTCGAGGAGCGAGTACCTGGTTCCAGGGAAAGTTCTGAGAGAGCGATGGTAACTCACAGATGTAGTAGGCAGTGATGGCTTCCAGGCAGAAGTGAATTCCGAAGAAGTCCGGGAACGAGGCCCTCAAGGAGCGAGTACCGGTTTCGGACTGCAACCTACAAAGTAAGAGAGAACGAGGCCTCCGAGGAGCGGGTACCCCTGGTAAGTCCGAGGAGGCAGAGTAGCATAGATAGAATGAATCTTTATCCATTCCTTGCTAACTTGAGTTGTTAGCAATTCAGAGACCTTTAAATATCTGAAGTGGATGAAGTTATCTCAGGGGGATGCCCCTGAGGTTCGCGCCACTTCTGGTACTTGAGGCGGGGCCACGCTGCGCGCGCGCCCCTAGGCATCAGGTCAACATGACGGATTGCAGTGTTGGGCCGGTCCAGGGACGCCGGACGAGGACGGCCAGAAGACACCGCGGCTGCCAGCCTTCCATCAACCCCAGAGGGAGTCGCCAATGCGGTAAGGTGGACAGAGTGGAGACATCGGGCAGCGACGGTCGCAACACTGTGGTGAGACAAGGCAGACAGACTGAAGAGAGAAGGTACTCACGAAGGCTGGTAGCTGCAGGAGAGAAGGCCTCCACAGATCGGAGGTAGAGATGATGCAAGGCCTGGAGCGTCGGGGCCAAGATATACTCCGTAGATGCAGGTTAACCCAGGAGGAAGACAGGCGAGTGAAAGGCCCCGGGGAGCGGGTACCTAGGATCCTGATGAGCTGGGAAACCTGGAGAGTAGATAGGAGCGAAGCAAGACCCCCGAGGAGTAGGTGCCTTGAGCATCCTTGCTGGAACAGCGTAACCCCGAAGGGTAGATAGGAGTGAATAAGGCCCCCGAGGTGCGGATACCTAGAACGCCCTAGTGTAGCCAGCATAACCCCAGAGGGTTTGTAGGAGCGAGAACTCAGAGCGGGTCTCTGAAGGGAGTCGAAATTAGCTGGAGTTGAATCCTTGCTAACTCATAGCTGGACTGGAGATTGGAGGCTAAGTACCCGGAGGTAGTGACGTCATGCAGTGGGGACGCCCCCGAGGTTACTGCCATGATGTATTCAAAAGAGAAGGCAGTGCGCACGCGCACATGCCCTAAGTGACCTCAGTGTAAGAATGGCGAATGCAATCGCCCATGCTGGTCCAGGGACGCCGGAGAGGTCGGTGGAGAGAAGCGGAGGCAGCCATCTTGCCCAGAAGAGAGGAAAGAGAAAGAAAAGAGGTGAGACAGAGAGGGCGCAGCCGTCTGCGACTGATGGGTGCAACAGTACCCCCCTTCTAAGGGCTCCTTCCAGGGGGTTTGGGTTTCTGAGGATGCGTCTGGTGGAACTGACGAATCATGTCTTTGTCGATGTTGACAAGTGGTTCCCATAAATTATCCTAAGGACCCTATCCCTCCCAAGAGATAAGATACTCCCAAGTCTTGCCTCTCTTGTGAACATCTAAGATGACATCAACCTTGTATTCAATGTTCTCCTCAGCATCCGGAGTCACAGGTTCTGGAGGCTTGTTAGAGAACTCAGAGAAGATAAGCGGTTTTAGCAGAGCCACATGAAAGTTGTTGTGTATCTTCATGGATGGAGGTTGTTTTAGCCTGTACGTCAAATTTCCCAGTTGTCGGAGAATGGCAAAGGGTCCGATGTAGCGTGGTGCAAAGCGTGCCAAAGGTAGCTTAAAGTGAAGAAATCTTGTGCTCAGCCAGATCTTGTCTCCTGGTTGAAACTGAGGTGTCTTTCTATGATGGGCATCATAAGTTCTCTTGGCTCTTTGGCCTGCCTTGAGTAGCAGTTCCTTAGTTTGTCTCCAGAGCTGTTGTAATTCTGCTGCCATGGATTGAGCTGCAGGTGAAGCCACAGTCAGTGGTAATGGTAGAGGAGGTAGTGGTTGCCGACCATATAAGACTTGAAAAGGCTGGATGTGAGTTTAAGGCAAACTCTGCCCAAGGTAGTAATTCTGCCCAGTCGCTTTGTCTTCTGTTCACATAAGATCGCAAAAACTGTTTAAGTGTCCTGTTCATCCTTTCAGTCTGCCCATTGGACTGTGGATGATAGGCAGACGTTAGATCCAGTGAAATGTCAAACGTTTTGCAAAGCACTCTCCAGAATTTAGCGGTAAAATGTACACCCCTGTCAGATAAGATGTACTTGGGCATCCCATGGAGGAGAAAAATGTGTTTGACAAATAGCTTTGCTAGTTCAGCAGCAGATGGTAAACCTGGCAATGCCACGAAATGTGCCATTTTTGAAAAGCGATTGACAGTCACCCAAATTGTATTGTTTCCTCCGGAGGATGGTAGATCCACTATGAAGTCGGTCGCAATGTGTGTCCAGGGCTCCTCAGGAACCGGCAGAGGTTGTAGGAGACCCCAGGGGCATCCTGCAGAGGGTTTCTGTCTTGCACAGGCCGCACAGGAAGATACATTGGCTTGTACATCTTCCTTCATTGTAGGCCTCCAATAGAAGCATTGGAGCATGGCTAGTGTACGACTTTGCCCAGGATGGCCAGCCAGACGGGAATCATGTGCCCATTTTAATAGCTTTTTCCTCATACTCCGAGCCACAACTGTTTTACCGGCAGGAACTGGGTGTGTGTTTGCCAAAGTCAGTTTCTCAGGGCTGATAATGTGGCAAGGTTCATTGGGTACGTCATCTGGAGAAAATGAGCGTGAAAGGGCATCTGCCCAGACATTTTTTTCTGCAGGACGGTATTTGAGCAGGAAATCAAATCTGTTGAAGAGCAGTGACCACTGGGCCTGTCGGTGGTTAAATCGTTGTGCTTGTAGAAGATACTCCAAGTTTTTATGATCAGTATATACTAGGATTTGATGTTGAGCACCTTCTAGCCATGGGCGCCACTCTTCAAAGGCCAATTTAATAGCGAGTAATTCTTTGTCTCCAATTCCATAGGTTTTGTCAGCAGGCAAAAAGCATCTTGGGAAGAATGATCAAGGATGGAGAATATTGGAGTCACTGTATTGGCTTAATACCGCCCCTATGCCGAGGCGTCGACCTCTACAATGAATGGGCAATGAGGTCAGGATGGCGAAGGCAAGGTTTATTTGGAAAGCTTCTTTGAGGGTTTGAAAAGCCACCACAGCCTCAGGAGACCATTTAGAAGGATTAGCCCCCTTTTTAGTCATGGATGTGAGTGGAACCGTCAAGGTGGAGTAGCACTTGATAAACGAACGGTAGTAGTTCGTGAAGCCAAGGAAGCGACGTAATGCCTTCAACCTCATGGGTTGTGGCCATTCTTGGATACTTTTTATCTTTTGGGGATCCATTTGAAAGCCCTTCTTAGAGACGATGTAGCCCAGGAAGGGTACAGATTCTAGATGAAAAACACATTTCTCAAGCTTAGAGTACAATGGTTCTCTTGCAATCTCCGCAGTACTTTCTTCACATCCTCCTGGTGTGTCTGTAGATCCTGTGAGAAGATCAGGATGTCATCTAAATACACCACCACACACTGGTACAGGAGATCCTGCAGAATTGCATTCATCATATTGTGAAACACCGCTGGTGCATTGCACAAGGCAAAAGGCATGACTAGGTATTCTAAGTGTCCATCACGGGTGTTAAAGGCTGTTTTCCACTCATCCCCATGACAAATTCGGACCAAGTTGTAGGCCCCTTTGAGGTCCAATTTGGAGAAGATTTTAGCCCCCTGAAGTCTGTCGAACAGTTCCGATATTAGTGACAGAGGATAATGATCCTTGATGGTAATCTCATTGAGGCCTCTGTAATCAATACAAGGACGAAGGGAGCCATCCTTTTTCCCCACAAAGAAAAACCCCACACCAGCTGGGGATTTAGAGGGTCTGATGAACCCTTTTTGCAGCTTCTCTTGGATGTAGGCTGACATAGCCTTAGACTCTGCTACTGAGATGGGGTATACCCTTCACTTGGGAGGCTCTGTATTGGGCTTCAGATTGATAGCACAGTCAAAAATCCGATGTAGAGGTAATTCGTCTGCTGCTTGTTTGGAGAAAACATCCTGGAAAGATGAGAATTGTGGTGGTAGACCGGATAATGATGGTATGGTGGGCATACATGGCGGGGTCGCCGGAGAGGTTAGCGGAGAGTGGCGGAGGCAGCCATCTTGCCCAGAGGAGAGGAAAGAGAAAGAAAAGAGGTGAGACAGAGAGGGAGCAGGCATCTGTAACTGATGGGTGCAACAGGCGTAAAGGCACAATCGCTTGCTCCTGGAAGAGATTGAGCCCTTGGGCCCTGAGGTGCCTCAGGGAGGAGCCCCAAGACACACCCTGAGGGAGGTAAGCAAGTACATGCATGGGCAGAGTGAGAACATAGGAGGAGGACAAAGTGGGTGAACCCTCTGTTGAACCAACACAAACTAGTGAGGATAAATGGAGGTAGAGGGCTGGAAACAAGGAGGCAAGGTATCGGAGTAGGAGATTCTGGACCCGAGAGAGTAAAAGAGTCAGAGTACATATTGGAACTAGGACTCCTGGAACTTGGACGAGAAGAGGACTCCTGGACAGGATGAGACGAGACAAGACTCTCGAAGATGTGGAGACTTGAACAAGATGAAACTCTTGGAGACTTGGATAGGAAGATACTCTTGAGGACTTGGACTGGACGATACTCTTGAGCACTTGGAAGAGTGCTGTCCCTCAGGGTGCCCTACACAGCCCAATGTGGACTGATCATGAACCACCCTGTCATGCTGTGTGCCCTACACAATCTAGAAGGCTGGTGGCAGACCATGTGGAGAGTGGGGCATGCACAGGACAGAGAAGAGGGTCCGGGCAGCACTTGAGAGAAGTCCAGCCAGAGAGAATACTAATTGCCAGAAGACGGATGTCGGGGTCACCAGAAATACTCCTGAGGTCGACTGGGTATGAGCCCGGGGGATGACAAGGACTGCTGGCGGATTCTTCTGGATCGAGATAAGGAGGGAAAGAAGAGGGTATGCAGGAGGGGATACCTCAAGCGCTAGTCATCTGGATATGGACACCTGGACATCTGGATCTCAGAACAAGAAGACAACTGGACATCAGGGTCTCTGGAAATCTGGACAGATGGACCCAGGAAGAGAGAATTACTGGATGAGTAGAGATCAGAGGGACGTAGAGAAGAGGATGACAGACATTGGGATAAAGGACATCTAGACACCTGGACATCTGGATCACTTGAACCAGAGGACAACTGGACATCTGGCATCAAGAATGTCTGGGACATCTGGATATGGACGAAGAATCCTGAGGCTTACAGGAAGGGAAGCCAAGAGCTGGAACATACCACAAGGATGATCTGACGAGGAATGAAACCTGGAGCATCGGACAAAGACATCAGGAACAAGAAGACATGGAACATGAAGTCTTCCAGACAGGAGCATCAAGATGGAACACAATGAAAGCAGTGGAACTCCACGGAATCTGGAGAGGTTGTAACTCCATCCGAAGGCTCTGAGGAACTGAAGCAGAGACTTTATAAAGGGCAGGTCCAGGAGAGCCCTGAAGACATCATCTGGCGGGCACAGGAGTGCTTCCTGTCTCTGGCCCTTTTAGAAGGAAAGAAAGCTGTGTGGCCAGCCCCTAGAGGGAGCCCTGAAGGTAGGTGGGCAGAGCTAAGGCCTGCAGCGGTGTCCTGCTGCATGGAGAAGAAATGGGCAGACCGAAGGCAGCTCCTGCTGCTGAAGAGGAGCTGCAGAGGGGCTTCCTTCAGCCCCGAAGAGAAGGCAGTGGCGACTCCTTTCCGCAAAGAGGGACTCCAGCGGCGGCACTCGGGCCACGGAGGAGGGAGGAATCCCTGTTAAGGGATTCCCCCAAAGGAGGAGTCAGTGGCACAACTCCAGCCACGCAGGAAGGAGGAGAGCAGCGGTGGCTCCAGGAGAGGAGTTGGCGGTGCGGCTCCAGCCACGCAGAGGGATGCCAGCGGCAGCCTCCAGCCGTGAGGGGAACTTCGGCATCGGGCCAACATGGAGAGAAGGTGAGGACCTGTCTGCGGGATGGGGTCCATGAACAGGGTCATAACAAAATGGGGTCATATTTATTCCATTTCCATAGGTACTCGAGCCAACAAACAGCAGTTCCTTTCCAAAGTCTTCTTCAATGAGTTCTGAACAGAACCAACATCAATTCTTTCACCCTTCTTTCACACCTTTTGGATGTCTTCAGTCAGATCTCTGTCCAATCCCTCTACCTGAGTCAGAGGACTGTAGACCATCTCGATATAGATGGAAGTGTCATTGACCCTTTCAAATACAATCCACAGCACTTCCTTTCCCCACTCTCCATGAATTGATATTTTTGATAGAAAGAGCAACTCCTCCGCTTTTTCTGCTGTTTCTCTCTTTCCTAAAGATTAAAACTTGGTATAGCAATATTACAATCGCAGGACTCATTGAACCTCATTTCTATGACAGCAACTATATCTAGGTTCATCTCCACCATTAGGGCTTGCAGTTCTGGAATTTTATTGCCGATATTATGGGCATCTGTTTTTATACCTTTAAGCTATTTCTCCTTGGGTAGTTTATATTTAATGAGATAGATATTCAACATGTCTTAGCCAGATAGATTCTGATTTATCTGGCTAAATGTTTGAATATTCGGCTATGTTCAGTGGCTGCCACTTAGTTGGATAAATATTTATCTAGCCAAATAGTTATCTGGCTAAATGGGGACAAGATGGGCTACTTATCTGGCTATTTTAGCAGGATAAATGCCAATATTTAGCCTTATCTGGCTAAATTAGCTGGATAAGTTAGACCTTGATTTGATTTGATCAATTGATTTCTTAGTTGCTTCTACAGGAAACAACTGACGCGAGTTACAAATAAACACATTCATAAAATTAAAACATATTGACAATACAACAATGATAAATTAAAAACCTGAGATCTTTTGACAGATATAGATTAAAGGATTTTCATAATCCTATAAATTAGCATGCTCAGAACTAAGATAACGAAGAAGGGTGAATAAAGATGAATAAAAAGGAGAGATGAAAATAAAGTTCTGTTGTTGATCTTTGAACCTTATCTGACTAATTCATCCTGTAATAAGTGAGCTTCTAACATTTGTTTTTGAATTGAGTGTTATCAGATAGTAATTGAAAGAATTCAGGAAGTTTATTACAAATGATTAATAAAGGATAGGCCCCACCTAGCCTGATCATGCTCCTCAATAATGTACGCAAGCTTAGGTGACTGGACTTCTAACAGATCTTTGCTGGCTGACTTATGGTAGGAGCAATGGACGGCCAGCGCATGCACTGCCTCCATAACATGCAAATTTTCTCTCATGCATATTCATTGTGGATATCCTGAAAACCCGACTGGCTGGTGGGCCCCCAGGACAGGGTTGGGGACCACTGCTCTATATGATATAAGTACACCCAGAATGTAGGCAAAGCAGAATGGCTAAGTATAAATGTAATGTAAGAAATTGGTGGTGAGAGCTATGGACCAGAGGAGAGAGAGTGCGGAGATTGGTTGGTTGGTTTGGCACCCCCTCCCCCAACTAAAAAGGAATTCCATTGCCCCTGGCTCTCTTGATGTCTGTAACCTATTGAAGAAAATAATTATAGAATTTATTACGCATTTAATTAGCAGAGCTAACTTTTTTTTTTTTTTTAAAGAAATTTTTCCTCGCTTACTCACAGGACCATTATTCAACATAGTAAAAAAAAAAAAAAAAAAAAAGGGAAACAAGGACATCATAGTAGAGATGATGGGCTGATTCACTAAGTTTCCCTCCCCCCCCTTCCCTCCCCAATAGACACAGAACGGGAGACAAGCCTAAGTAAATTAGGCCCTGAGTAAGAAAAGCTTTTTCACCCTGACATTCCCATTCTCACCAGCATTCAGAGTTGCTAAGACGTTTTTCACAGTAAGTCCTGCTCAGCTCTGCCCCCATACAGCCACGTGTGATGACACTGATATATGCCAGAACAGAGCAACATTTGAACAGCACTTCAAGCCTAAGTCAGCAGACGTAACCACAGCAGTACAGCTTGGTTCTCTTTTCCCCCGCTGGATGTCATGCACACGGTGCTTTTGCCCAGTCCTATCCAATGAATAAACAGGAAATTGAGCTAGGGCCTGATATCTGCGTTTCCAGCACAGCAACAGACAGAGCTATCACTGGTCACCCAGCCCACTCTACAACTTGTTCTTTATAACTGGCTGGTGCCAGACAGCTAATCCCTCGTTCATTTATATGAAGCTCCATGCTACTTTCTAAAGTTCTCAGGTTCCAAAGTGTTAATATAATTTCATTTGAGTAGCATTTTTGAGTCCCTCTAAATGAAAAATAAAGCAATTCTTGTGAACATGCCAAGTAGAAATTTTTGGTGCAATATTTCAAACTCTAACATTATTAATATGCTCTTCTAACTTTAGTTGCATAGATATTGTAAACATTTGATACCATTCTTCTCTCCCTGAGTATGCACTGAAGGTAATTATCAAGTTTGTTATATTGTAGCCATCCATGAAATATATGAGGGCTTGGCAAACAGATACTGTCTAGGTTTAAGAAAGATTGGCCACAGTCCAAAATATGCATTACTTGTTTTTATTTCTGCCAAATTTATGCCCTGGGTATCTAAAATATCACAGCATTAAATCCAGATACCTCTTTCTTAAAACACATGGTAACAACCTGTACTATGTATTTATAATCCAGCACTGCCACTAAAATGAGGAATTTAAACTATACAATGCAATTTCCAAAAAACTGTATATGATATGGAAGTGTGAACATTTCAGACTATCGAAAGATTAGCACAGTATGGAGTCAATAAAGGTCCTTATAAAGGTCCTTTATAAAGGTCCAATTTACATTACTTTATTCAAAAGGCAACTCGTCTTGTCTAAATATTCTCAATTAACAGTCATTATAAATGTCCCCCAACACGGACCCCGTGTTTTGCCCAAAGGCTGCATTGGGAGGGACAACGGCAGAGATTTCAAATGTTTTTCTTGATTCAAACATGATGGGCCTGAGTCACTAAGTTAATTCATTGAGTGTAGGATTTTACTCCACTTTTTCCTTTTGATATTTCAGACTATTACATTTTTATTTTTAGACTTTAACCACCGATTTTAACTTTGAAAATTGCCCCATTATAATTTCTTGCACACACTGTGCACAGAAGTGTGAAGTCTGCAGGTATGTTTTACTTGCCAGCTTTATAACAATTTTAAATGGGAAAGGAATTCTCTTTGAAAACCAAGACAGAAAAAGTATGCACACACACTCCTGCATCTGCAATTTATGTGGGTACTTTTTCCAGAGAAACATCAAAAGTACGTGCGTAAGTTTTAGCTTCTTCCTAAGCCCACTCCCAGGAAGGCCTCTCCAAGCTGCACACAAAGTTACATGCATAGTCAAAATACGCACACAGCTTTACACGCAGAGAGGGTAGGAAATGTTAAAATCCTATTTCTGTGCATAAAGCACTGTTTTATATGTGGAAGTGGTTTAGAAAATTGCCCTCAGTATGCATGCATTTGTATATAATGCCATCAGTATATTCAGTATAGATAATTCACAGGACTTCCAAGAGCTCGGACCCTTAGTTTTGAGCACAAGAAAAGATTGAGTGACTAGTTTAAGTTTATACAGTGAGTAGTGGACAAGTATTCAAAATGGGATTATTAGGTTTACAGATATGTGCTCTAATCCAGGTAGATGCAATAAATGACAAAATGCGCTGTACTAGTGGTCCAGTATATAGTGTGGGCCGGATTTTAAAAGCCCTGCGCCGACGCACCTATTTTGCATAGGCTGCCGGCGCGCGCAGAGCCCCAGGACGCGCGTATGTCCCGGGGCTTCGTAAAAGGGGCATGTCCGGGGCGTGTCCGGGGCATGTCCGGGGTCAGGGGGCGGGACAGGGGGCGTGGCACTGGCCCGGGGGCATGGTCGAGGTCTCCGGACCAGCCCCCGGGGTCGAGTGATGGCGCGCCAGCAGCCCACTGGCGCGCGCAGATTTACGCCTGCTTTCAGTAGGCGTAAATCTGGCAACAAAGGTAGGGGGGGTTTAGATAGGGCCGGGGGGGTGGGTTAGGTAGGGGAAGGGAGGGGAAGATGCAGGGGGGGGGGTGGAAAGAAAGTTCCCTCCGAGGCCGCTCCGATTTCGGAGCGGCCTCGGAGGGAACAGGCAGCGCGCCGACCCCGGTTTTTATAAGATACGCGTGGCATACATTTGCATGTTGAGGGCGGTATTAGGTGCCGCGGGTTGGCGCGCGTTTTCCTCCCCTTACTAAATAAGGGGTAAGGTAAAACGCGTGTCCAAGAGCAGGCTAACAGTGCGCTCCGTCGGAGCGCACTGTACTGTATCTGCCTGTGTGGCAGTAATATCACCTCTTCTTCTACTTCCAAATGGGGCTGGGACAAGCTGACATCAATTGAACAATTACTGATGATACAAAATGATTACTAATCAAATAATGGGAGGGTAACAATGGGTGCTCCCTGCAGCAGTAGGAACTTCACATTCAGGATGCATTTAATGAATAACTTCCGTCTAAATTGTAATGTCCACTCAGATGCCTTCACTTGATCAAATGCTTGGGGCCACATTTAAGAATCAGGCAAAAGCAGAGAAAAATCTAGTGCAAAAGCTTGTAAGACAATTTTTTTGAACAATTTTGAAACAGTGCATCTTATGTCCAAGGATTTAATTTTCTGCAGTTTCAGGAATGAAAAAAAAAAGTTCCTATTATAGGCAAAACTAAGTATGATGCAAAAACTCAGGCATGAATTGGTGGTTTTAATAGTAACTATGTAACTTAGGGCATGAATCATCAAGAACATAAACTATTGCTCTGCAAATGGGAAAACATTTGATAAAGCAGAACCTTTTCTAATTAAAAAAAAAACCATCTAAATATGTTCAAAGGAAGTCTATTTATGAAACATGGCCAATTCTTGTATAAAACCAAAGGGTCAGGGTCCATTATTATTTATTTATTTATTTATTTATTTATTTATTTATTTATTTAACGGCTTTTATATACCGGCATTAGTCAGAAACATCATGCCGGTTCACATTTTAACAAAAGGAGTGGAAAGTACATTATAACAAGGGATAGTGGGAAAACAGGATAACAATAACTTAGGAAAGGCCAAGAAAATACAGATCTCAAACTGAGGTTAAATAACAAAATTCAACAATGGATTAAAATGACAAGATTATATAAATCAACATTCTAGAGCTTCCATTGTCGTGTAAGGGTAAACTGAAAGGATTCAGGAAAAGTACAGTGAGGGACCTGCAGTGAAAAGTGAGTAGAACCTATGAGAAAATCGAGAGGGGAAGAGGAGGCTGGGAAGGCAAGACAGCGAGGGTGAGGATAAGGAGTGGGCTAATCTGGGTAGGCTTGATGAAACAGCCAAGTTTTAAATTTCTTTTTAAATTTATTTGGGCAAGATTCTATGCGAAGCATCATGGGCATGGAATTCCAGCATGTAGGGCCTGCAATGGACAGTGCTCGTTCCCTAGTTGAAGAGAGGTGAACTATTTTTAAAGAAGGAACATGCAGGGTACCCTTGTGAATTAATCTCGCAGGTCAGTTCTGTTGGACGGCACTGAAAGGTATGTCCAACCAGAGGGAATTGTGAGAGTACATGGATTTGTGTATAGTTGTGAGTGTTTTATAAGTTATTCTGGATGGGATTAGAGCATGGTAAAAGATGGCAACCAGAATGGAAAGCTTTCATATGAAAATAAATTTCCAAAATGAAGAGCGGTGCTCCTGCATCTGTACATACCCAAACACTGTATTCTGCATATTTCTAGGGCATTACTTATTGCCCATTTCAAACCTATGTAACCTGTATGAAAGGTGTTTTAACCTTATGCATGTTCCCTAGCTACAAAACTGCTAAACATGAAATAATGATATTTCTCCTTCTTGACTTTACTGGTCTTACCTTCATCAATAATGGCTTCCCACTGAACCACAGGCTTCTGATATGGACGCCTGATGCCGAATATCTGGCACTGCCAGTCCCTGAACCCAGGCACTCCAGCAGGGCAAAGAGGATTCTTACATATTTGGTACTGGATGCTGGGTCCAAGACAATCCCTTCCTTCCAGATCTGGCCTGTAAAATGGTACAAAGAGGTTGGTATTTTTGAAATGCATTTTGTTTTTAGATGTTTTCAAAAGAGTTATAAACAAAAAGTCATAAAAATAATCTTGCATTTCTCCTTGTGAGGAACACTCAGAATCACTTCATTTCTCCTTACCTTTTACTCTTTCTACTCTTTTTAATTAGACCCAGCATTTGAAAACTGCAATTGTTTGGGGATTTTCTTATTAATTAATGTGATATAAGACATTTCTTGTTCTATTAAAGTAACATGCTTAGCCCACACAAGTGTGGCAAAACACATACAGCATAGTGTACAAAAGGAGGAGAAGTCTTTTTAATTCTTATATTTAAAAAATTGGTGAATAAGAGGTTAATGGACTTTCATCAAAGACAGAGGATGTCAAACCTGTCAGCCAGTTGGATTTTCAGTATATCCACAATGAATATGCATGAGATAAATTTCATGTGGATATCCTGAAAACCTGACTGGATGGGGAGGATAGGTTTGGAAACACCTGACCTAAGACATGGTTTGGCCACTAGACTGGAATATTGCAAGAGACATTTAAGGTGGGCTGATAGAAGGAAAGTATTTCACACTTTCCCATCATAAAGCAGAGTTACTTACCTTTAATAGGTGTTCTCTGAGGACAGCAGACTGTTAGTCCTCACACATGGGTGACATCATTAGGTGGTGCCCGGCATGGAAAACTTCTGTCATATAAGCATGCCCAGCATGTCCTATAGCAAGTGTCCATGTGGGGTCCCTCTTCAGTCTTATAACATAGAATTAGATTTAAAATAACAAAAAAAGGAGAAACCCAACTCTGCGGGGTGGTGGGTGGATTTCGTGAGGACTAATATTCTGCTTTCTCCGAGGACAAGCAGGATGGTAGTCCTCACACATGGGTGAATCCCTAGCTACAGGCTGCTCCCTAACACAAAAGGGGACTAACAGACACCAACGAGATGCCAACAGGCACAACAACAACAGTGCTGTTGGTAAGAGGGGGAGGCAGCCTGATTCCCAATCAATTGGCCCTAGGCAGGGAGAGTTGGGTTCTACACTTCAAAGAGATTCCAAAGGACAGACTGGCTGAACCTACTGCCACATCAGCCATCCCTATCCAGACAATAATGAAATGCAAATCTGTGGAGAGAATTCCATGTTGCAGCTTTGCACCTCCACGGGACCTGCTTGCAAAAGGGCCACCGATATTGCCATGACTCTGACAGAATGAATCAAGACATGACCCTCAAGATGCAGTCTCGCCTGGGCATAACAGAAGGAGATGCAATCTCCTTCTAGGCAATTGGATGGCAACTCCCAATCTATTGCTATCAAAAGAAACAAGAAGTTGGGTGGATTATCTATGGGCTTCTGTCTGCTCCAGATAAAAGGCTAAGGCTCGCTTGCAGTCCAAACTTTACTGTGCTCATTTGCCCTTGTGCGAATGGGGCCTAGAAAAGAACGTTGGCAGGATGATAGACTCATTAAGATGGAAGCCATCACCACTTTAGGCAGGAACTTAGGATGTGTATGGAAGACCACCCTGTCATGATAAAACTTAGTGAAAGGTGAAAAAGTCACTAAGGCCTGAAGTTTGCTGATATTGTGTGCTGAAGTGACCGCCACCAAACATATGACCTTCGAAGTCAGGTACTTCAGGTCACAGGTGTGCAGCAGTTGAAAAGGAGCTTTCAGCAGCTGAGCTAGTACCACATTGAGATCCTAAAACACAACGGGAGGCTGTAGGAGAGGCTTCAACTGATGTAGGCCCTGCATGAAGCTTATAACTTTAGACTGCACAGAGATGGGCATACCTTCCACACTTTGGTGGTGTGCACCAATCACACTTGTTTTTTAAGCAAGATTCCAAGAGGTGTAGAAGGTAATCAAACAGTTTTTGTGGGGGGCAGGAGAATGGATCTAGGGGCCTTCTGCTTACACCACACAGAAAACCTCCTCCACTTCAGTCCATAGGACTTTCTTGTAGAAGGCTGTCTAGAAGCCATTGGGACCTGAGGCACATCTTCTGAGAGATTGAGTGGTTACAGAATTAACCTCTCAACATCCAGGCTGTGAGTGATAGGGCCTGGAGATTGGGATCTCGCTCCTGTATGATGATATCTGGGGAAGTCCCCAGATTGATTTGTTTCTGCATGACAACTCCCATAGGAGTGGAAACCAGATCTGTCTCAGCCAGTGAGGAGCTATGAGTATCAGAGACTCTCTGTCCTCACGAAGCTTCAACAGAGTCTTCACCAGCAAGGAAATTGGAGGATAAGTATACAGAAGACCCTTGCCCAATGATGGGCAAGGATATCCAAAGCTGGTTTGCCTTCTTGTCCTATACAGGGAGCAGAACCGAGTCACCTTTCTATTCCAGGGGACGTAAACAGATCTATATCTGGGCTCCCTCAGAGGTGGAAGTTTCGATTCACTACTTCCTGGTTCAGGGACAACTTGTGGGGTCTGAAGGCACGACTCAGTCTGTCCACCACCACCACCACGTACTCCATTTCTTTCAGATACGATGCCCTGAGCACCATCCCATGGGAAAGGGCCCATGACCAGATCTGGACCACTTCTGATACACAAGGTACGATGCCATACCTCCCTGCTAGTTGACATACCAGATTGCTACCTGGCTGTCTGTCTGGATCAGAACAACTTTGTTGGATAGCCGATCACCCGGAGCTCCAGAAAGTTGATCTGGCAACAGATTTCCTGAGTGGACCAGAGGTCCTAGGTGCAGAGTCCCTCTTCATGAGCTCCCCAGCCCAGGTTGGATACATTTGTGGTTAGGATAATTTGAATAGGAGGACTCCAGAAAGAGATCCCCCATTCCAGATTAGAGAGTACCCCTGCCAGGCAAAGAGTCCTGGAGATATGGGGTGACTCGGATGCAATCCTGGAGGCTCTGCATGGCCTGGCACCACTGTGACCTGAGGGTCCATTGGGCTATGTGCATGTGTAAACACACCAAGAGAATTCATAAGTAGGGATGTGCATTCGTTTGTGACGAAATAGGCAATAGAGATGATATTTCCTTTTTTGTCGTGTTTCAGGGGGATGACGAAACGATAAGAAAATCCACTAAATTTCTTGTGGTTTTCTTATCATTTTCGGGGGAGGAGAAAGGCACATTAAAAAAAAAACCCAAACCCACCCCAACCCTTCAAATTTTATTAATTGCAACCCCCCCCACCCTCCCGAACCCCCAAGACTTACCGAAAGTCCCTGGTGGTTCAGCGGGGTCCTGAGAGCAATCTCCTCCTCTTGGGCCTTCGGCTGCCACTAATCAATATGGTGCAGATGGCCCTTTGCCCTTACTGCGTGACAGGGACTATTGGTGCTATTGGTTGGCCCCTGTCACATGGTAGGAGCAATGGATAGCCTGTGCCATCTTAATACACCGGCCATCCATTGCTCCTACCATGTGACAGAGCCTGGCCAATGGCACTGATAGCTCCTATCACATGGTAAGAGCAAAGGGCCATCAGCGCCATTTTGATTATTGGCAGCCAACAGCCTGAGAGGGGGAGATCGCTCCCGGGATCCCCGCTGGACCACCAGGGAATTTCGACAAGTTTTGGGGGGTCAGGAGGGTTGCAATTAATTAAATTTGAAGGGTTGGGGTAGGTTTGGGTTTGTTTGTTTTTTTACAACCCCCCGTTGTAATCATTGAATTCGAAGGGTTGGGGTGGGTTTTGGATTTCAGTTCGTGGGCATCCAAAATAAAATCGGCCCGAACCGTGGGAAAACGAAATTTCCCGCAGCGGGCCAATAATGAAGGCCGAACCAAAAGGTTCAGCCGAATCACATCTCTATTCGTAAGAACTGTAGCCTGCCCCTGAATGGGTGATTCAGCGGTCTCAGATACAGGCGTATGTTCTCATCCTTGGAGTTGACTGAGGCACTGGCTGGAGCTTGGGAGCTATCTGCTACCTGGGGCAGCCGCAGAAGCTCACATGCTGCTGAGGGAGTGAGGGCGTGGAGCATAGTACTTCCTCTGGCGATAGAAAGACTTCCTCTGTCCCTGCCTCACCAAACTCCTGCAGTAGGAGGATGTATCTGGAGAGCTGGTGGAGAGCTGTTGGAGGGTCTCATGGTAGTCCTGTAACTGGGCCACTGCATCCCTCACCCTATCTCCAAAGAGATTTTCCCCAGTATATGGCACTTCAATGAGCCATTCCTAAACCTCTGGATGGAGATCCAAGGTCTGCAGTCATGCCAGTCTGTGGGTGCCAATTCCCACTGTAGAGGCCCTTCCTGCCATTTCAAAAATATCTTAGGTCACATGGACCTCGTGTATTCTGCACTCCAGGCCCATATGCACCAGCAACATGAGGGAATCCTGCTGCTGTTAAGGCAGCTGCTCAATTACTTCTGTCACCTGCTTCCAGGGGTCCTGCAAGTACTAGTTCATGTAGAGCTGGGTAGGAGGCAATGCATGCAATAAGCATGGCTGCCTGGAACACTTTCCTCCCAAGAGCATCCATCATTCTGTGGTGCTTTCCCGGGGGGGGGGGGGGGGGGGAATAGGTCCGAGAGTGCTTGGTCCTCTTGAGGGTGAATTTGATGGCTACCAATTGGTTGGGCAGCTGACATTTATCAAATCCAGTAGCCTTCTGGACGAGGTAGATCCCGTCTGCCTTCCTGTTAACGGGAGGTACTATGAGAGGGTATTCCCATATCCTCAGCATAAGTTCCTTAAGGATATCATGCACATGGACCACCACGATTTCCTTAGGAGGCTCCAAAAACTGGAGGATCTCCAGCATCTTGTGCCTGGCATCCTCCTCCATCAATAACTGAAAAGGAATAGCTTCTAGCATTACCTGCACAAAACCTGAAAAGGATAAGTCCTCTGGTAGGGACCTCATTTGCTCTTCTGAAGGAGATGGCTCTGAGGGGAGACCCTCTGAGCCCTCAGAGGAGGACTCTGCAGTACCATCCTCCCAGGGGTCTTAAGGAACCTCATCCTCACTGTATTCTACAAGGGATGGGGCTCCTGGGTGCTTGGCCTTCATCCAGAGGCATAGTAATCAGCAAAACCAGTGTAGGCCCCGGCAAAGTTGGATGGCTGGCAGCAGGCCATGTCGTCTCTGCTGGTCCAGGTGGAGCTTCCTTCTCAGAGGATCCAGCAATGATCACAGAATCAGTCGGAGGAAGAATTGGTGTTCTGCTGGGCATCAATGGCCTCCCAGGAACCAGTGGCAGGTGGGTTGATAGCACACCGATGAGCACATTAAGGTGTTCTAGCAGCGGTTCTAAAGCAGACAGCATCCTGTGGCACTGGCACAGTTGGTGCTGTCAGTGCCACAGGACCGATGGCCTGAATTGTCTGATCCACCTCCAGTTGGACATGCTGCTCCAGGTCCTCCTCAAAAATGGCCAAAGCCAACAATGACTGGGAGGAAGAAGGGGTAGCCAGATCTTTCTTGAATCCCTGAGGTGGACTGGCATCAGGACCAGTGGATACCATTGCAGACCCCCTGCAATCAATGGAGGATGGGCGCTCCTCACCATGGGGTCACTTTGGGGCCATCATGACATGAGCCGACACATCCCTGTGTGTGGCACTGTGCATCAAAGGTCACCGGTGCCAATGCTTCCTTGGTTTCCCTCGGTGCTCAGCCCAGTCTTTTCCTGGTGCTGAGGTAAAAAATGAGGAACCTGACATCCCTGACCTGAAGAACACAGAACATGGTCGGTCTCCGGTGCTCCTATCTATTGGTGACATCGACAGAACCAACAGTCCCACCGATGTTGATGGTGAGATGTCCATCAGTGTGGCCAATGCTGAAGTTTATAGGGATGTGCAGAGGGACGCCATACGTGGCATTCGTGATTTGGATTCGTCAGGGAGCAGATACGTTGCATTCGGCCGTATGGCACCCCGATGCGTTAATACGGCGATTTATATTCATGTCCCAGCTAAAATTAAAATTAACTACAACCCCCCACCCTCCTGACCCCCCCCCAAGACTTACCAAAACTCCCTGGTGGTCCAGCGGGGAGTCCGGGAGCCATCCCCTGCACTCTCACACCCTTGGTGCCGGTTTCATCATGGCGCCGATAGCCTTTGTCACAGGGGCTACCGGTGCCATTGTCAGTCCCTGTCACATGGTCATCGGCGCCATCTTGTGCTCCTACCATGTGACAGGGGCTGACTAATGGCACCGGTAGCCCCTGTGACATAGTATGGGCAAAGGCTATTGGCGCCATTTTGAGTACTGGCATCGGACGGCTGGAGTGCAGGAGGTCACTCCAGGACCCCCGTTGGACCCCCAGGGACATTTGGCCAGCTTGGGGGGGGCCTCCTGACCCCCACAAGACTTGCCAAAAGTCCAGCGGGGGTCCGGGAGCGACCTCCTGCACGCCGGCCGTATGATGCCAGTACTCAAAATGGCACCGATCGCCTTTGCCCTCACTATGTCACAGGGGCTGACCGTCGATCACCTTTGCCCTCACTATGTCACAGGTACCGACGGTCGGCCCCTGTGACATAGTGAGGGCAAAGGCGATCTGCTGCCAGTATTCAAAATGGCGCCGATCGCCTTTGCCCTCACTATATCACAGGGGCCGACCGTCAGTACCTGTGACATAGTGAGGGCAAAGGCGATCGGTGCCATTTTGAGTACTGGCATCAGATGGCCAGCATGCAGGAGGTCGCTCCCGGACCTCCGCTGGACTTTGGCAAGTCTTGTGGGGGTCAGGAGGCCCCCCCAAGCTGGCCAAAAGTCCCTGGGGGTCCAACGGGAGTCCCGGAGTGACCTTCTGCACTCCGGCCATCCGATGCCAGTACTCAAAATGGCGCCGATAGCCTTTGCCTATATTATGTCACAGGGGCTACCGGTGCCATTGGTCAGCCCCTGTCACATGGTAGGAGCACAAGATGGCACCGATGGCCATGTAACAGGGGCTGACCAATGGCACCGGTAGCCCCTGTGACAAAGGCTATCAGCGCCATGATGAAACCGGCACCGAGGGTGTGAGTGCAGAAGATGGCTCTCGGACCCCCCGCTGGACCACCAGGGAGTTTTGGAAAGTCTTGGGGGGGTTCAGGAGGGTGGAGGGTTTGTTTAAATTTTTATTTAGGTGGCCGTATAATTCGGCGAAGATTCGTGTATTTGTGGGGAATCGCGATACGTTTTGCTTCCCCATGAATACTACGAATAGTGCAATATACGTTGCGGATTGCCAATACGGCGAAAACGAATGCACACCCCTAGAAGTTTATGGCTCAGACTTTCTCGACCCAAACAGTTTCTCCATCTTGTTGAGTCAAGTGCGACATCCCTTCGGGGTCATTTGAGCGCACTTTCGGCATCCACAGATGTCATGCAATGCCCCCATGCAGGGGACACATATCAAGGGAGTTATTGACAAAAAATAGTTGTGGCCATGACAGAAACAGAAAAAGTGAACCGCAAATCGATAACGATGGTGGCGAGCTACATTGACCAGTGGACATCGAGGCACCGCCGCTACAGTGGAGGTTGGTGTAAAAGAAAACTTACCTGAAACGCCTAGAAACCTAGCTGAGGAGGCTACAGGAGGGGCCAAGAGGGACCTGGTGTCGATGGAACGCGAAAACCCAAAGAAAAAAATTGGGGGAAAAAGTTTTCCAAAATTTAGAAAAATAAAAAGCCAAGAGCTCACACAAACTATGATGCAACAGCTTTGCAGAAAAAAACAGACTGAAGAGGGACCCTGCGTGGCGCATTGTATAGGGCATGCTGGGCATGCTCAGTATGCCAGGTCAAAGTTCTGGAAACTCTGACAGAAGTTTTCCATGCTGGGCTCCATCTGATGATGTCACCCATATGTGAGCACTACCATCCTGCTTTTCCTCGGAGAAAACATATAAAAGCAAAGGCTGTATGAATAAGTAAAACCCTCCACATGATGAATGAAGTGCCACAATTCTAGTGCACATGCCAGACTGGAACCACACTTAGCTATAAGTACACCTAAAAGAACAAACAGAACCACAGATAAAATATAGAAAAATCCTACCCAGAACACTTTCGTTGTCTGCTGTTAATTCCAGAGCCACATGTTCTGCTGCAAGCACTCCATTCACTCCATTCCCCTAAGAGGTATTGTGGATAAGATGTCTTACTGGTACATTCTCCAACCTTGCAATGCTAGTCAAAAATTTACAAATTGAGGTTAAGTACTAAATACATATGAAAAAGAAATGTCATTGCAAATGTCTGCAAACATTATGGGGGCAAGATTCAAATAGGCCACATAGTTGCAAAGTGTGCAGGTGCTTTTATCACTTGTACTTCGTAGCTAATATTCACAGAGAAACCATCTGAGCGAATGTAAGGTATGCCCCCCCTAAAAGCATCAGGGCACTTGTCACCAGCTATTCAGTAAGGATGTGCTATTGTGCTGTCATTTGAAACAATCACGTCAAAATAGTCCAGTCAATATTAGATGCACCAAACGTCACAGAACAAAAAAGCATCTAGGTAAACAAATTCGTTAACATTTTCTGCTACTGGCATCCATTAATCAAATGTAGACTCTGCAAGCTTTTCTCAAGGACCATCATACTACCCCACAAGAACTCTGTTTTATTTTTATTTTTTTTTTAGAACACTTTCTCTGCTTTAAGGGCCATGCATAATCTTTGGTCCTTAAACTATTTCTTTTTAAATTACTTCCTGTGAGGTTAGCTTGTAAACCTTGGCCCGACGTGGTACCACATTTCGACAACACACCACCAGCTTTCTAGTTTTATTTAAATGACAAGTAACTTGTTCCTTCAGCGTCTCAATGGGCAGGGCTTTTATTTTTAATAAAGAGGAGGGGCTGGGGATTTACTTTAAATAAATATTACTTTTTCAGGGGAAACAGCTGCCTGTAGGGGTGGTGGGGAGGAGGGACAGAGTGTCTCCAGAGACCCCTAGGGGACTGATTCGGGTTTTTTTCCTCTTTTCTTCTCTCTCTTTTTGGTTTCAGAAAATAGTGTGCGCAATAGTGAGAATTATCTGCAAAAATCTCGTGCAATTTTTTGAAGCGAAACAAACCAAAGGTTAAAAAAATAAAAATGTGGTTATTCGAAATGACAAATAAAAGACAAAATTTTTTTAAATTGCACACCTCTACTATTCAGTTTAGTTTAGTTTGGGTCACATATTTCTATGGGTAAACCTGTCCCCAAAACGTGTTACAATACATAAACACAGAAAGGTCAAAAGTTAGAACATTTCTTTGGGATTAGGCCAGGCAAACAGTAGGGTTTAAAAATTCCCGCATACTGAATGTTTCTGGATTATCTGACTAAGCCGGATATTAGGGATGTGAATCGTTTTTCTGACAGATGAAAATATCATACGATATTTTCTCATCCGTCAGGTATAGGGGGTCCCCCCGAAAACGATAGGAAAACCCCACGATATTTTCATGTGGTTTTCGGTGCGGGAAGAAAAGGCAAACAGAAAAACAAACCCTAAACCCTCCCCGACCCTTTAAATCGAATTATTTAGAATCCCCCACCCTCCGACCCCCTAAAACTTTTCTAAAGTACCTGGTGGTCCAGCGGGGGTCCCGGGAGCGATCTCCCACTCTCGGGCCGTCGGCTGCCAGTAAACAAAATGGCGCCGATGGTCCTTTGCCCTTTCCATGTGACAGGGGCTATCGGTGCCATTGGCCAGCCCCTATCACACAGTAGGAGCAATGGATGGCCCGTGATTCTATGAACCCGATACCGGAAACGAATTCACATCTCTACTGGAAATAACTTTGCCGGATAATCCAAAGGAATTCTGGGAGGGGGGGTGATTTATTTATTTAGTTATATTCCAGTTTTCAGGCACATCAAAGCAGATTACATTCAGTTAATGTGGGTATTTCCCTGTCCCCAGAGGGCTCACAATCTAACTGGGTCATTTATCAAATTGCGTTAGGGCCTTATGGCACAATAATAGCTACTAAGGTGCATTAAATCACATATATTGAACGATATACATAATATATTGCATGCCCCTGCCCAGATACCCTCCCCTATTACAATGAACTTCTCAACATGTGATTTGCATGCATGAATAATGCAAATGGATGCAAAGAAGGCCATTGTAAGCCCTCTGGGGATAGAAAAATACCTACAGTACCTGAATGTAAACTGGTGTGATATCTCAATTGAGATCGAATGTCGGTATATAAAAATAATAAATAAATAAATAAAAAATAAAAATTACTAGGCAAGTTGATGCAAATATTTTATCACGGCTAACCGAGATGGTGGTCAGCCGCAATAAAATAAACCTGCCTGGTATGCGATAGATGTGTGGATGGGAGGCCTGGGACCCTAACGCAGGTCCTGAGGCTCCCGCCACACATTTAACGCAGCAGGGAAAAAAAAACCCCAAAAACTGCGGCCAAAAGGGTTGAGTGGTGGTCATTGCTGACCCTCATTTCAACTTAGGTCCGCCAGGCGAGATGACCCCAACTCCCCTGAAATAAAAACAAAGTGTAAAGTATATGCATAGTGGCAGCGGCGGCCCCCTAGCCCACCCAATATGCAAATCCAAACACCCCTCCCCCACCCCCAATAGAGGCAGCCACCCCCGGCCTCCTGATAGAGGAATCCCCCTCCTCTGCCCCCTCAGATTGCAATAGAGGCAGCTGCCCTCTGGCCCCCAATAGATGAATCCCTCTTCCCCCACCTCCCCAGCACCCACAATGTGCAAATGTCCCCTCCCCACATGGTCTGAGTCTGATCCTGGACTTTACCCCAGTCACATGGCTGGGGCAAGGTAAGGTTAGCGCCATTTGGAAAATAGCACCAACTGAGACGAGTGTGAGGGTGCACCCATCCCCAATGTGGGATCGATGCTAAGGGGGTCTCTGCCTGCCTCTATCAGGCAAAGCAGATTCCTCTATTGAGGATTTGTGTGCTGGGTGTTGCCTCTTTTGGGGGGGGGGGCCCAGGGAGGGGGCATGTCTCTATTGGAGGGCTGGGAGAGCAGTGGAGGGGGAATTTGTCTGCCGAGGTCCTGCCTCTATTAGGGGGCCAGGGGAGGGGGTATTCTCTATTGGGGCCAGAGGGCCGGGGGCTGCCTCTATCGGGCCAGCACCACCGCCAAATGCATACCTTACACTTTATTTTTATTTCGGGGGAGTTGGGGCTGCCTTGAATGTTGACCCCCGGTTAAAACGTGGGTCATAAATGGCCTCCCACTCAACCTCCCTTTCTGGCCATGGATCTTTTTTGACCGATTGGCAGCCCTTTATGATGATGGAAGTCCTGTGAGGTTAGGGCTCTGATTGTGTTAAAGGGCTGCTCGCCATGGTCTTTTTTGTTGCAGTATTTGGCCGTGAAACAAAAGAACATGCCATTGAGTCGCATTGTATTTTTGGGGGAGGGAGCCCAACTAACACAGTGACCTCCCAACCCCCACCCCCCGATAGTTCAACCCATCCTGCGAACAAACATTGCATTTTGATGATTCAAGTACAAACTTGAGGCAATGGAATATGAAATGACTTCCCAAGTTTACAAGGAGCAGCAGTAGAATTTGAACCCTGTAGCCAGTATAGTTTTTGTAGGATGGGGATGATATGATCTTACTGCATACAGTCCTCTCACATTCATGCTGCAGCATTCAAAATTAGCTGAAGCTGATATAAGTCCTTCATTGGCAATGCATGGTATAGTGCATTACAGTAATCCAGCTGTGAGATTATCACCATATGGACCACTGTGAACAGACACGCCTTCTCAATGAATGGATGGAGTTTACGTAGGTAAAGGAAGAACACTTTAAAAACATTTTTCAATGTTTTATTGAAAAAATATCATTATACATAAATTTGAAAGCTCATATTTCCAATGAACTATAAGCAAAAAGGAAAGTTCCAAGCAAAACTACATACTTTTCTCCTTAATTCTTTAGTAGTCAGCCCAGTTCTGTCCAACTCCAGGGAAAGTATTAAATTACAATTGCCCCCTATAAATATCCTACCTTCAAAGAAAGACAAGAAAACAGATACAGTGAGAAATAAACTCAATCTGATTAATGTTAGGGGCATAGTGCTACCTGGGCAGGATGGACGCTGCAGACCGTCATCTTAACCTCAAGGTTCACTAGGCACACCTGCGTGCTCTCAGACCTGCTTTAACCACGTCATGGCGGGAACCTCAGGGACGTCCCCATCAGATGATGTCATTCAACTCTGATATTTAAGCTCGCCAGCCCAGAAAGCTGGCGACTTGGCAACGAGTTCACTTGCTGTTCCTACCTACTCTCTTCAGCATTGTTTCATTCCTGCTTCCGTGGTGTGAGACTATCGGGTACCCACTCCTCGGGGGCCCTGCCTTGTCTCTTGGCTATATGCTCCTCGGAGGGCCTTGCACCCAGATTCCTGCCTGCCTCGCTCCCTGAGGCTTTCTACAGAAATTCAACTTGTCTTCAGTTGCTGTGAGTACCACGCTGTGTGTGTTGTCTACGTGGAATCCCTCTCCGGTGTACCCTGCTCTGCAGACCACTGCCGTGAGGAGCCACCTCCGGATGCACGCTGATCTACAGACCCACGCCGTGACATCACTAAGAGGAACCTTCACCAGTGTATCCTGCTCTGTGGACCACTACCATGACCTTCCAACTAGGAACCCTCCTGTGTACCATCTTTACTGACATAAGAACATAAGAACATACCATACTGGGTCAGACCCAGGATCCATCAAGCCCAGCATCCTGTTTCCAACAGTGGCCAATCCAGGCCATAAGAACCTGGCAAGTACCCAAAAACTAAGTCTATTTCATGTTACTGTTGCTAGTAATAGCAGTGGCTATTTTCTAAGTCAACTTAATTAATAGCAGGTAATGGACTTCTCCTCCAAGAACTTATCCAATCCTTTTTTAAACACAACTACACTAATTCCACTAACCACATCCTCTGGCAACAAATTCCAGAGTTTAATTGTGCACTGAGTGAAAAAACTTTCTCCAATTAGTTTTAAATGTGCCACATGCTAACTTCATGGAGTGCCCCCTAGTCTTTCTATTATCTGAAAGAGTAAATAACCGATTCACATCTACCTGTTCTAGACCTCTCATGATCTTAAACACCTCTATCATATCCCCCCTCAGACGTCTCTTCTCCAAGCTGAAAAGTCCTAACCTCTTTAGTCTTTCCTCATAGGGGAGCTGTTCCATTCCCCTTATCATTTTGGTCACCCTTCTCTGTACCTTCTCCAGTGCAACTATATCTTTTTTGAGATGCGGCGTCCAGAATTGTACACAGTATTCAAGGTGCGGTCTCACCATGGAGCAATACAAAGGCATTATGACATTTTCCATTTTATTCACCATTCCCTTCCTAATAATTCACAATATTCTGTTTGCTTTTTTGATTGCCGCAGCACAGTGAACTGACGATTTCAATGTGTTATCCATTATGACGCCTAGATCTCTTTCTTGGGTGTTAGTACCTAATATGGAACCTAATAGGGGTGTGCATTCGGTCCCTACGTATTGGCAATCCGCAACGGATGTGCCAATATTCGTTGTATTCGTGGGGAAGCGAAACGTATTGCGATTCCCCACGGATACAACGAATTTTCGCCAAATTATTTGGCTGCCAATTTAAACAACCCTCCCACCCTCCTGATCCCCCCAAGACTTACCAAAACTCTCTGGTGGTCCAGCGGGGGGTCCGGGAGCCCATCCCATGCACTCTACACCCTCAGTACCAGTTCAAAATGGCGCCGATAGCTTTTGACCTACTATGTCACAGGGGCTACCGGTGCCATTGGTCAGCCCCTGTCACATGGCCATCGGCGCCATCTTGTGTTCCTGCCATGTGACAGGGGCTGACCAATAGCACCGGTAGCCCCTGAGACATAGTAAGGGCAAGGCTATCGGTGCCCTACCTAAATCCTCCCCTACCTTTGTTTTCGAATTTACGCCTGCCTCCGGGCAGGCATAACTTGCACATGCCGGCCGGCTGCTGGTGCATGAACCTCTGGCACGGCCGCTGTGCCGGAGGCCTTGGTTCCACCCCCGGATTAGCGCCCCGCCCACACCCACACCTCCTTCCCGGCCCCGGACCGGTGCCCCGCCTATGACTCCGCCCCTTCCCGCCCCTTTTTCAAAGCCCCAGGACATACGTGCGTCCCAGTGCTTGCACGCACCATGAGCCTATGCAAAATAAGCTTGGCACGCACAGGGCAGGTTTTCGGGGTTACACATGTAACCCTTTGAAAATCTACCCCATTATGTAAACTTTTGGAAAACTGGGTGTCAATTAGAAGTTGTATTCGGATGACACAATTTTTTTGCCCTCTAAATCATCCTGGAAATACATATTTGAGCTTTTGTTTACCTGCCTCACTACTATAAAACACTAGCTTTCCCACAATAAACTCTCTCTCAATATCAATAAAACTGAATTATTTATTTTGCAACGGACCCATATGGATTGCTCATCTGTATTTGTTTTCTAAGGATTCTTTGCCAATTAAGGGGTAGATTTTAATACCTGTGCACGCTACCCGGTGTGCACACATGGACGCACGATTTTGTAACATGCGCGCGCATTTGCGCGTATGTTATAAAATCAGGGGTCGGCGTGCACAAGGGGTGCACAATTGTGCAACTTGCACGCGCAGACGCCTGCGATCTTCCCCCATTCCCAACTCCCTAATCTAACCTTGCTACCCCTTCCCCTAACCTATCCCCCCTAGCCCTATCCTAAGCCCCCCCCCCCCCGATCTTTGTTTTACATTCTGCGCCTGCCGGCACGTGATCCCCTGGCATAGCGGCCATTCAATCTTATTTTTCATTCATTCCGTTCAATCTTATTTTCCATGCTACCCTTGGTTAACCCGTCTCCTAGTTCACTTTCCCTGTTAATATGTATTTTCAAGCCTTTGTGTTCAAATGTAAACCGGTATGATGTTTCCACTAATACCGGTATATAAAAAGTTTCTAAATAAAATAAAAATTAATTAATTAATTAATTAATTAAATAATTAACTGAAACTTACACTTAACCTACCTTTCCAGGGTCACATTCTGTGCCATCCATTGGGGGTTCCAGTTTTGTTTTACATTCCTTTTCACCTTCTATTTTACACCACAAGCCCGTGCACATAACATGCTGTAATAAAGTATAGGACATGTTCCTAAGTAGAGTATAGAGTGAGGGATTTATTCTAGCAAGATATAAAAACTTTCAAAGCTTTAAGGAAGATATTTAAATAAATTCTTTGCATAAGTGAAAAAACCCCCCAATAACTGTACATTATCTACATCCATAGAATAATATGAACAATACTTAAGCCTGCACACATGTGTATACATTATCACATAAGACAATGGAAACTATTTTCCTAATTGAAAAACAATGAGCCTTAAAATCATTAAAAATTATATTTAATATCAGACCATACCTTTATGGGGGCAATTTTCAAACTGGCTGTACTGCTGCAGAGTTTGCAGGCACTTTTTACCTGAGGACATTGCATTAAATTTAAAGGGTACATAAGGGTTTACTTTTTCTTTGAAAGTTGTCACAGGTAGGAAGTAGCCATAAACTCGTTTTTTGTAGATATTTCATAGAAAATAAAGTCCATAGGTTTGAAGCTTAATGGCCTATTTAACAAAATGTGATGACATGCTAATGCCTGTTGTTGTGCATTAACATATATTGTTAGTAAATAGATCCCTTTAATTTATTTAATGTTCATGATCACATTTTGATAACTAGATCCCTTAGTAGCTTACAAGCATAATCAACTGCATAAGTGGGTGACATCATCAGATAGCACACACAAGAAGCATTTTCTCCAGAGCTCTGGTTAAGCCTAGAATGTTTTTCTGGGTATGCACAGAACTTCCTGTGCAGCCACATGTGGGCTTCTTAGCCTTATTTATCAGAAGTAGTCAACTTCCAAGGGGAGATGAGAGGGTATGTGTGACTAATTACATTGGGGCCGATGCAATAAAACGAGCGGAAAGAGAGCACTGAAAAGTCAGTGCCCACTTTCCTAACTGCGCATGGTGCTCGCAAGGGGGGTGCCATGCTATACCGAAATTAGGGGGTCGCGCTAGCAAGGAGGCGCTAGGGTTGCTTGCGTGACCTTAGCGCCTCCTTGTAAATGTGACCCCGCTGCGGCTGCTGGTTATGAAGACCGATGCCGCATGCTATAAAATCAGGGGTCGGCACGCACAAGGGGGTGCACATTAGTGCACCTTGTGTGTGCTGAGCCCTCGGGGAGACCAGCTGGCTTTCCCTGTTCCCTCAGAGGCCGCTCCGATTTCGGAGCGGCCTCAAAGGGAACAGGCTTTCCCTGTTCCCTCAGGGCCGCTCCGAAATCGGAGCGGCCTCAAAGGGAACTTTCCTTCCCCCCCACCTTCCCCTTCCTTCCCCTACCTGTCCCGCACCCTAGCCCAAAGAAAAAAAAACCCCGTACCTTTATTTTACAAGTTACGCCTGCCAGAGTCAGGTGTAACTTGCGCGCGCCAGCCGACTGCCAGCGTGCATCTCCCAGCCCAGTGGCCTTGCAGAGGCCTCTGGCCCTGCCCCTGGACTGCCACGCTCCATCCCCGGACCACTTTTCTTTTCAAGCCCCGGGACTTACACGCATCCCGGAGCTTTACGCATGCTGCCAGGCCTTTTGAAAATAGGCCTGGTGCGCGTAACCCTTTGAAAATCTGCCCCACATTGTTTATTTTAAACAATATTTAAACTATATACAAATAAAAAATATAGTATACCAAGTACAAAAATCAACAATTTATCAAGTTAAGCCATATAAGTTACAAACCTTTAACTCTGAAATGTCACTTTTGTTTTGAAATAGTGCAGTCACCCTTTTTATTGTTTCTTGAGAAAGTTCTTGTCTTTCCGAAATATGAACTTGTGTATGCTAAAAATGCCCTCGGTATCAGCAGTTTATCATGTTGTTAATTGCATGGAAAGAAATGTGCACATATATTGGGTACATAGTAACAGATATTTAGTTCAAGTTGAAACTTGTCAGCACAAGTGGTGGTCATCAAGGCTTCAATTAATTGAAGTTAATTCCCTCTTTGCTAGCTGTGAGGCACCAGCAGTTGCAGACTTCCAAACTTCATCCGGGTCTTTGTAAATGACATATGATTGGACACATATGCAGGTGCAAGACCCTGTATAAAGATTAAATTCTTCAAAAGGGAAAACTCTCCATCCAGGAATTATATCAAAATCTTTGAGGTATCACACATTCTGAAGCCGATGCAATAAGATGCGCATAAAAATGTGCATCTAAACCGGTCACCTGCTTTTCTAAAGCACACATAGCCATCTCTCCAGGGTTCCTGATGCAAAATTTAAATGAGCTGGTGCTTTAAAAGGGATGCGCTAGGGAGAAATTGTATGTCCCTAGCGCCCAGGAGACGTGGCTGTGCACGTATTACTATGAGCACTCAATATAAACCATGGAGAACACTATCAACTAAAGAATTAATTAAATGTATCCATTATGAAAATGAAATCTTTTCTGGGCACACAATATACATGCACAAGGGGCAAAATCGGCCTGAAGTGTGTATATTGAGCACCCAGAAAATTGTTGTTTGTTTTTTTTTTTATAATCGATCCATTTCATTAATTCTTTAGTAGATCTTCAGTAGATCTACTGTTCTCTATGGGGCGGATTTTAAGAGCCCTGCTCGCGTAAATCCACCCGGATTTACGCGAGCAAGGCCTTGCGCGCCAGCGCGCCTATTTTCCATAGGCCTGCCGGCGCGCGCAGAGCCCCGGGACTCGCGTAAGTCCCGGGGTTTTTCGAGGGGGGCGTGTCGGGGCGTGGCCAATTGGCGTGGCGTTTTGGGGGCGGGATGCAACATTTCGGGGGCGGGCCCGGGGGCGTGGTTTCGGCCCGGGGCGGCCCGGGGGCGTGGCCGCGCCCTCCGGAACCGCCCCCAGGTCGCGTCTCGGCGCGCTAGCGGCCCGCTGGCGTGCGGGGATTTAGTTCTCCCACCGGAAGGCGTAAATCCCCGGACAAAGGTAGGGGGGGGGTTTAGATAGGGCTGGGGGGGTGGGTTAGATAGAGGAAGGGAGGGGAAGGTGAGGGGAGGGTGAAAGCGAGTTCCCTCCGAGGCCGCTCCGATTTCGGAGCGGCCTCGGAGGGAACAGAGGCAGGCTGCGCGGCTCGGCGCGTGCCGGCTGCACAAAATTGGCGGCCTTGCGTGCGCCGATCCTGGATTTTAGTGGCTACACGCGTATCTACTAAAATCCAGCGTACTTTTGTTTGCGACTGGTGCACCAACAAAAGTACGCGAACGCGCATTTTTTGTAAATCTATCCCTATGGTTCCTCCTCTGTGGTTCCTCTGTGAAGGAACCACAGAGAACAGTATTTTTGTTTTTTTATCATAAGCCCATGACTCGTGAATGACTTTATGCCAGCTCTGGTGCTGGTGTTAAATTTGCCAGGTTAAAAAGTGTGCATTGGATGCCCGGGGATGTACTGCATCAGGAGTAATAGCTAATAAACTTATCTAAATGGAATTTACATGTAATAAATGCTATTAGCTATGTGTTTGTTTGAGCGTGTCTTGAATGCGCTAATCCCCTTATTGCACTGGGTGTTACTCTAGAATGTCCAAAACGTGGTTTCAACCCGAAGGTAAACCTGTGCACTAGGCTGTGTGCACTTTATTGCATGGGGTCCTCTGACTGCTTTCTTTGTCCACTCCAACTTCACTTCCCTCCCCCTTCATTTCAGGACAGGAGGAAAGAGGGTGGGGTGAACAACAGAAGAAGGTTCCCTTCAGGTTGCTTGGGAGGGGAGGGGTTGGAGCAGGAGCAGAGAGAGAGCTGAAACCTAAGGCAGGCAGGATCTCTGCAGCCTTTTTCAAAGAATTGAAGTAAGAGGTGTTAAAGCTTTCAGGAATGTTGATTATGTGGCAGACTAAAATATGCAGCAACAAGCCAATTATCCAGTTTCTCCCATGGCTGCACAATCGGGGGAGGCCAGGGGCACCGACTAACCAATGAAAGTACTGGGGTATCCTTGGCCCAAAATGTCTTGTACTATTAGAATATAAAAAAAAACAAAACACGAATTTTGGGGGTCTCCCTACACATAGACTGAACATTACGCCTGTATTCTGTAAGAATTCAGAAATGTGCAAAACAAATCATGCAAGGAGAAAATTATGTATGCAAATGTGTATAAAATATCACACAGTATCCTATTGTATGCCTTGCAGAGCTTGATGCAAAAATGAAAATGAGGATTACTGCCAAGTTTAAAATACTATTGCTGTTTTTGTTGAGAAGGGGGTGTTTTAGTGTGCCCTTGGGCCTCAGCCCGACCCCAGATGGATCCAGGACCAAACTGAGGGTTGGCGAAGTGTCCCAGGATGGCAGACACGGTCTTACCCTCTGCCGGGCCGGCAAGCTCCCAGCACCAACAAGAAGATGATGTTGGTAGGAGAACGGTCCTCCGACCGTTCCAAGCCCTTTCGGACCTGCCGCTTGGATCGGTTGTTCGACGGCATCACATACGAGAGTTGAAGCAAAGACATGACACCAAGGCTTTTGAAGACATGACACCAGGGCTGTTGAAGACATGACACCAAGGCTGATGCAATGGCATCAGAGACGAGACGAGGAACTTGAATTCCAGACGAGACAAGAAATTGGGAAGGTGGACATTGGCACTGTCTCTCAGGGCGCCCTACTCAGCCCACCTTCACGGGCGGACCCAATGGGCTGGTCACGGACCACCCTGTCCCACTGCACGCCCTACACAGCCCGAGGAGGCTGGTCACGGACCACGCAGAGAGCGGGACAAGCGCAGGGAAGAATCCAGCCGAGGCAGAACTTTGACGACTGAGCCAGATGTCATCCGGAGCTCCACGAAGGCTGGCAGGACAAGACGGCTCAGGAACACAGGACACCTGTCAGTCAGTAAGGCAGCTAGTAAGCAGTAGTTAGTGTGTTTATTTTTAAAAGTCTGTAAGGCAGCTAGTAAGCAGAACTGCGTGTATTTAAAAAAAAAAAAGTGTTTCGCTGGTGGCTGCATCGGGAGGGACCACAGAGTCAGTATAATCTACAATACAAAAGTATAACATAGGTGGAACTAATAAAATTGCGGCTACTCATTCTTAATAATATTCTTCCGAACTATACATACCTTGTGTATAAGTCATGGAGCGCATCGGCCCTCACTATTGTTGACTATTTAAAGAAGCGGATTGGTGCCAAAACAGGTTCTATCGCGAGAGACTCAAGCCAGGCCCCGCCCCCAGTCCCTCATCCAAACAGGTGCCATTCAATCTCTTTATTTAGGCCTCTGGGATGGACTGTGGCTAGCGTAAAGATCCACTTTTGCTCCCTTCTACCCAATATTTCAGCATAATCGCCTCCCCTCAACAGGGGCAGGTAACCTCTAATACTGAAAAAAAGAGTTTTGCAATGGTATGCCGGCACTGAGCCCAATGCGATACCAGAGGTTCATCTATCCTCAGGAGACGAATATTTGAACAATGTTCAATTATGCAATTTTATTAGTTCCACCTATGTTATACTTTTGTATTGTAGATTATACTGACTCTGTGGTCCCTCCCAATGCAGCCACCAGTGAAACACGGGACCGTGTCGGGGGACATTTACTGATTGCTTTGAATGAATGTGGAGTTGCCATTGAATAATGTTGGAAAATAAACTTTGACTAAACAGACTTTGAACATAAAGGTGGACTCATTAGTCTTTTCCTTGCACGCTGATTTTTTGGGATATTTGCTGATGTGCAAGGTCTTTTTGCTTCATGTTTTGTTGGGTTGAAAGACTTCAATTACCCCAATATTGACTGAGTAAATGTATCATTGGGACACGCTAGAGAGATATATTTCCTGGATGGAATAAATGATAGCTTTATGGAGCAATTGGTTCAATAACCGATGAGAGAGGGAGCAATATTAGATCTAATTTTCAATGGAGCACAGAATTGGGTGAGAGAGGTAATGGTGGTGGGGCCGCTTGGCAATAGTGTTCATAATATGATCAAATTTGAATTAATGACTGGAAGGGGGACAGTAAGCAAATCCATGACTCTCGTGCTAAACTTTCAAAAGGGAAACTTTGATAAAATGAGAAAAATTGTTAGAAAAAAAACTGAAAGGAGCAGCTACAAAACAAAAGTGTGCAAGAGGTGTGGTCATTGTTAAAAAAATACCATCCTAGAAACACAGTCTAGATGTATTCCACACATTAAGAAAGGTGGAAAGAAGGCAAATCGATTGCTGGCATGGTTAAAAGGGGAGGTGAAAGAAGCTATTTTAGCCAAAAGATCTTCATTCAAAAATTGGAAGAAGGATCCAACAGAAGAAAACAGGATAATGCATAAACATTGGCAAGTTAAATGTAAGACATTGATAAGACAGGCTAAGAGAGAATATGAAAAGAAGTTGGCCATAGAGGCAAAAACTCACAGTAAAAACTTTTTAAAATATATCAGAAGCAGAAAGCCTGTGAGGGAGTCAATTGGACTGTTAGATGATTGAGGAGTTAAAGGGGCACTTAGAGAAGATAAGGCCATCACAGAAAGATTAAATGATTTCTTTTCTTCGGTGTTTACTGAAGAGGATGTTGGGGAGGTACCCGTACTGGAGAAGGTTTTCATGGGTAATGAATCAGATGGACTGAACCAAATCACAGTGAACCTATAAGATGTGGTAGATCTGATTGACAGACTGAAGAGTAGTAAATCACCTGGACCGGATGGTATACACCCAAGAGTTCTGAAGGAACTAAAAAATGAAATTTCAGACCTATTAGTAAAAATTTGTAACCTATCATTAAAATCATCCAATGTACCTGAAGACTGGAAGATAGCTAATGTAACCTCAATATTTAAAAAGAGCTCCAGGGGCGATTCGGGAAACTACAGACCGGTAAGCCTGACTTCGGTGCCAGGAAAAATAGTGGAAAGTGTTCTAAACATCAAAATCACAGAACATATAGAAAGACATGGTTTAATGGAACAAAGTCAGCATGGCTTTACCCAAGGCAAATCTTGCCTCACAAATCTGCTTCACTTTTTTGAAGGAGTTAATAAACATGTGGATAAAGGTGAACCGGTAGATGTAGTGTACTTGGATTTTCAGAAGGCGTTTGACAAAGTTCCTCATGAGAGGCTTCTAGGAAAAGTAAAAAGTCATGGGATAGGTGGCGATATACTTTCGTGGATTACAAACTGGCTAAAAGACAGGAAACAGAGAGTAGGATTAAATAGACAATTTTCTCAGTGGAAGGGAGTGGGCAGTGGAGTGCTTCAGGGATCTGCATTGGGACCCTTACTTTTCAATATATTTATAAATGATCTTGAAAGAAATACGATGAGTGAGATAATCAAATTTGCAGATGATACAAAATTGTTCAGAGTAGTTAAATCACAAGCAGATTGTGATAAATTGCAGGAAGACCTTGTGAGACTGGAAAATTGGGCAACAAAATGGCAGATGAAATTTAATGTGGATAAGTGCAATGTGATGCATATAGGGAAAAAAACCCATGCTATAATTACACAATGTTAGGTTCCATATTAGGTGGTACAAACCAAGAAAGAGATCTAGGCGTCACAGTGGATAACACATTGAAATCGTCAGTTCAGTGTGCTGCAGCAGTCAAAAAAGCAAACAGAATGTTGGGAATTATTAGAAAGGGAATGGTGAATAAAACGGAAAATGTCATAATGCCTCTGTATCGCTCCGTGGTGAGACCGCACCTTGAATACTGTGTACAATTCTGGTCGCCGAATCTCAAAAAAGATATAATTGTGATGGAGAAGGTACAGAGAAGGGTTACCAAAATGATAAGGGGAATGGAACAGCTCCGCTATGAGGAAAGACTAAAGAGGTTAGGACTTTTCAGTTTGGAGAAGAGACGGCTGAGGGGGGATATGATAGAGGTGTTTAAAATCATGAGAGGTCTAGAACGGGTAGATGTGAATTGGTTATTTACTCTTTTGGATAATAGAAAGACTAGGGGGCACTCCATGAAATTAGCGTGTGGCACATTTAACACTAATCGGAGAAAGTTCTTTTTCACTCAACGCACAATTAAACTCTGGAATTTGTTGCCAGAGGATGTGGTTAGTGCAGTTAGTATAGCTGTGTTTAAAAAAGGATTGGATAAGTTCTTGGAGGAGAAGTCCATTACCTGCTATTAATTGAGTTGACTTAGAAAATAACCACTGCTATTACTAACATCTGTAGCATGAGATAGACTTAGTGTTTGGGTACTTGCCAGGTTCTTATGGCCTGGATTGGCCACTGTTGGAAATAGGATGCTGGGCTTGATGGACCCTTGGTCTGACCCAGTATGGCATGTTCTTATGTTCTTATTTCTCTATTAATTTGAGCAGAAACGATGTACTAATTTGTTTTCTGAGAGATATCATCCAGATTCCAACCTTATTAAATTTGGGAACTGTTTCCATAAAGTTTCTTTATCGTCTGAAAAAATAATTTGATTGAAGTTCCCTTTACATATACTATGGCAATAGTGCCTCAGCTGAAAATCTGCAACAAAATGCTTTCCAGAAAGGTCCCATTCTTCAGGTAATTGCTTAAAAGAATGCAGAGTTCTCAATTCCTGATACATTAATGGACCCAGGCAATAAAACCCCTTCCTCAGCCAAGAATGACAAAGGGTGTTATTAAGGCCAGCTGAGAAATCTTCATCTCCCATAAAAAACAGATATGGAGAAGAGGCACTACCTGATCTATGTATACTCTTTCTCCATCATTTTCATGCTCTTCAAAAGGCAAAAACTCAGAATCCAGAAATCTGCAGAGAGCACAGCACTGCCCAGGACTTATGTAAAAGATCAGTAACTCTGTACAGCCAAGTCCATTCCAACAGCAAACCTTTGCTATCATATTTATTGCACAAGAACACTCATTCTTAAATATATCTCATGAGACAGGCTACATTATAGAGGCACAGATCAGGCACAGCCAGCCTTCCCAGCTTTTTATCACAACTTAAAATATCTAATTTCAAACATGCATGCTTACAATTCCAGGTAAAAGAGATGAGCATAGACTTAGAATTACAAATACCTTTGTTTTTTTATATCCAAATAGGTAACTTTAACAAACAATACAAAATTTTAAGAAGAATGACCATTTTATGACTGCACATCTTCCCAACAAATTCAGGAGATATGCTATTTGTTAAGGAGCTCCTTGATGTATGCAGATTATCTGAAATATATTTATAAACTTCTTGAACAGTGCGCATAAGCCATATACCCAAATATCAAAATTTATCCAGGGACCATTTAAGGGGAAAGTCTTCCGACCATGTAATTGGTAAAGCAGCATCCAAGAGAAATGCCTCAGATGTATTATAATTAATTTTTAATCCCAAACAGGACACCAATAATTGAATAGTCCTAATAATTTCAGCAAGACTAATTCTGGGGTTGCCTGTAAATAGTAGCATATCATCTGCAAACAAACTCATTTTTACATGCTTGTTCTTAATCATAATTCCTTGAAAAATTCAAATGTCTAAGTTAAATAGACAAAGGTTCCAGTACTAAGACATACAGCAAGGGGGGACAGCGGACATCCTTATCGTGTTCCTCTGCCCAAAGGAAAAGGACTAGAAATATAATTATTTACCAAGAGCTGCACACAGGGATCAGCATACAAGAGCTGTATCCAATTTAGAAAATTATCTTCAAAATTATACTGTTTCGAAATCCACCACATAAAAAGCCACTCTACGCAGTCAAAGGTCTTTTCTGCATCCAAACTGATGAGAACATTATTTTGTTTATTAATATTAACTGCTTGGAGAGGCAGTAAGGCTTTTAGAAGATTAGTGGAAGAATGCAGTCCAGTAACAAAGCCAGTTTGATCTGGTGTGATTAAAGATTGGAAATAACGATTCATGCGATGAGCAAGAATAGCAGCTAAAATCTTAATATCCTGGTTAAGCAAAGATATGGGTCTATACAATTCAGGAGGGCATTAGGTAACAGAACCACTGTGGCAAGACTATTTCAAAAAGTGTTTCAAAATGACCACCTTCCCTTGAAGCAAGATACATATTCTTCAAGGGGGTAAGAATTTTGTCTTCTAGTATTTTGTAAACTTCGCCAATAAACTCATCTGGCCCAAGGGATTATGCCAGATGCAACTGGCCAATAACTCTCCTAATTTCTTCTTACCTAATAGGTTCCTCCATGGCATCTCTATCCTCTTAATTTAATTGAGGGCAAGGAAGATCCTGAAAGAACATCCATTGAGACTCCATTGAAGAACCCTCACTTGTATATAACTATTGGTAAAAATCCCGAAATGCTACTAATAAAGAGGATGTATCACACTGCATAATCCCCCAATAGGAAAATCTATGTATTATTTTCTTTTCCTGGCATTTTTTATTAAATTGTCAAGTAATTTTCCAGACTTATTACTCCACTGGAAAAGCCTACACTGAAAGTAAAGCATGTTTTGCTTCACCTTACAACTCAATAAATTATCCAACTCTTTCTGGGTGTCAGCAATCTTTTGTTTAACACTAGAGTCAAATGTAGCATTATGGGAACGCCAAAGTTGAGAGAACAGTTTGGATAGCTCTAAGAGTTTACAAGAATATATTTACTGTGTTTTAGTCTGATAAGCAATAATATGCCTCCATAAGACTTCCTTAACTGCAATCCGAAAAGAGCATTTATAGCCTTAACAGAATTAAATTGTACATACTCCTCCCATTGCTGCTTCAAAAATTTAACAAATTCTTTATCATGATAAAGCACTGCTGGAATCCTCCAACTTAGAGGTTTTCCTCCTCCACTTATGAGCCCCAATTTCATTTTAACCATAGCATGATCTGAAAAGGAGACCTCTAGTATATCATAAAGTTGTATTTTATCAAACCATAGCTCTGGGAGTAATATATAATCTAAACAGGAGTCTACATTATGTACAAGAGAATAAAAGGTATATTCCTTATGTAAATGAGTAAGGCACCATAAATCTATTAGGTGAAGTTCCTGGCACAGAAAACCAATTTCAATATTTATCAGATTTTTTTGGGTGTTTTAGAAGTTGAAAAATCTATCAAAGGGTTATCAGTTATATTAAAATCACTCCCAAGCAAAGGAACATATCTCTGCAAAGAAACCAATTTTATAAAAATATCAGTAAAACAAAACTATGAAAGTACTTATTGGGAGCGTATATACTAGCCGACAGAATTTTAACCCCATCCAAAGATCCCTTCACAATTATGAAACACCCAACCGTGTCTTTATATTGATGTTCAAAATCAAAGGAGATTCACTAATGAATTAAAATTGTAGCTCCCCATTGATGACTGGAAAAAGAAGACGAGAAGACTTGCCCCACCCATTCTATCCTTAGTTTTCGTTGTTCATTATCATCAAGATGAGTTTCTTGAAGGAGGGCAATATCACTGTTATTCCTCCATTAAATTTAATAGGGGAATGTAACCCATCCACACTGAGGGAGCAGACCATGAGATTAGCCATTAGGTGGGAGCATTAGGAAAACATCCCATATGATCATACTGAATTCTCCCTCCAAAACCACAAACAACACAAAGGGGTAGATTTTCCCTTTGCACATGTGTGTCCATGTGCACCTGTTTCCAGGCGTGCGCACATGGACACACCGATTTTCTACCATGTGCACACCAGCCCGCACATGGTGGAAAATCTGTGGGCTGCGTGCAAATGCGCCAGATTTTATAATCCACGCTTGTATGTGCAGGTGGCACATGCAAGGGGGGGGGGGATGTTTGCAATTTCCGCATAGCAATGCATTCCGGCCTTCCCCATACTCTCTCCCTCTTCTCCTCTCCTCCCCACCCACAAAACCCTACCATTTTTTGTAGTAATCTTTGTTTTGCAGCTTACTTCAGCTCCCCTTTGAAAATTGGCTCGGTGCACGCAAGGCCCGCCATGTGAGTAAAGCCCGGATTTTACGCACACATGGCATTTAAAATCCTGGCTATAGACATTGTTACTTTCATATTTCAATTCCTCTACTTTGTGGTAGGCCATCAATATCTTCATTTTGTCAGTACAATTCAGGTATTTAACCTGAATTAAATACCTGTTCAGCTCTGTGCCACCTGCTCCCGTCATGCACCCACTCTGCAAGGATGGCCCGCTCAGTGTTGTAGATATTAAGGGCTCTGGACAGCCAGGTTTCACAAAATTTAAGACAGACCTCGTCATGCAAGGTTTCAGCTACCCCCAAAATACACAGATTATTACATCTGCTGTGGTTTTCAAGTTCATCCATCTTGTCTTCCAGGTATTTATTTTGTGCCTGAAGGTCTGCCTGAATGTCTGCAATAGTGTAGTTCAGCGCTTCTCAACCAGTGTGTCACCAAGCACCAGCAGGTGTGTCTCGTGCTCCCAGTCTCTCCCACTGCTCTTCCTTCCCTGCTGCCGTTGCTGCTGGGCTAACAGCACATTCAAGCCCAATGGGAACGGCAGCGGTGTTAGAGGAAGCTGAGGCCTTTTCTTCTTCCCGCGCCTGCCCCAGGAACAGGAAGTGATACACAGTGCAGTGCGTGGGAAGGAGAAAGATCCGTGCCACATGGAAAAGTAGCAGTGGCAGCGGCAGCAGTATCAGCCCCCGAGCAGTAGCGTGGCCCGGAGCAATCGAAGCAGCCAGCAATCAGCAAAGGAGACAGCAGTATAAGCCTCCTGCGGCCGATGAGATTCTTCTTTCTTGGCCTGCAGGGGCTGGAGGAGGCTGCTGCAGCTACCATTTGTGCTCGGAGGGGGGGGGGGGGGGAGAGAAAGTGAATGAGAGAGAAGACAACCAGCCTATAAGTGAGAGAATGTGTGTGTGATTGAGAGCATATATTTGATTGAGAGCATGTGTGTAATTGAGAGCATGTATTTGATTGAGAGAATGTGTGCAATTGAGCGCATGTTAGTAAATGTGTGAGAGCATGTGTGTGATTGAGAGACAATAAAAGTGACTGGTCAGGGAGATGACTGGAGTGTGTTTGAGAGAGTGAGAGATTGGTCAGGGAGGTGACTGATGTGTGTGTGTGAGAGAGAGAGAAAAAAAGTATGGAAGTGAGAAATCTGGGTATGTAAGAAAGCATGGGAGTAAGAAACCTGGTGTTGTGGGTGAAAGAAAGCATGGGACTGAGAAGCCTGTATATGTGAGAGAGAGCATGGGAGTGAGAAGCCTGTATATGTGAGAGAGAGCATGGGAGTGGGAAGCCTATGTGTGTGTGCATGCATGAGAGAGAGACTGGTTGGTATGGTGATGGTGTGTGAGAGAGAGAACCTGGGGTGTGTGTATGTGAGAGAAAGAAAGTGATTAAGGGAATGAGGAGCCTGTGCATGTGGAGAGAGCAAGCATGGGAATGAGAGAGAGACTGGTACATGTGTGTGTAAGAGAGAGAAAGTGATTATGGGAATGAGCAGCCTGTGCATGTGGAGAGAGTGAGCATAGGAGTGAGAAACCTGGGTGTGTGGGTGTGTGTGAGACACAGTATGGGAGTGAGAAGCCCGTAGATGTAAGATAGAACATGGGAGTGGGAAGCCTGTGTGTGTGTATGGCATGAGAGAAACTGTTCAGGAAGGTGACTGGTGTGTGTGTCAAAGACTGGTTGGGAAATGATTGGTGTGTGAGAGACAGAAACTGGTCATGAGGGTGTGACTGGTATGGTGTGTGTGAGGAAGAGACAGAAAGACTGCTCATGGGCCATAAGGAAGAGGACCATGAGTATAGAGCTTAGCCACTACTGCTGCTTCTGGTGAGTGCTACAGCCTGCATGGAAGAGGACAGGAGTAGGAGAGCTGCTGGAGGGGGTATATAAAGGTGGCTTTTTAAGTTTATCTTTCTTGACTGCCATTTTAATTATTTAATATTATGTGATGTGTCTGCTTTTTAAAAATATTTTATTGGTGTTTGGAGAATTTTTAATAGTTTTTATGAGTTTTTAATTGTTGGATGTTATTCTGTTCATAGCTGTTTTGAAACATTTATTTTGCTTATTAGTATAGTTTTTCAATTATTTCTTTGTGGGGATCTATAGCTGCTTGCTAGTTCTGTTTTCCTAATAGGGGGTGTATTGGTGTTTAGGGCCTGATTTAATATTTGTAGTGTTGCCTTTTCATAGATAGGGTTGTTACTGGTTGAGTGCATTCCATAATACAAGTGTAACTGTGTGCAGATCCTGGGAGTATGTTAGGTTGGTTCTGTGTATGTTACTGAGGTGAGATATTTTACTAGCATGTAAGTGTTTGTATCAGTCTTATTTGTTGTGTTTTCTCAAGAGTACACACATTGGTGGTAAACTGCTGTCTTTTCATAAGTAGGGCTATTGAGCCTGGATAGTAGAAGGAGTTTGAGTTGCTGTTACTGAGATGACACCAGAACCAGAATATCTTTTTTGTAGGATGAGTTGTATGGGGAATGTCGTAATTCTGCTTTACATCCATTATTGTGGGTCAGGGGGGGTTCCCGTGGATGCAAACTGTACTTTTACATCTAGCCCCATGATGATCATGGGTTCAGTGTGTCATGCATGTGAGAACCATCTGTCAGGTGTGTCCCGACAGAAAAAAGGTTGAGACCACTGTTGTAGTCTAATGATGCCAGGTACTCATCATGCTTAGAGACTGCAGTATTCCACCTTATCTCTCAACTCATCAACAGATGACTGTAACTTCTGATTGGTCAGTAACAGCAGTGGCTACTTCTCATGTTAGCTCTTTAAGCGTCACCTCAGATAGACTGTCAACAGGCCCTGCAGGCCCCGCTTCAGGCACCTTCTTGTCATCGCTGGCAGAAATTTTATCAGTCCCCATCCTCTTTGGATGTCTCGACATGTCGTTCGGTATTTTAAATACAAAATTGTACATGAAACAAGTATTCAGTTCAGCTAAAAATCTTCCACTTACGTGCCTAGTTTGTGCAATATTTGTAAGTTTGCTGCTGATTTCCAAGGAAAGGGTCTTAGAGGCAACTGCTCAGCTTGACGTCATCACTCCGCTATGAATTGTATAGGTTTTTTCTAACCTATACAATAGGCTGTAACACTAAGATAAATGTAAATCAATATTTTTATAAAGTTGTTTACTTTTTAGAGTTACAGCTTATTGCATAGGACAGAAAATAGGATTGTCTATCAGTCTCTCTTTCTTCTCATTTCTTCTACTTATTACCACCTCCACTGAGTTGCTGCTGTCCTCCTTCCTTTCACCCTCTCTCCAGTTGCTAACCTCCTCCATTCCTTCCCACACTCAAGCAACCTAGCTACTGGACTCCTCTTTTCTCTGCTCTCCAATCTAGGCACCACTCTCATTTCTCTTCCCCACCACTAGCCTCCTTCTCTTTCCTCCAAGACAACAATGGGTTTCCTTCTCCCTTCACCCTCTCCACAACTAGCCACTGATCTCTCTTCCTTTCCTCCCCAGACAGACATCAGTATCTACTAGGGATGTGCAATCGTTTTTCCTGAATTAGGCAATGTCAACAAAATATCCTAATTCGGAATGGTTCAGGAGAACCGAAAATCGATTGAATTTTTCCAAAATTTCAGAAAAAAATTCATTTTTGAGTTAGCGCACGTTAACTCCCAATAGTGCGCGCTAACTCCCAATAGTGTGCACTAACTCTGCCATGTTAGTGCGCACTATCGGGAGTTAGAGGTCGCTAAGGGGAGTTAGTGTGCACTAACTCCCGATAGTGCACGCTAACCTGAAAATCGGGGCCCCCGAAAAAAAAGAAAATGAACCATGGGAAAAATGAAATTCCCTTGGGGGAGCCCCGAAACGAAGCTTGACATGAAATTTTTACCCGAAGCACATCTCAAGTATCCACTACTCCCACCCCACCCAAATGCTGACCTCCACTATCCTTCCTCCTATGTACTAGCATTTTCCTTTCTCCAATCATTCCCTAAGATATCAGACTTCTCCTCCTCTCCAGATGCTTGCCTTCTCTTTTGTCCACTCCCCTCCAGACAGCAACCCTCTTCCTTTCTCCAATCTCCTTTCCCCACAGACAGCAGCTTGTGCCTCTCTTTCTTTCTACTCAACAGCCTCATCACCAGGAAACAGACTGCTAGCCTCCCTAGTTGTCAGTTTTCCTGCCCTGAATAGTAGTGTTTTTTCCACTGCTCTGAAATTTCTGTTGCCTTCAATGCCACATCACTCCATCTGCTTAGGAATGCAATGTCACTGTGCTCTCTCACTCTCTCTGATCTTGCTTCACAGGGAGCAGAGCTGCACAGCCCCAAAGGAAGCAGGAGCTGTGCATTAACATGGCACAAAGAAAAAGGCAGCAGCTGGGGAAGCTAAGCAGTTCATTTCTCGCAAAACCATGTCTAAAGGGAAATTATGTGGCAAGTATCACATATGGCAAGAAATAAGAACAGTTGGGGATAAAATTATAAAGGGTGATTAAATGTCAGGATGGAGTCCCTGTAGTGATAGTCTTTCTCAGTAATGTACAGCTCAGTAGTGGTCTGTCTATTTACATGCAAGCTTAGGTACAGGCAGGATATGACTTGCACACCACAGGCTATGTAGAAACGCACACTCAGGTTTCAATTATATCACTCAAAGTTTAAGGTAAGTATTTATCCATTACCTAAATCCAGTCCAGAGTCTAGACACATAGTAGTCACTTCTTTGTAACAGACAGCACTCACTTAGACAATTCTTCAGCACAATATTAGATAAGACTTTTAATGCTTTAACATATAGAACACAGGCACGGAGCTCATGAGTTTTCAACCAGGTCCACAGCAGCTTTGGTCTCTGAGCTATCAAAATGCTGGGCATACTAGGGTATTCCCAGAATTCATTCTTAGCCCGAAGGACTTGTCAGGCTCCTTGGGGGCTGGGCCGCTACAGCACACCAGTCTTGCACAACTTGACGGGTGATGAAGATCAGGTTCAGACTGAGATCATTATTCAGTAACTGTGCATGTTTTATTTTGGATTCACCACAGAGATGACACCTACCTTGGCTCCCAACTCTTGGAGCAGTTTAAAACTTCTCCTCCAGAGAAGCAATTCATGCCAAGTGTTCAAGTCCATCACAAGTCTAAATGGAGAACACAGGTAAATACATTTTGTTGTGGAAAGTGAACTTGCAACTCTGCGGAATTTTTCCAGGCAGATCTGCTCTTACAGTATCTGAGACTGGTTGGTAAAATCAAACCTCTGCCAGCATGAATTATATTTAACTTGATGAAACAAAGACAAGTGCAGTTAAGTCTGGATTACTTGTTTCATTTCTGGATCATGTTTGCTAAATCCTATAAATCACATGAAGGGCTCTGTCTAATGCAAAAGGTCTAGTTTTAACCTACTTAATAAAACTCAGCTTTGTTATGACAAGAACTATTCTAGCAGGCCTGACCAGATGCTGCACAATTGTTGTCATGGATTTGCAGCTTAAACATATACATGAACATCAAGCTGTATTGTGGATCCAAATTACCCCTTCCGTGGCACAGACCTTCCCACTGTCAGTGGCTGAGTGTAATGGGGTTCGAAATGCTGTATTATTACAAGATCTGTAGATGGGATACTCATGGGATTAGCCACTAAAGGCTTTTTTTTTTTTTTTTTTACTACTGAGTTCAATATACAGAAAGAATCCAAAATCCACTTGGTATAATCTCCCAAGGATAGAGAGGGAAAGCAGGGAATAAAAGGTAGAATAATAAAATGTATATATTTTAGATTTCCTTGGTTGAAATGCATTGTAAGACAGAAATTTGTTAGCAACATGTATTTTCTTAAGAAAAAACAAAACACAACATAAAACAAAAATAACAATCAGGTTAGCAACACAATTAAATTCCCCCGCCCTTCTTTTTCATCAGGACTGGTCCTTAAACAAATAACAACAATACTTTGTCAGATAAGAATAGCTTTTTTTTCCTTTTCCCTTTTTTTTTTTTAACTGTATATTTGAAGTCTGGTCAAATTTTATGCAATGAAATTGATTCTTTGTGCTGGTTTTGTTTCCTTACTGACGTTTAATCTTTCCTGATTGTTCTTCTCGGGTAAGTATGTTTTGTTGTTTCTTGTACTCTTTGGGGTGAATATTGAAAGAGTTGCTCACATTAAAAGGCCCATACTTTACACTCGCTCTGCTGATGTCACTGGGAAAGTAGTGCACTTTAAACACACTCATTTTTCCCATATAGCCTCCTCCTACCATGTCCACCACTCTGTTGCAGGTGTCTTATTATATTTTGATGTTTTAAAAATTGGCAGAGGTTACTCTCAAAACCCTAGAGGAGCTGGTCTCCGTACTCCCCTGGTGTCCCTCCGCTGGCATTTCAACATGTTGTCTTCTTTCTATAGAAACCAAAGAACTGTCCTAAGCTCATAATATCCACAAAAAATAGGAACAGTAGAGCATATAAGAACTGGCGATAAGTAACACCAACCAAATGTACATGAAACTCAGTGTAAGAATATTACTACTGGGTGTCAGAAAGCCAAGTGTACATGTAAGACCTCCTATCGAAGAGGTTCCCTGGGCATCTCAATCTATTCACCCTCAAAGTCCACTAAGGCCTGGATTTTCTAAAATCGCAGGCCTTTGTGAATTGTACAGTACCGAGGGGGCGAAGCGCGGGGCAGGCCTGCGAAAGCCGGCAGCGATCGCACTACCGCAGTGCTATCGCAAACCAAAAAGTGGTGCTATTGGACGCGTTACTGGCGGCGATCAGCGATGTCTTCGCCGTGACCGCCCCAGTGCCACCCCGACTCCTCCCCTTCCAGTGCCGACTCTGCCCTGACTCCGCCCCGATCTAGCTATCGCACGGGAAAAGCTATAGAAAATGACCCCCTAAGGGTGCCAATATATGCTATTTTTCAAAAATGTTTTTTGTTGTAAATAAAATTCAGTTAAAGAAGTATGCAATACAATGTTAGCCATTCAGTATTAGCGATTAAAAATACTATCCCCTGAGTGAACATATACTTAATAGGATTGAAATCAAACCAGATGTCAGCTGGCATTTCGAACAACCTCTAACAAAAGCCACAATCTCTTAATCATAAGCAGTTTAAAGAAAGAAGATTTAACAACAGCTTTATTTTAAGGTATTAATGACAAATTAGAGTCAATAACCCACTCCCAGATTCCGTGCTTGCTGACTAACTGGATAACTGTGGTTATTAAAATGAAAAAAATTGCTGAGAATAATGCTGAAAATCAAATAAGCAAAAGAAATGCAAATGTAGAAAATAAACACATTTCCTTTCCAGTACTTTACCAGTCCAATATAGGGTGGCAAAACAAAATCACAATTGAAAAGGAAAAGCCAAATACTTAAGTATCGCACAAAGGAAAAAGCGTATGTAACATTATAATCCTATCTAGGCATGATAGTCTCCTAGAGAAGACATCATCACAGGAGAAGAAATGGAGGGAGCAAAATAAATACAATTTGCACATTTAGATTTAAAACAGGAACTTCCTTATTATGAAAGAAAAGTCTCATAAGGCAATCTCTATTAGAAACTGACTACACTGCAGCTTAGTAAATCTCATAGTATTTTCCCCTTCAGAGCAAATACTGACTATATTGCAGCTTAGTAGTAAATGACCCCCTTTGTGAGTTAGGTGGCTAAATCATACCCTTTGAAAACTGACTAGGGCTAAGGACCAGGAACTAATCTGCATGACACTAACCTGCTTGGGTTTTAAGGATATCCTTACTACGTATGCATGAGACAGATTTCCATAGAATTTAAGTGTGCATGCAAACCTAGACTCACCCTCTCTCTCTCTCTCTCTCTTTCTCTCTATTTTCACCATAACATAGGACTATCACATCAGATGCTAACAACCCTCATTTCCATTAACTCTGCCCAAACTCTTTCCACTGAAATATTCAATGTCGAATTTGTGTTGCATTATTTGTCTCGTGAGTTAGGGCACAAACATGCGCCTTAAGGCCCTATCACAAAATGATAAATATCCCTGTTAGGTGCCAAAATCTAGGAAAATGAATTGTACACCTAAATTTAGGGAAATTTTCAGCTGAAAAGTTAAGAGGCCTACATTCAAAAGATTTAGACTCCTGACTTAGACCTGGATTCACCATTCTACCGCAGAATGGTGAATCCAGCGAAAATGGGGGCGGGGAGTGAAGGGGGGAACGGGCCTGCGAAAGCCGGCAGCCTTCGCACCACCGCAGTGTTTTCGCTGCCAGCATTTGCACCCAATAGCACCACTGTGAAAGGTGGTGCTATTGAGCGTGCTACTGGCGACAATAAAGTTACTAACCTTGTCGCTGCCAGCGAAGACATCGCGGAGTCCGCCCCCTCGCCGCTCTGACTCCGCCCCTAGCAAGCTATCGCACGTGAAAAAGGACTTTTCGCATGCGGTAGATGATAAGCCTTATAAAATGACCCCCTTAATCAGTTAGGTGCAGAAATTAAAATTCCCCCTGCTCAACTTCTTAATGTAGATTCCTACTTTAACATTTCTAAAGAAAGGGTGGGGCCAGGGATGGGACCAAGTTGTGGAAAACTAAGTTAAGCATTCAGCGCTGACTTTCAGTGCTAGGCTCCTAAATGTAGGAAAATAAAGAGCAGACCTAATTTAGGGGCCTCAGTTTCAGATCCCTTTAGTTATCCACTGAAAATAGAATCCTACATTTAGGAGGTCATCTTTTTTTGAATATTTGCCACCTAGGTTCATAAATTAATCTAAAAATCCAACAAAAATTAGGAACCTAAGTGAAGCACTGGGTGGTTTTTGAAAGTTCACCCTGTAGGAACACAGTCAGGCCGATACAGTACCGACGTGTGAAAAAAAGTGCGGCAGAGCCAGGCGCCCGCACGTTTACCGCGCGCACATTTTAGTTCGCAAGCCGCTCGATTCAGTATTCGAATTAGATGCAAATCCAATCGGCGGCAAAGGAGCATCAAAAGCATGCCTATGAAGCGGAAGGCTTTCACAATCCATTTTACTGTATAGAGGGGTATACAGCGCCAATACAGTATCCCGGGTGCGCTGGCACCATACCTGTCATTTCAAATGTCATTCCAGCAGGTAAGTAGATGGTTCTTTTCTACAGACCCTGCATGGACACCGGGGCCGCTGCCCTGAGCATCCAGACATACTTGATCGGAGGCCACCCCCAACCTTCCACGTCCGGGCGCTTAAGGACGTGCAAGGACGTCCGGGCGTCTGTGAAGGTCGGGGCCTCCGAGCATGGATGCCCATGATTGGAGGCCTGGCTGCCTTCCAAACGTCCATGGCCGCTGCCTTGAGCACCCGGCCGGACATCCAAGGTCGTGGCTTCTGTTCATGGATGTTCCCGCTTCTTTCCGGGCATCCATGATCGGAGGGGAGGCCCCGCTGCCTTCCAACGTCCATGGCCGCTACCTTGAGTGCCCGGCTGGAAGTCCAAGGTCGGGGCCTCCGAGCATGGACACCCGGAAAGAGATGGGAACGCTGCCTTCCAACATTCATGGCCGCTGCCTATACGCATCCGTATAGGCATCCGTTGCCCCCCCCCCCCCCCCCCGAGCCTCAGGACGCCTAGCAGACGCCAGAAGGCCTGGCGCAGCTCTCATCTCTCTGGCGTCCGTAGAGGCGTCCATGTTTCCGTTGGACCCCCGGAGCCTCAGGACGCCTAGTAGATGCCGGAGGAAGGCCTGGCACAGCTCCCATCTCTCCGGCGTCCGTAGAGGCATCCATGTCTCTGCTGGAACCCCGGAGTCTCAGGACACCTAGTAGATGCCAGAGGAAGGCCTGGTGCGGCTCCCATCTCTCCAGCGTCCGTAGAGGTGTTCATGTCTCCGCTGGTCCCCCAGAGCCTCAGGATGCCTAGTAGATGCCAGAGGAAGGCCTGGTGTGGCTCCCATCTCTCTGGTGACCGTAGAGGCGTCCATGTCTTCGCTAGACCCCCGGAGCCTCAGAGACGCCCAGAGATGGATGGTACCGTTGAACACATATGTCCTCCGGTCTTGCTGCTGGGTTCTCCAGTTGGCTGGGTTCTCCTTGCTGCTGGGCTCCCCTGTTGGCCTCTCCAATCTGCCTTGTAGAATTTGCTTGCTGAGCATTTCTTATTCTGCTTCTCAACCAAATGAAAAAAGATAGCCAGAGCCAATATATACATTTGGCTGTCCGGTCCGAAGCTGACTGAACACCACACTAATGCCAGGGTCAGGGTAGGCGGTAAATATAGAGGTTAAAGACGTGGTAAATAAGCTGGTTAAAAACGCGATAATTTGGGCGCGCGTTACTGTATCGGGGGGAATAGCTAATCTGATCATTAACATATCATATACATGTGGCGGACGGAAATGGATACGCATCTTTTTCGGCAAGCGCTAAAGACGCGTAAAAGCCGATACTGAATCGCGCGTCCATCTTATGCGCTCAAAAAGTGCGTCCAAAGCGGGTTAAAAACCGCGCAACCGCGGCCGCGTTTTACTGTATTGGCTCGAGTAAGAGCACAATTTTCTATTTTATTTTTTGTAACACAAACATGCGTTTACCGATGTAAAAACAATGTTGAAAACTGCTCCCCTCTTAGTGCAGGTAAATGCACATGTCCCATTTTACAGCATGCAAATGTTTCACCCATGTAAAAGATGATCAGGGCTAGAAAGAGGGAGGGAAGGTACACAAGGGGTTTTCATTTTGAACCCTCTGTGGGTATTGTCAGGTTGGGGGCCCCTGCAAGTATAAGCCACACCTGCCTCAGAGATTCTAAACTGCTCTTTACCAGGGGTGTGTATTTGAAATTTTTCATTCTGCTTTTCTTTTTTTTTTTGTTTCATGTTTATTTTGTTTTTTTAATCCAAAATTGAAATAAGAAAAAAATGAAAAAACAAAAACAAATGAAAATTCTCCTCCTGTTGCTCACTAAACCAGCTTAAAGAAGAAACATACAACCTCCCCCGCCCCGGGCCTTCTTCCATTGTGGGTCCAGGGGTCTTTGAGGAGCAGCAGTGATTCCCATTTTACAATGGTCACCGGTCAATCTGAGGCTGGTGCCATTATGTTGTACAACAGAATCTGCCAGGTGGAATTTTGTACAGATTGTATCATTTTTGTGGCCTTTCTCTGGACCGCTTCCAGCTTGTCTATATTTTTTTGGAGGTATAGTCTCTAGGGCTGGACACAGTATTCTAGGTGAGGTCTCACTAATGACCCATACGGAGGCATCATCACCTCCTGTTTTGCACATATTATACCTTTCCCCACTGTCATAAAACAAAAGGCATACAAGTATGCATCTGAATCTAGAAAAAGAATAAACAAGTATAGATGGAAATCTATTACATTTAAAAAACTGGTCCAAATGGAACCTTAAATAAATATTAGTAACCTTTGGAGAGGGAGGGTGAAAACAAGTTATAAGGAGAGATGAGAAAGGAACTCAGAGACGGGTTATTTTAAACATACTCTCCCCTTCTTTTTCTTAATACAAAGACAGGTCTCCAACTTGGCTGCACTGCCAAGAACTGGAAATCCAGCTCCACGAGTACTCATTCCCTCCTTGAAGCTATCCACTACCTCACCACTGCTCTCCCAGATAGGGCAGTGCTACTTAAAAAATCCCAAACAAGTTCACTGCCCAGTTTTGGAATTATGTGATTCATTTATGGAGAACAACTGGGATGTTTAACCATGTGAATGAGAATTAAGAGTGACTTGACTTGGGAGGATGTCCAAGGTGTATACATTACAGAAAAACACTTTCATATGGATTTATAAATATATGTTGTTTAGTTTGAGTGGTATTACCCTTTCTAGGAGAGAAATGGTAATATACTTGGAGACGCACAGAAGGGATAGATACTCATGGTGCTGGATATTCAATTCTGGTCACTGCTGCCTATGGGCAGAGGGGCCCTGATACTTCTCCTCCGCTTCCAGCTTCAGAAGCAGCATGCTGTGATGGCATTATACAAGAAGAGGCAACTTAAAAATACAGGAACTTAAACCCTTATCTTTGAAAATATAGTGGACATCTTCACCACCAGAGATAGAGAGGAAGAAGAAAGCACACAGATGAAGTGAGTGACCAGAACAGGAAACGGTAACAGACAAATTACTAGAGGGAGAGACAGAAACCAGAATATATGACAAAACATCAGGATAACGGCCAATGACATCAAACTATAAGGTGAAGAGAAACGAAAAGCAGGCCTTACAACTGAGACCATGTAGGGTTAGATGTACTAAGCATTTTCTCCATAGACACAAAATAGGAAAAACCCATTAATACCTCAGGTTCATAGTATACCCGGTACTAACTGGCAGAACCAATTAACAAAATACTCTACAATAGTAGGACACAGAACATATACTACCAATGACCAAAATCTACTGTTACAGCCATGCAGGAAAGATGAGAAAATAATGAACTATCAGTATTAATGAGAGAAAGTTTGGTGTACAGTACATACACAGCAGAGACAGTCTCAAGCACAAACAAACAGCAGGCAGCATGTAAACTAAATATCAGCAGGCATACATACACAAACGTGCAAGTTCAGAAACACAATTGCACTTTGAACGTCCCTTACCTGTTGTGATCTTGTTGTTCTTGTTCCTGTGGACGCTGAGCAGCCTGAAGCAGCCAGTATCCCACTACAAGTAAACTTCCCCCAAACACTCTTTCCCCCTCTACCTATTTTTTTTTGTGGTAGAGGGGGAAAAAAGGTTTTAGCACGCAACAGTGGCAGTTATCATGGATCACGGCTATTATCAGGCAAAACATTTTTCCCCTCTACCACAAAAAAGTGTAGGTAATATGCATAAGAACATAAGAAATTGCCATGCTGGGTCAGACCAAGAGTCCATCAAGCCCAGCATCCTGTTTCCAACAGAGGCCAAACCAGGTCACAAGAACCTGGCAATTATCCAAACACTAAGGAGATCCCATGCTACTGATGCAATTAATAGCAGTGGCTATTCCCTAAGGGGCGGATTTTAAGAGCCCTGCTCGCCTAAATCCGCCCAAATCCGGGCGGATTTAGGCGAGCAGGGCCCTGCGCGCCGGTAAGCCTATTTTACATAGGCCTACCGGCGCGCGCAGAGCCCCGGAACTCGCTTAAGACCCGGGGTTTTCGGAGGGGGCGTGTCGGGGGCGTGTCGGGGCGGGCCCGAACCGCGCGGCGTTTTCGGGGCATGTTGGGAGCGTTCCGGGGCGGGCCCGGGGGCGTGGCTACGGCTCGGGGGCGTGGCCGCGCCCTCCGAACCCGCCCCCAGATCGCGTCCCGGCGCGCTAGCGGCCCGCTGGCGCGCGGGGATTTACTTCTCCCTCCGGGAGGCGTAAATCCCCCAACAAAGGTAAGGGGGGGGTTTAGACAGGGCCGGGCGGGTGGGTTAGGTAGGGGAAGGGAGGGGAAGGTGAGGGGAGGGCAAAAGAAAGTTCCCTCCGAGGCCGCTCCGATTTCGGAGCTGCCTCGGAGGGAACGGGGGTAGGCTGCGCGGCTCGGCGCGCGCCGGCTATACGAAATTGATAGCCTTGCGCGCGCCGATCCCGGATTTCAGCGGATACGCGCGTATCTACTGAAATCCAGCGTACTTTTGTTTGCGCCTGGAGCGCCAACAAAAGTACGCCTATTCGCGGTTTTTGAAAATCTACCCCTAAGTAAACTTGATTAATAGCCGTTAATGGACTTCTCCTCCAAGAACTTATCCAAACCTTTTTTGTACCCAGCTACACTAACTGTACTAACCACATCCTCTGGCAACAAATTCCAGAGCTTTATTGTGCGTTGAGTGAAAAAGAATTTTCTCCGATAAGTCTTAAATGTGCTACTTGCTAACTTCATGGAATGCCCCCTAGTCCTTCTATTATTCGAAAGTGTAAATAACCGAGTCACATCTACTGTTCAAGACCTCTCATGATCTTAAAGACCTCTATCAAATCCCCCCTCAGCCGTCTCTTCTTCAAGCTGAACAGCCCTAACCTCTTCAGCCTTTCCTCATAAGGGAGCTATTCCATCCCCTTTATCATTTTGGTTGCCCTTCTCTGTACCTTCTCCATCGCAACTATATCTTTTTTGAGATGCGGCGACCAGAATTGTACACAGTATTCAAGGTGTGGTCTCACCATGGAGCGATATAGAGGCATTATGACATTTTCCGTTTTATTATCCATTCCTTTCCTAATAATTCCTAACATTCTGTTTGCTTTTTTGACTGCAGCACACTGAGCCGACGATTTTAAAGTATTAGTCACTATGATGCCTAGATCTTTTTCCTGGGGGTAGCTCCTAATATGGAACCTAACATCGTGTAACTACAGCAAGGGTTATTTTTCCCTATATGCAATACCTTGCACTTGTCCACATTAAATTTCAGCTGCCATTTGGATGCCCAATCTTCCAGTCTTGCAAGGTCCTCCTGTAATGTATCACAGTCTGCTTGTGATTTAACTACTCTGAATAATTTTGTATCATCCACAAATTTGATAACCTCACTCGTCGTATTCCTTTCCAGATTATTTATATATATATTGAAAAGCACCGGTCCAAGTACAGATCCCTGAGGCACTCCACTGTTTACCCTTTTCCACTGAGAAAATTGACCATTTAATCATATTCTCTGTTTCCTGTCTTTTAACCAGTTTGTAATCTACGAAAGGACATCGCCTCCTATCCCATGACTTTTTAGTTTTCATAGAAGCCTCTCATGAGGGACTTTGTCAAACGCCTTCTGAAAATCCAAATACACTCTTGCACTCACACCCTCGGCTGCCGGTATTCAAAATGGCACCGATAGCTCCTGTGACATAGTAAGGGCAAAGGCTATTGGCGCCATTTTGATTACTGGCAGCCGACGGCCCGAGTGCAGGAGATCGCTCCCGGGCCCCTGCTGGACCACCAGGGACTTTTGGCAAGTCTTGGGGACCCTCCTGACCCCCACAAGACTTGCGAAAAGTCCCTCACCATGTCACAGGGGCTACTGGTGCCATTGGTCGGCCCCTGTGACATAGTAAGGGCAAAGGCTATCGGCGCCATTTTGATTACTGGCAGCCGACGGCCCGAGTGCAGGAGATCGCTCCTGGACCCCCGCTGGACCATCAGGGACTTTTGGCAAGTCTTGTGGGGGTCAGGAGGCTGAGGGGTTGTAGTTAATTCAGTTTTAGCCGGGAAACAAATAATTAACGCATGAACGTACCGGGGGCCCCCCTTGCCGAATGCAATGTATCTGCCCCCCAACGAATACAAATACCGAATGCAACGTATGGTATCCCTCTGCACATCCCTAGTGGCTTGATGAATGATCCTGTTAAGTTAGTTGAGGCTAACTTGGCTGAAATCTTCAGTGATGCAGCACGCCACTGAACACACTCATGTAAGACGCCTCACAGTGGAGTCCCTCCAGCTTTCGGGCCATGGGAGTGAAGGTACCTATTGTACCTTATTGTAAACCGATGTGATATCTCTTTTTGAAATGAACATCGGTATATAAAAATCGTAAATAAAAATAAGGTAAGTAGGGACCCACAATGTTTCTTTGAGGGAGCACACCTGACAATCCCACTTTTTTACCAAGTTTAGTGTGGACAAGTATAACCTACCCAGCCAGTCTCCTAGTGATAAAAAGAGAAAGCAGTGATAAAGTTTGGAAATGTCCTTGGCAAAGAGAATAGTTATGAACCTCTATAATAAAATATCTTGAAAATGGTTTAATAATTTTATTGTAATAAAACAAAAATATAAATAAAACCCTGGCAATAAACAATATCATATACAGCATACTTGAGATCTTTCAACAAGTATTTTTTTAAACAATACATCAAGAAAAGTTTTTTTTTATATACTTGGACAACAATTTGAAACTTTAGCACATTCAAACCTCTTTTTCCTTTAACATAGAAATTTATTTTATTTATTTATTTTCTATACCGACATTCGATTTGGTATATCACATCGGTTTACATATAACAATATGTCTAAGGCGAACCTTGTAATGACATAGTACATTATAACAGCTTAACTGAGAACTGGCTATAATCCAAAACTGTTTTACATAATTATTATAACATGCTTGAATGGCATAATTTAATACAGCATATAAATAGGTTTAATAAATTAACTATGTACAGAGGACGGGTGGGGCATGATATAAGGTGGGGGGGGGGGGGGACTGTGGCAGGGTTACTTGCCTAGGGTGAAGGCTTTCCTGAAGAGCCAGGTTTTGAGGTTTTTTCGGAAGGTAGGTGTTCTGAGTTCTGAGTGCGGTAGGGAGGTTGTTCCATAGGTAAGGACCTGCTACGGATGCGGCGCGTTCTCTTGTGGAGACTTTCAGTGCTTCCTTTGTGGGGAGGATGGGGAGTAGGCCTGTGTTGGTAGAGTGGAGATTTCTAGTAGGGATGTAGGTGGCCAGAGGTCTTTGTAACCAGCTGGCTTTGTCATTATGTAATGCTTTATGAATGAGCATGAGTGTTTTGTATTGGGATCTGAATGGAACGGGCAGCCAGTGGAGTTGTTTGAGTGCTGGCGTGATGTGATCTGTTTTTTTTTATTCGTTAGTGACCGTGCTGCAACATTTTGTAGGAGCTGGAGGGGCTTGAGGGTGGATGTGGGAAGGCCAGTCAGGAGGGCGTTGCAGTAGTCAATTTTAGCAAAAAGGAGGGATTGCAGTACCGTCTGGTAGTCTGGGGGATGGAGTAGAGGTTGGAGTTTCTTCAGGATTTGAAGTTTGTAGAATCCTTCTTTTATCAGTGTCTTGATATGTTGTTTGAAGTTTAGTTCCTGGTCCAGGATGACTCTGAGGTCTCTAACCATCGGTAGTATGTTGTATTTGGATAGGGTTGAGGGATCCGTTATGGGTATTGAGGATTTTTTAGTGAGGTGAAGTATTTCCGTCTTGTTCTGGTTGAGCGTTAGTGCCATTTCTGAGAGGATGGTGGTTATGTTTGTCCTGTATGTTTCCCATTGGTTTAGTGCCTTGTCAATGTCTTTGATGGGGAGCAGGATCTGTACATCATCGGCGTACAGAAAGTAGGTGAGTCCTGTTTTGTCTAAGTAGTTGCATAGTGGCAGCATATAGACGTTGAAGAGGGTGGGGGATAGTGATGAGCCTTGGGGGACTCCTTGGGAGAGGGGTATTCTTTCTGATGTTGTATTTCCTAGGGTTACTTTGAAGGTTCTGTTGGTGAGGAATGATTGAAACCATTGGAGAATGGTGCCGGTGATGCCTATTTCTTTTAGTCTGTGAATTAGAATCTTATGGCTGACGGTGTCAAATGCAGCAGAGATATCTAGTAGGATTAGGAGGAAGGATGCGCCTTTGTCGAACCCTCGTAGTATAGTATTTGTGAGGGTGAGTAGTAGAGATTCTGTGCTGTGAAATTTTTTGAAGCCGTGTTGGGCGGGAGCAAGTATGTTGTGGTTTTCCAGGAATTCCGAGAGTTGGTGGTTAACCGTCTTTTCGATGATCTTCACCAGGAACGGAAGGTTCGAGATGGGCCGATAGTTGGATGGGATGGTCGGGTCGAGTTCCGTTTTTTTTAGGATGGGTTTGACTATAGCACATTTGAGGGAATCCGGGAGTATTCCTTGCTCGAGGGAAAGATTGGTGATGTCCGTTATAGGTCTAGCTAGGCAGTTTGGGATTAGCTTGAGGGTTTTAGTTGGGATAGGGTCTAGGGGGTGTGCTCCTGGGTTAATCTTTCGAATAATGTTTTCCACTTCGGTAGAGGCTATGGTCTCGAACTGTGACCATGTTGTTGCAGTGGGGGGTGTTTGTACGTTGGGTTTTGGATTGATTGGAGGTTCTGTTGGGTTAAGTTTGGCTGTTTTTTCTATGAGGTGTTGAGCGAAGCTGTGGCTGGTTATTGTTGCTGAAGCTTCTTTTTGAGCTGTGTTGTTGATGGGTCGTGTCAGCTGAGTTACATACTCGAATAGGACTCTTGGGTTGTATTGATAATTGTGAATTCTTTGGGAGTAGAAGTTCCGTTTGGCTGCGTTGATGTCAGTTGTATATATGTGTAGTAGAGTTCTATATCTGTCTCGTAGTTGGTTTGTGGGGTTGTTTCGCCAGGCTTTTTCTGCTTGTCTAAGTCGGCATTTCGTGTTTTTTAGTTCCTGATTGTACCATGGTGATTTGTGTTTTGTCGTGGTTCCGATTTCCTTTTGGATGGTTGGGCAGATCTTTTTCGCTGTCTCCATGTTGACTATGGTCCATGAGTTGACTGCATTGATGGTGTTTGAGGTATCTAGGTGTTTTAGGGCATCTGGTAGGATTTTTTCTAGGGTTTCGCTAGAGCAAGGTTTGGTAAAGATTATCCTTTTTTTGTCAATTGGGGTGTGGATGTGGGAAATACCTTGAAACACCATTAAAAATTGTATTCTTTTTCTCCTAGGACTTTAGGCTGAAATCTATTTTAAGTCAGTTAAATGTTATCTTTATATTCCACTTTATTTTACTCTTACTGTGTTTTTATTTTACGAAATTACATTTTTGCGTTGTTTCTCTTTTACAGGCTCTTCTTGTACAGAGTCTCTTGCAGTATCTTTTTTTCTGTGTATGTTTGTTTTCCTCTCAGTCTCTCTGTTTTTGTCTTGCTTTACTATTTAGTTCACAAAACACTGTTAGTCTGGCTAGACCTAGTGTGTGTTTTTTAATGTAGTTGTATGCACTTATAACTGATCCTTTCTTTTTTTGGTCAAAGCTCCTGTCCATTATTTCCGATTGCTGCAATCATCCTGGGCAGCAGTTCCAGTCACAGAGGGCCTTAGTTCTTCCTCAGTGTCTCTCTCTTCCAGGGTTACCTAGTCCCTAACTTTATCAAATCAACAACAAAAAACTGACTTCCTAATACCAAAACTCTTCTACAAGCTAGGAGTTTCCTAGTGAGGTGTCTGTTGGATTTTTGAACTGATTTTCTAACTATGAAAAGTAAAAGGATAATCAAAAATTCCCTGCCTCAAATGTACAGCTACAGAGCAGTCCTTATGCTTTCACTCACGCCTTCTCCTCACATTCTTCCCTTTACTAGAGACAGGTATAATACTTCACAATCTGTCCATTGCGCTTACAATTAACTAATCTGGACTTTACCTTGATGCAGGTAAACAGAAGCAACTTTAGAACAAAAAACACTTTTATATCACTCAAATCTTCATATCAGCACACAAGTAATATCTCTCATTTCCCTGTAGATGTTTCCCTTAAGTGACAGTTGATGCCTCCAAGGTTTGCCTGGAGTATGGCAGAGTTGGTGAGCTGTGCTGCTGCCCTTTTCCAACTCTATCTGTCTTCTGCCCCAAGGTTTCCCTTGTGAAGCTTTTTCCCCAGAGCATATCCTTACTCTCATGACATCACCAGAAAAAGAGCACCATTTTAAAAATTCTTACATACTTTTTTCCGTACCTTCCAGCATTTTTCATACCATGGCAATTGTGCCAACTATTTCTATTTAATTTGAACATTTTGGTTGAGTAAATTTATTGTCCATAAATGTCCCAGGGGGCTGGTCACTTTACTCCCCTGGTGTCCTTTCACTAGCCATTTCATTCTACTCAGCCATAAGGCTATTTCTTGTGCTGATGTGGTTGCCATGATATCCCTCAGTTCCAGTGAGCTACCCTCAGTTTCAAATCTGAAGCAGGTGGTAAAACTTGGAATGGATTCCTGTACACAATGAAGCCCTGGCACAGGGCCTTTCCCTGGCCAAATAAATTAGCTCAACCACTTTTGTATAGATGATGGGGCCTCATACTGGGTACCCCATCACTAAATTTGTCCAGTGTATTTAATTTAATTTATATTTTTCAGGGTGACACTGGTATTCAATTCTGTCTTCCCTTGAATTCCGAAGCATAGCAGGGGCTTTCCTAAAGCCAACTTTGGTGCTTAATGACACCTTTATTATCATATGTTCTCATAGGACTAGATATTGTTTCATCTCTTTCATATGTTTTCATTGGATTGGATATTGGTTAAGAGTTTTATGTTTTTCATTGGACTGAATATTGTTTAAGAGCTTTCCCACTCCTAATGGGGCTCACTCTTTAACAGATTCCAATATTATAACCAGTTATCCCCTGCTCCCAGTTCCATGTAACCCTGTTCTTTGTAATGCTCTTTGCAATTTTTTTGTGTTTCACTGTAAACCGATATGATATGTAATCTTCCACATGAATGTCGGTGTATAAAACTCCAAAATAAATAAAATAAATAAATGTCCTTTTGAATTCCCTTACGGTCCTTGTCTTCTCTGCCTCCTCTGGGAGGGTATTCCATGCAGCCACCCTTCCCATGAAGAAATAATTCCTGATGTTGGTCCTGGCTCGACCCCCTTAGACTACAGCTTTCTTTCCATTGAAAAACATTTGATTGCTATGCATTATCAATACTCTTCAGGTATTTGAAAGTCTGTATCATATCACCCGTCCCTTCTCTCTTCCAGTGTATACATATTTACTGTAGGTCCTTCAGTCTCATCACATAACTCTTTTGGTACAAACCCCACACCATTTTGGTTGCCCTTCTCCAGACTGCTTCCATCCTGTCTTTTTGCTTTTTGAGATACGGTCTCCAGAACTGAACACAGTATTCCAGGTGAGGCCTCACCAAGGATCTGTACAGAGGCATTATCACATCCTTTTTCCTGCTGGTTATTCCTATCTCTATGCAGTCCCTCATTCCTCTAGCCTTAGCCACCAGCTTTATCATATTGCTTCGCGCCTTCAGATCATCAGACACTATCACCCCAAGGTCTCTCTTCCAGTCAATGAACATAAGATTTTTGCACTTCAGCACAAACAACTCCTTTGGATTTCTACACTTCAGTGTATGACTCTGTATTTCTTGGTCTTGAATACCAATTTCCAAACCTTTGACCACTCTTCGAGTTTTCTGAAATAATTTCTCATTCTCTCTACTCCTTTAGGTATGTCCAGTCTTGCAGATTTTAGTGTCATCCGCAAAAAGACAAACTTTTCCTTCTAGCTCTTCTGCAATATCACTCACATATTGAACAGAACAGGTACCAGAACTGATCCCCGAGGCATTCCACTTATCTCTCTACCCTCCTCAGAGAAAGCTCCATTTACAACCACTCTCTGTCTCTGTCAGTCAACCAATTTCTGTTCTATTCCACCTCCTTGGGACCTATTCCAGTGCCATTCAGTTTGTTTATGAGCCTCCTATGCTGGACAGTGTCAGAAGCTTTGCTGAAATCTAGATAAATCATATCTAGTGCCCTTCTTTGAACTAATTCTCTAGTCACCCAATTAAAAAAAGTCAATCATATTTTTCTGACAAGATATTCTCCTGGTAAAACCATGTTGCATCAGATCACGCAAACCACTGAGTTGCAAATAGTTCACTATCCTTTCCTTCAGAATCATCTCCATTAAATTTTCCCACCACCGAGATAAGGCTAATTGGCCTGTAGTTTCCATGCTCATTCCTGCTACCACTTTTGTGAAACGAGACCACTACTGTCCTTCTACAGTCCTGTGGCACCACTCCAATCTCCAAGGATCTATTGAGCAGGTCTTTCAGCAGACCTGCAGGCACCTCTCTGATCTCCTTCAGTATCCTGGGATATATTTCATCTGGCCCCATGATTTTGTCCCAATTTTGCGAGTACCTCCTATACCCCATATTCCATAAATGGCGTGATATCTACCCCACTCGCATCCATACTCCTACCAACCAGCATCAGTCCTTCAACAAGGTCTTCTTTAGTGAATATCGAAATGAAGTGTTTGTTTAACATTTCTGCTTTTTCCTCCTCTTTCTCCACAGCATGGCCCTTGTCTCCTTTTAATCTTTTATTACATATTTGGCCTTCCTCTTTTATTTGATGCAGTATATCTGAAAAATGTTTTGTCACCTTTGGCAGTCCTATCTTCCACTCGAGCTTATACCATCCAGATTTCTTTTTTTTCTCCTTCAGCTTCAACAAATATTCTTCCCTATGAGCCTCTTTTTGCATTCCTTTGTACTTTTTGAATGCTAATCTTTTTGGATTTATTTTTTACCTACCTCTTTAGAGAACCATTTCTGTTTCCTTTTCCTCTTTTATTTACTTATTTTTTACATAAATATTCTCTTTTGTTATAGCTCCTTTTAATGTAGCCCACTGTTGTTCCACTTCTCCTTTGTTATGCCTGTCGGTCGCAGATGGCTGCGACCGCGAGTACTCACTTCTTGCACCACTCTCCTGCCCTCCCTGGGTCTGCTTGCAGCGCGGGCCTGCCTACACCGCCGCGTTCCTCGGGCTTCTCATGGCACAGTATGGACACCTCTACTTCCTACTTCGATGTCGGGCCTTCCTAGGCACGCGCGCACATCACAGGCCCCGCCTTTGAAGCCTCTTTGGTAGGAACCCCGGTTGATGATTTCATCAGACTCCTGTACTTAAGCTCCACCTTCGCCCAGCTAGCCAACTTGGCAACAAGTTCTGTATGAGTCCATAACTCTTGCCTTGTGTTCCTGAGACGTCGCTATGTGCCTTGTTCCTGGATCCTGTCTGGCACCTGCTCCTCAGGGGTCAGTGTGTGCTCCTATGAGGACTTGCTCCCCTGGCCTACCTCGCTCCTCGGGCCGGCTCTGCACCTGCTGGGTCCTACTCTGCAACAGCTCTTGTTACTCGGGTCTCCCTCGGAACACTGCGGCAACCTGTGAGTTCCTTGGCTAGCCTTCCCCACTTCTCGGGGTTGCGCCTGTGTTCTAGCAAGACTGTCTGTGCTCTCCCGCTCCTCGGGCCGTGCTTACTACTCAAGAGACTATCTAGAGCCTCCCTGCTCCACGGGGCTGTGCTCCTGTCCCGCTCCTCAGGCCTGCTTCTCTACTAAACTGCCAGCCCTCCTCCGCTCTCCGGGTTCCTGCGTACATCAGCAGCTGAGACTGGGCCCGGGCTTCCCTGCCTCGTGGGTTGGCCGGCGCCTCCAAGTCTATGCCCACTACACTGCAGCTCTGCCCCTCGGGGCTGTCCTCCTGGAGAATCTTCTGCATGGCTAATCCTGCCTGGCTAATCCGCTTCGCGGTCTGCCTGGCGCCTTTCTCTTCAGGGTCTCACTCCAGGTTCTACCTACTGTCTGTTGCCCTACTGAGGTTACCTCCTGGTCCCTGGGGATCTCTCCACCACTGTGCCCAGAGCTCCCTGCTGTGCCTGTACCTCGCCTCCTGATGGTGCAGACCTGTGGAGCTCCTCCCCATGGGCTGTTACAACTCGCACCTCGGGCCAAGGGTCCACATACCCACAAACCATAACATCCTTTTATAAAATACCTGTGGTCTAATGAATAATTCCATGAATGCCATGCTTCTCCATTCCTGTTTGGGGTTTCCCATCTCTTCTTTCTCCACCAGATGTCCTCTTTCAAACTCCCACATATTGTTTTGGATGTTACATAGGATATTTTGGGCTGGAAGATCCCAAAACTCACACAGCAGGGAAAGCAAAATTCTCTCCTTTCACCACTCCTCTCTTGGGCATGAAGGATGGGCAAGTAAAACTACCTCCCAAAACAACTCCAAAAAATTTAAAAAATACTCAGATGCCACAATTCAACCACTGGGGATGAGTCAGAACATGTGGTTTTCTCACATCCCAACCTCATGCAGCCAATATTGAGACAGGCCAGAGGAACCAACCAGAAATGCAAGACTGTATTGCTGACTTGCCTTCCACCGGGGAGAACCTCTTCTGTGACAAGATTATACAGGCAGTTGCACAGCTGAAAGATCACCATGAGACCTTGCAGCTTCTCTCAACTAGAACCTCGGACCCGCAGTCCTCAGGCAAAAAATCCTTGAGGCAGGGGCCCCCGTTGCCCATTTTACCACCCAAGAAAATACTACCCTCCAGAAGTTAGGGCTTGGTCTCAAAGGGCTGGACCGAAGTCTTGCCTTTGACAGCAAAGTGTCCCTAGAACTCAGGCAGCACCTCTGCAGACTTCCTGCTACCAGCTTTTAACTGGCTGTGAGGGAGCACTGAGAGGAGAGGATCACATTCTGGTGGCTGAAAGGAATCAGTAAGTTCTGCTTGGGAAATTTTTTAAAAGTATTGGGGAGAAGTAAATTATTGGGGTACATTATTTAGTGTGTTTGTGTTTTAAATAGTCAGTAAAGTAGCTAATAAACAGAAGTTAGTAGCGATGTGAATCGTTTTTATAACAAATTAAAATATTGTACGATATTTCTTAATTCGTTATATATCGATTAAAACAAGAAATGAACACTTTTCACCCCGTTAGCGCACACTAAAAAAAAAAATCATTTATTTTTGTTATTTGTTATTTGTTTGTTTGTTACTTTTTGTTATTTTTTGTTAGCGTGCACTAAGCTGAAAAACAATTTTTTACAAAAAAAAAAAAATGCCGATCCGCAGGAAAATGAGATTTTCCCGTGACCACACCAACTTGAAAGCGCAAGCGATCGGGCACCCGAATCACATCCCTAGAAGTTAGTGTGTTTGTGTTTTAAATAGTAAGGCAGTTAGTAAAGTAAAAAGTCATGGGATAGGTGGCGATATCCTTTCGTGGATTACAAACTGGTTAAAAGACAGGAAACAGAGAGTAGGATTAAATGGACAATTTTCTCAGTGGAAAAGGGTAAACAGTGGCGTGCCTCAAGGATCTTTTCAATATATTTATAAATGATCTGGAAAGGAATACGACAAGTGAGGTAATCAAATTTGCAGATAATACAAAATTATTCAGAGTGGTTAAATCACAAGCAGACTGATAAATTGCAGGAGGACCTTGTGAGACTAGAAAATTGGGCATCCAAATGGCAGATGAAATTTAATGTGGACAAGTGCAAGGTGTTGCATATAGGGAAAAATAACCCTTGCTGTGGTTACACAATGTTAGGTTCCATATTAGGAGCTACCACCTAGGAAAGAGATCTAGTTGTCATACATTGAAATCATCAGCTCGGTGTGCTGTGGCAGTCAAAATAGCAAACAGAATATTAGGAATTATTAGGAAGGGAATGATTAATAAAACAGAAAATGTCATAATGCCTCTGTGAGACTGCACCTTGAATACAGTGTATAATTCTGGTTGCCACATCTAAAAAAAGATATATTTGCGATGGAGAAGATACAGAGAAGGCTGACCTAAATGATAAAGGGGATGGAACAGCTCCCCTATGAGGAAAGACTAAAGAGTTTAGGGCTTTTCAACTTCGAGAAGAGAAGGTTGAGTGGGAATATGATAGAGGTGTTTAAAATCATGAGAAGTCTAGAACGGGTAAATGTGAATCGGTTGTTTACTCTTTCGGATAATAGAAGGACTAGGGGAACTCCATGAAGTTAGCATGTAGCACATTTAAAACTAATCAGAGAAAATTATTTTTCACTCAATGCACAATTAAACACTGGAATTTGTTGCCAGTTGATGTGGTTAGTGCAGTTACTGTAGCTGGGTTTAAAAAAGGTTTGGATAAGTTCTTGGTGGAGATGTCCATTACCTGCTATTAATCAAGTTGACTTAAAAAATAGCCCCTGCTATTACTAGCCTCAGTAGCATGGGTTATACTTAGTTTTTGGGTACTTGCCAGATACTTGGCCATGCTGGAAACAGGATGCTGGGCTTGATGGACCCTTGGTCTGCCCCAGTATGGCAATTTCTTATGTTACCCATGCAGCCAGAAGTGGATCCTCTAGTCAGGGATTGGCTGGACAGCCATCACCTCAGATCGGTGTGTCCTCTCCATCGTAAATCATAGGTACAGATTATATTTCCAGGAGGTTCCTCCAGACTCTCCCCCATGCCCCTCCTGGGGGTCCTCAGTGGATCAGGAAATACTGTTGAAGGAGATCTCTGCCCTCTCAATAGCCAGGGCAGTTGAACTCATCCATCCTGGTCAGAAGGGAAGCAGCTTCTACTCCAGATATTTCTTCATCCCAAAAAGAACAGGATGCCTTTGTCTGATTTTGGACTTGAGGGCCTTGAACAAATTTCTCATGCGGAAGAAGTTTAAGATGGTTTCACTGGATGCCTTTATTCCTCTCCTGCGCAGGAGAGACTGGCTTTGTTCCTTCAATCTATGAGAAACCTATGCCCAAATAGGGATTGCCCGTGTCCACCATCAATACCTCCAATTTGTAGTGGGCAAACACCATTTTCAGTAACTGGGTGCTGCCCTTCAGTCTGGCTTCTGCACCCCGCGTTTTCACGAAGTGCCTTGTGGAAGTGGCGGTGTACTTGAGGAGGCTGCGAGATTAGGCTTTTCCCTACCTGGACAACTGGCTCATTAAGAGTGCCTCCAGGCAGGGGGCACTGCAGTCCTTACACATCACCATTTGGGTCTTGGAGAAATTGGGTTTTCTAATCACCCCAAATCCTAGCTGGTCCCATCCCTGCACCTGGATTTCACTGGTGTCAGGTTCGACATGGTTCAGGCTTGGGCATTCCTACCCAGGGATCGGGCGCTCAGTTTAGCTTCGCTGGAGGGAGAAATCTTTCGAAGTCATCAGATCCCTGCACACAGCATGTTACGCTTGCTGGGACACATGGCTGCAACCATCCATGTCACTCTTTTTGCTCACCTGCACATGTGCAAGGCGCAGTGGACCCTGCGGTCCCAATGGTGCCAGTCCACTTGGAACCTTCGAGCGCATATTTGAGTCACTTCACCACTTCGGGACTCCCTATCATGGTAGGTGGATCTGCCCAACTTAGAAGTGGGAGTTCCATTTCAGGCTTCCCCCACTCAAGTTGTACTCACTACAGATTCCTCCCACCTGGGATAGGAAGCCCATGTTGGGGATCTTCACACCCAGGGTTAGTGGTCAGCTCAGGAGGAATGGTGCTAGATCAACTTTCTGGAGTTATGGGCGATCCGGTATGCCCTTTGAGCATTTCGACATCAACTGACCAGCAAGGTTGTGCTCATCCAGACTGACAATCAGGTAGCAATGTGGTACCTAAATAACGGATCATTCCTCCATTGTCAGTCCAGATCTGGTCATGGGCTCTGTCCCAGAAATCCTTCTCCAATCCAGGTACCTGCAGGGTCAGGAGAATGTGCTGGCAGATGACCTAAGTCATTCCTTCTGAACACATGAATGGTCCCTGAAGCAAGAGGTAGCGAATTGGATTTTCCATCTTTGGGGAACTCGGATGTGGACCTCTTTGTTTCCCCCTGCAACAATAAATTAGGTCGGTTCTGCTCCCTAGCCTAGGGGAATGGCAGGATGGCATTGGATGCCCGTCAATTGGGCAAGGGCATCTTGTATGCCTATGCTCCGCTTCCCTTGATCTCAAAGACTCTCCTAAAGCTCCAGCAGGATGGGGGACCATGATTCTCATTGCGCCTTATTGGCCCTGGCAGACCTGGTTTCTTCTCCTGCAGGATCTCTCCCTGTGTGAGCTGATCCGTCTGGGGACATCCCCAGATCTCATAATGCAGGATCAAGGAAGGCTGCACCATCCCAACCTCTAGGCCTTATCCCTCACAGCTTGGATGTTGAAAGGGTGACTCTACAGCCCCTGAATCTCTCAGAAGATGTTTCTTGGGTCCTTCTGGAGTCTAGGAAGTCTTCCACTAGGAAGTCTTACAGGCTGAAGTGCAAGAGTTTCTCAGTGTCATGTGACAGCCAGGGGTTAAACCCATTCTCATGTTCCACCTCTAAGCTGTTAGATTACCTGCTGTACCTTTTGGAGGCTAGTTTGAAAACCACCTCTGTGAGAGTACATCTGAGTGTGATTGGGGCCTACCACCCAGGGAGTGAATGGTTCGCCTATTTCAGTTCAGCCTCTTGTGGGCTATTTCATGAGGGGTATTCTCCAGCTGAAGTCTTCCCTCAGACCCCCAGTGGTTTCCTTGGCCCATCTGATACAGGCTCCCTTTGAACATTTGTGTTCTTCTGATCTGAAGTACCTGACCTGGAAGGTCAACTTCCTGGTGGCAGTCACCTCGGTGCACAGAGTTAGTGAACTTCAGCTCTGGTGTCCTAGTCACGCTACTTGAAGTTTTTTCACAACCGAGTCTTACACACCTAAGTTCCTACCGAAGGTGGTGACTGATTTCCACCTTAATCATTCAATTGTCCTGCCAACCTTCTTTCCTAAGCCTCATTCCACTAGATTGCAAAAGGGCCTTAGCCTTCTACCTGGAGTGAACAGCAGGCCACAGACAATCCACGCAACTCTTCATTTCGTTCAACAAAAATAGATTGGGAGTTGCTGTATCCAAGAAGACCTTGTCCAACTGGCTAGTGGACTGAATCTTTTTCTGCTATATGCAGACAGGTCTACAGCTAGGAGGCCATGTCAAGACGTATTCCATCCAAGCCATGGCAGCCTCCATGACTCACTTATGAGTTTCCCCGTGGGGACAAAATTTGCAAAGCTGCGATGGGGAGTTCCCTCCAAACCTTTGCTTCACACTACTGTTTGGATAGAAAATCATTTCAGCAATTAAACTCAAATCTTCCTGCCTCAGGTCCCTTGTTCGGTTCAGGCTGACTCCCTCTGTTGCCTCCAGTAGTAGGTTGTTTTGCCCATTGGCACCTAGTTGAGTGCTGTGTGTTCCATGTGTATACAGGAGCAGCCTGTAGCTAGGTATTCACCCACATGTGAGGACTACCATCCTGCTTGTCCTAGGAGAAAGCAGAGTTGCTTACCTGTAACAGGTGTTCTCCTAGGACATCAGGATTTTAGTCTTCAGGAAACCCATCTGCCACCCTGCAGAGTTGGGCTTCTCCTAAGTTTGTTATTATATTTTGTGCGTAGTTCTCTATTGTGAGACTGAAGAGAGACCCCGTGTGGATGCACAGATAGTGGCAGGCTGGGCATGCTCAGTGTGCTTAGCCAAAGTTCTAGAAACTTTGACCGATGTTTTTCGTGCTGGGCTCCATCTGATGATGTCACCCACATGTGAGGACTAACATCCTGCCGTCCTAGGAGAGCACCTGTTACAGGTATGCAACTCTGCTTAAGGGTAAAACATAACAGAACATAATAAAAAGATTGTGAGATAACAAACCATGAATTTTGAATAATAGTAAAAGATTAAGAATGAAAATACTAAAGGGAATGGCAAGAGGTAGGTCACCCCTAGATGAGCAATACATAAATAAAACAACCAACTATTTTTTGAAAAGTTCTTATTTGGGAAAGTGCACATCTGTGTTAAAATTAGTACCAGTTTAAACTTTGAACCTTTATGCTGAGTGTGTCTGTTTCTCATAGGTCACAGTCAACTCCTCTCTGCATGGAATGTGGGAAGTTTTTCCAGGCTGCTGCTATGCTGATAGGGTTAAATCTTTTTCTTGCTGATATATACCACTTGAAGTGGCCACTTGTCTTTCAGTCCTATCCCTGTGCAAGGCACTTATCCTGAAATCCATACAATGGTGTTAAATGAACCCTGGCAATTCAAACAAATACACTAGTCTCTCCTTTCAATTAGTTAGACCCGGAGGGATTAAAACATGGGTCAGTAATGTTCACACACTCCAACAACATAGGGAGCAGTTTTTCTTCCTTTCCTGTCACCTCCAGTCCAGTGCTTTCTATTTCTTTTGTGTCATTGTGTGCCTGCCTGTTAGCCCTAGGAGCTGCTAAGCCTGCTTTGAAACAGGAAGATTCAACACAGAACTGCAGTGGTTGATCTGCATGCAGCTGATCACCTTGCTCTTGTTCAGGATTGTATCTCTGTGACAAACAGGACAGCTTTCTTCACTCTCTGTAGACATTGACCATGGATAAGAGCCAGGCCTGCTTCCCTCCATAGCTGCTCTCAGCTCTGGCACAAAGAATCCTCATTATATGGTCCATACAAACTAAGGTGGGGAATTAGTCCTAATTGGTTCATTATTCTTTGTTGACCCTCTTGGGGGGGCAGAAGGGAAAGTAGGCTTTCTGCACGCTATGATCTTTCAGGAAAGCTGGTCTCACTGATTGTTTACCATGCAGACAGGCTGACATTCTCCTAGTTGGAAGACTGCCACTATGGTTGCATAAGGAAACAGTCTGTCAGTGTTCACTGCAATCACCCAGTTGCCGATATCCTTCCTCCTGATGACAATCTGTGAGGGGCTGCTTTACAAATCAGTCCATCAGCACCTGGAAAAGTCACTCTCCAGCAGGCATTGATTCCTCTTTTCAACTCTGTCCTTACAGCCAGTGCATAAGATCCCATTATAGTATAAGCTCATGAGAGGGGACTTCAATATTTATTTTTATGGTTTGTGGGTATGTGGACCCTTGGCCTGAGGTGCGAGTTGTTACAGCCCATGGGAAGGAGCCCCATGGGTCCAAACTGTCAGGAGGCGAGGTAACGCTGCAGGGAGCCCCAGGCACAGTAGTGGGGAGATCCCATGGGACCAGGAAGTGAGCCTCATAGGGAGAAAGGTAGACGGTATGAGGAGTGAAATCCTGTAGCAAGGAAAGTGTCAGACTGCGGAGCGGTGGTTGCTGGAATAGTCAAACCGTAGGTTCTCTGGGACGACAGCCCTGGGGTTGGAGCCACTGCATAGTAGGCGTAGACTAGATGGTACGGGCCATCCCACAAGGCCAGAATGCCCAGCAGCTGTTTAAGGAAACAATATCCCAGAGATCAGAGGTGAACCGGTAGACTGGTAGAAAGGCTAGCCCGAGGAGCGGGGCAGCTTACAGTAGTCCAGTATCCCAAGGCAAGCCCCATGGAGTGGGGAGGCTCAAGATAGTCACTTGAATGATGAGCGCGACCGAGGAGTGGGGAAGCATGGCCAGTCTTGAAGAACACAGGCGCAACCCCGAGGAGCGGGGAAGAACAGTCAGTCTTTGCAGATCACAAGCGCAACCCCAAGGAGCAGGGGTGTACAGCCAGACTTTGAAGATCACAAACGCAACCTCGAGGAGCACAGCCAGTCTTTGTAGCACACAAGCGTGACCCTGAGAAACGGGGAAGGCTAGATGAGAAACTCACAGGTTGCCGCGGTGTTCCATGGAGACCCGGATGATAGGAGCCAGCAGCATAGTAGAACCCAAGAGGTGCAGGGCCAGCCCGAGGAGTGAGGTAGGCCAGGGGATCAAGTCCCCGAAGGAGCGCACACTGGCCCCCGAGGAGCGGGTACCAGACAGGGTCCGAGGGCACAGCAAGTTGTGGCAGCGTCTCAGGAACTCGAGGCAGGAGTTGAGAACTCATACAGGACTTGTTGCCAAGTCTGCTTGCTGGGAGCGAAGGTGGAGCTTAAGTACAAGAGTCCGATGACATCATCAACTAGGGATGCCCCTAAGGGTCCCGCCGAAGAAGCCTCAAAGGCGGGGCTTGTGACGCGCACATGCACCTAGGAAGGCCCGGCATCAAAGCAGGAGGTAGCAGCGTCCATGTTGCCACGAGGAGACCCGAGGAACATGGCGATACAGGCAGGCCCATGCAGCAAACAGACCCAGGGAAGGCAGGAGCGCGGTGCAGGCAGTGAGTACTCGCGGTCGCAGCTGTCTGCGACCAACAAGCATAACATTATTTTTCTTTTTTCTGGAAGGTTCCTTGCATCTTCTAGTCTAAGAATATACATATTAAATCAGGAACAAAATCATTGTTAGATGAGCTCCCTGGGTACCTATACCCTTACTAGCAAAGTATAGGCCTTATATTCTAGTAGCAAAGGGAATCTTCTAGCAATGGAAGATTCAAGGAAAGTTAGTGGTTTTGGTGATTGATAGGAGGGCCCATCCCCTAAAGGATGGGTTAGAAGTAAGGAGATATGAAGGTGACTCATAGAGTCATTGGGAGGAGTCTTCAGTGAGGGAGTTCAAGAGAGGCAGCATAGAGGCTGTGCTCTGCTTGAGCTTCAATAAGGGAAAGGACAGTAGTTGTTCCTTCTCCACTGGGAAAGTATTAGTCTCATGAATATTGGATTGTTTAGAACCATTAAAATAACTTATAGTGCCCAATTTTCACGGTAAAATGTGTCTTTCAAACACAATTGCAGTCACCATGAGAAAACATTTCCTCTGCAAAGGAAAGCAACACAACAGAGTTGCATATCATACAACAGACAAGAAAACAAATTGATGCCAAAAATATTTAATACAAAATACATTTCTAGAAACCAAAGCTGGGTGAATCACTAGATTGGATGTTATGAGCACTTTCTCCTTTAACTTACAGAATAAGTGTACAGATATTTCATTAAAAAAAAGGATTTTGCTTTTCACCTTACCTGCATTTCTTGACAAAAGGAGGATTTTGGCCCAAACAGAATTTGACATTGCTCATCAGCTGTATACGTCATTCCTGGCAGCTTAAAAGGAATAACCATGGAACTGAGGCTCTGGGGGCTTGTCTGCAGCAAACAGTTACTAGCCTTCGACCTGGCAACATCCAAACGTTAAAAAAAATATGGAATAAAAAGATGATGATTATTAATCTACTTATGTAAAACTCATACTTTGCTTTTTTTATTTATTTATAACATTTCTACGCTGCATTAGCTAGAATGAAATGAATGCCAATGGTTTTCCATGGTTCACAGTATAGTATAGTATGATACAGAAACAATAAGTCTGGCTTAATTTTTTAATGCCATTTGCTTACTTCAATATGTAAAGACAGAAAACAGCTTGCAATCATCTTCCAGCAATCTTATTCGGAAAGTCTTACAAGAGGAATGTCAAAGGAAACGCCCAGTCTCATGCCTTGGTCTAAGTCACATTTTGGTCTAGTCCAGAATGCTATTATTTAATAATTAAACTACTTCTTTGATATGTATTCTTCACACATGATAATCTGTATACTCGCGAGCTCCCACCCCGCTTTTGCATACAGAGTGTATGACAGCTCCGTTTTGCTTCCCAGCTGGCTGCTCTTTTCTGGCATGGACATTCCTTTCATGGAAGCCTCTCAAGAGATTTAAAAACTCCTTGGAGCTGATATGGAGAGTAAACAAAGGGGGAGCAGCCTACCATTAAAACTTAGCAAAATTTCTGTTTTATTTTCCAAAGAAAATAAATATGTATTTGGTATCTGTTGTACTTGGATTTCAGCAAAGTTTTTGATATTGTTCTGCACTGAAGGCTGATTAATAAACTGAGCAGTCTGGGGATGGATTGGATTAGAAACTAGTTGCGTGTCAAAGAACAAAGGGTAGTGGCAAATGGTATTTACTCTGAGGAGAGAAAGGTGATCAGTGGAGTACCTCAAGAATCACTCCTGGGGGCCAGTGCGGTTCAATATGTTTGAGTGATATTACGGAGGAATTGGAGGGAAGGCTTTGTCTTTTTCAAAATGACACAAAGATCTGCAACAAATTTGACACCCCTGAGGGCACTAGACAGAATGAGAAGTGGTTGAACGCTTGGTAGTTAAGAGTTAATGTAAAAAATATTAGGGGCGTGCATTCGATCCCTACATATTGGCAATCCGCAATGGATGTTGCCATATTTGTTGTATTCGTGGGGAAGCGTGAAATATCGGTGTTTCTCCCCTGCCATTGAAGCAGAGAGCTATGCTGGATATGCATTGAAAGTGAAGTATCAGGCTTATTTGGTTTGGGGTAGTAACCTCCGTAACAAGCAAGCTACGACCTGCTTTTTTGTGAATGTAAATCCTTTTTTCCACATTTCCTCTTGCCGTTGAAGCGTAGAGCAATGTTGGAGTCTTAGAGCAATGTTGGAGTCGCATTAACCGTGTGTATGTTTATTGAATAAGGGTATTATCTCCAGGTAGTAGCCGTCATTCCCGCAAGCCACCCACTCTTCATTCACCTCCTCTAGACTTTATGGATCCACAGTGTTTATCCCACGCCCCTTTGAAGTCCTTCACAATTCTGGTCTTCACAATTCTGGTCTTCACCACTTCCTCCAGAAGGGCATTCTAGGCATCCACCACCCTCTCCATGAAGAAATACTTCCTGACATTGGTTCTGAGTCTTCCTCCCTGGAGCTTCAAATCTTGACCTCTGGTTCTGTTGATTTTTTTCTGACAGAAAAGGTTTGTCATTGTCTTTGGATCATTAAAACCTTTCAAGTATCTGAAAGTCTGTATCATATCACCTCTGCTCCTCCTTTCCTCCAAGGTGTACACATTTAGATTCTTCAATCTCTCCTCATAAGTCATTTGATGAAGACTCTCCACCTTTTTGGTCGCCCTTCTCTGGACCGCCCCCATTTTGTCTCTGTCTCTTTGGAGATACTGTCTCCAGAACTGAACACAGTACTCCAGATGAGGCCTCACCAAGGACCTGTACAAGGGGATAATCACTTCCCTTTTCTTACTCAATATTTCTCTCTCTATGCAGCCCAGCATTCTTCTGGCTTTAGCTATCGCCTTAAAAAACATGAAAGAAGGCGGTCTAAGAAGCCGTCAGGAAGAAAAACAAGGTTAGACGCCACAGTCTTTTCCAAACCTTTACTGAAGTTGAGACATAAAAATTCTTAAAGCCACTTCAATAAAGGTTTGGAAAAGACTGTGGTGTCTAACCTTGTTTTTCTTCCTTTAGCTATCGCCTTGTCACATTGTTTCACCGACTTCAGATCATTAGACACCATCACCCCAAGGTCTTTCTCCTGCTCCATGCACATCAGCCTTTCTCCCCCCATCAAATACAGTTCATTCGGATTTCCACACCCCATATGCATGACTCTGCACTTCTTGGCATTGAATCTCAGCTGCCATATCTTCGACCACTCTTCCAGCTTCCTTAAATCCCGTCTCATTCTCTCCACTCCTTCCGGCGTGTCCACTCTGTTGCAGATCTTAGTGTCATCCGCAAAAAGACAAGTCTTACCTTCTATCCCGTCCGCAATGTCGCTCACAAAGATATTGAATAGGACCGGTCCCAATACCGATCCTTGCGGTTCACCACTTAAAACCACTCTCTCTTCAGAGACAGTTCCATTTACCATCACACATTGTCTTCTGTCCGTCAACCAGTTTGCAATCCAGGCTACCACCTTGGCACTCACTCCTAAGCTTCTCATTTTATTCACCAGTCTCCTGTGCGGGACCGTATCAAAAGCTTTGCTGAAATCCAAGTAGATGACATCGAGTGCTCTTCCTTGATCCAATTCCTTGGTTACCCAGTCAAAAAAGTCAATCAGATTTGTCTGACAGGATCTTCCCCTGGTGAATCCATGCTGCCTCTGGTCCAGCAATTCTCCCGACTGTAGATAGTTCACTATTCTCTCTTTCAACAGTGACTCTATTACTTTTCCCACCACCGAAGTGATGCTAACTGGTCTGTAGTTACCAGGGACCCCCCCATTACAGACAAATGGGATCTTTCCTCATCAAGCCAGGTCGCATGCTGACGCAGACATCCTGCCTGCGCACCAAAGCTGGCCTGCCTGCCCGCCCACTGATGTCATCAGCAAAGACCCGCTTCAGCGCATCAGCAAATAGGCAACATTTTGGGCCTCTAATGACTACATTGAGAACTTGGGCAGGTTGCAAAAGCCTCAGCAGGCTGCATCTAATGCATTTTAACATTTCTTCCACAAACTGGATTAAAAGTAAGAAAGGGCCGGATTTGGCTGTGGGCCATAGTTTGCCCACCCCTGGGATACACCATGGAGCAATATAGAGGTATTATGATATTCTCCATTCCTTTCCTAATTCATAGCGGTCTGTCTGCTTTTTTGAGTGCTGCTGTACATTAAGCTGAGGATTTCAACATTGAGAGATTAATACTTGTACAAAGTAGTTTCTTTAACCACAGACGGAGAGTGAGAAACAGCAAGACAGGCCAGGGAGACAGAAGAAATAGATTGTTGCCAGAAATTAAATGGGTTTTGTAACCATTACCATGAAGACCCACATAGGATGGGATAAGGGATGGGGCGGAAGTGGGACAGGGAGGGGCTGGCCACAGTGCCGTCCATGTTAACTTTGGGCCCCCTCAAAATATTCAGTTCTGGCTATGCCCGTGGAAGCCATGGTTTAGGGCAGTGGTTCTCAATACTAGTTTTTGAGAGCCATAAGCTGGTCTAGTTTTCAGGATACCAATCACGAATATTTACTTAGTCTAAGAAATTTAATTTTCTTTTCTATTTACTTTGAAACTTGTTCCTGCTTGGGGCTCTCAAGGACCACAGTTGAGAACAATTACCAATACTCTGAGAAAATTATTTAAAAAAAAAAGAACTGGGAAATGTTCAGAAAGACAGTAGAAGTGCATATTGGAAAGGATAAAGGAAACAAGAGTCTGAGAGAACTGAGACCTGAGTAGAGCAATTAGATATCTGGGAAAATAAACAGATAAGACCTAATTAAAGTGGTGATCTGCTTTAACAATCAGCAAGATGAGTTTGAATCTGACCCAGAGAGCAAGATGGAAAGTCAGTGGAGAGGGAAGCAGAGCCAAAGACGATTCATGCAGCAGCATTCTAGACTGACTGCAATGTACTGAAACAGGTGACAGAGGCCAGTAACAAAGCTTACAGAAGTTAATAGATGGAATGAAATGGAAAAGGCATAGTTGAGGATTTTACCCATAGGAACAAAAAGGAAAGATTCTGGGAATACAATAAAGGGAAGGCGGCGTCATTTATGGGACAGGAGGAATTGGAATTCTATGGATGGGGGTTTGAAAGTGGGAGGAAAGATACAGAGTTCAGTTTTCAATATACTTGCTATGAGAAAGTGATGCCAGAGAGGCTGGTCAGTTACCCAGGTGGTCAAGAATGGAAAGAAAGAGTTGAATGCCATCAGTGTAGAGGTGGTAATTAAGGTCATAGGATTCAATAAGGTTTCACAGTGAGAAGAGACAGAGAGAAGAAAAGGAATAATAATATAGTCTTCTGGGACACATATAGAATAAGGGGGAGAAGTCAGCAAAGGAAACACTGAAAATGCGGGCAGAAATAAACAGGACCCCCCCCCCCCCCTATGGAGCTAAGTTGCAAATAATTAAAGTGAATGTGAACAGGAAAGTGTGTAATCACCAGTATCAAAAACATAAAAGGTCTTGAGACTGTTGTGGAGTGAAGATGGTGGCTCATTAGGCTACAGTGTTGCTGATGTTTCTCATTTCCTATAACATATTTCCTTTTACCATGGTACTGAAGAGGAAAGGAAAGCCTAGGCAATAACCCTCCTTAATCTGCCAGCAAATGCTTGATTTGTTTCTCATCTGATCATTGGAGCTTAGGGACGCAAAGTCCATTGTGGAGCTTAGTGAGGGAGCACAGGCATCACTAAACGTTACTCGCAGTCCCCTGGATCATTTCCCTCCACTTCAGCTGGGCACTCCCGATAGTGCAGCATTGCAGCTGTCGAAGGGAAATGATGCAGCTGGTTCCTCAGTGTGGGTGGGGGTGGGGCATTCATATGATCTACAGCATCATTGGACATATCTGTTACACCATAGAGTCCTATTGAAGAGGCTGCAGACAGAGAGACTCTTTTGGTGTCATTTGTATTTGAGTAAGACATAAATATGATTTCAAAACTATATTTTCACAAAGCTCATACTCTCTTCTATGGGAATCGTATCTGGATTTATCTAGATGTGGTTAAACTTAAATCTACTCAGCAGAGAAGGAAGCTTTTCTTTGTAATGTTTCAGGAATTTCTTTCCTTAGAGCTACTTTACTTCTTAGGTATCCGTGCATGTGTGTGATTTCATATGCAGGCAACAGATATTTTTTCTTTCTGATCAACTTCATTTCATTTTGGGTCAAAATAAATTTCTTCTCTCAGTACCTAATGGCTGTGATTAGTTAAATTAAATATTTCTATTTGTAAGGAGTTATTGCTTGTTTCCTAAAAATTTTTACTTTTTGCTTTCTCTTTGCCTTTTGTGATCCATCCCATTCAATTGTAGACTTTGGCTATTTTTGGAGATGATTTGAAGTTTTTTCTTCTTCTTTCTTGATATTTATTTCCTTTTTATGTTCATTGGTTCTCCAAGCCTTTTCTTGTCATTAATATGGCTATGTAATTATAAATCCAATAAATAAATAAAAAACATAAAAAGATCTTGAAGAGTAATGTATAAACAGGTAGGTCATTAAAGACTGAGGTAACTGAAATATCCTTTACATTATTTGCTGTACTACAAATTAAACTATCATAAATACAACTACAAGACTTGCTACCTACTTCCAAATTATGATATGACTACACAGAATAACTAGCTTGAGAGTCAATACTTATTTGCATAGATAAATGTGAGAGACCCCCTGCATTTATGCCATGCTTTCTTAAATCCAGAGAGTTGGATCAAGAGAGAGAGAGAGAGAGCATTAGACCTAGTGTTCTTGGATTTCAGTAAGGCCTTTAACATAGGTCTACACAGGAGATTCATAAATAAATTGAGCACCTGTGGTATGGAACCTAGAGTGATTGGATTAGAAACTAGCTGACTGGGAGATGACAAAGGATAGTATTATATGGAGGAGGGCAATGCTGATCCCCATCTTGTTGGTGTCAAAGGAAACAAAAATGTGGGTGGACTTTCTAGGAGTTTCAGTGAGCTCCAAGAAGAAGGGCAAAGTTATCTTGCAGTCCAAACTGTGCAGTGCTTGTTCACCTTGGTGGACATGTGACCTGGAGAAAAATGTTGAAAGGACAATTGACCAGTTAAGATGAAATTCGAACACCACCTTAGGCATGAACTAAGGATGGGTGCACAGAATCACTTTATCATGTTAAAACTTGGTATAAGATGGATAATTTAGAGCCTGAATCTCACTGACCCTGCATGTCAAGGAGACCACCACCAAAAACATGACCTTCCAGATCAGATATTTCAAGTCACAAGAATACAGTGGTTCAAAAGCAGCTTACATCACATGGAACAAAACTACATTGAGCTCCCAGGACAGTTGGTCTGATGGGAGGCTTCAAATGAAGCAGACCATGCATGAAATATACAACTATTGTATTTTTATTTTATTTCACTGTTATTTTAAAGACCTGGTACATTTTTTGTGTGTATGTTTTACTTATATATTAGCAATTATGTATGTGTTGATTGTACCCCACCCTGAACGTAGGAAGGGTGGGCAATAAATGTTTTAAATAAATAACTAAACAAATAAATAAAACTAAAGGCTGTACTTTGTACACAATGATGATAAACACCAATCAAACTAAGGTGATATCTTACAGAGTTGGACTTAAGATTAGTCTCAGACAAATGTAGAAAGTAATCAAACAGTTTTTGTGTGGAGCAGGAAAAGGATCTAGGGCCTTTTGCTCACACCACATGGCAAATCTTCTCCATGTAAGTCTTTAAGACTTCCTAGTGGAATACTTTCTTGAAGCTAAAAGAACTTGCAACACCTCTTCAGGTAAATCATGGGTTTGCAGAATCAATCTTTCAACATCCAAGGGGTGAACAATAGGCCCAGAGGTTAGGATGGTGCAACCTGCCTTGATATTGACTGATGAGATCTGGGGAAACCCCAGTCTGATCAGTTCCTTGATAGTCAATGCTTGCAGAAGCAGGAACCAAACCTGTCTTGGCAAAAACAGGGCTATGAGAATCATGGCTCCCTTGTCCTCTTTGACCTTCAATAAAGTTTTCAATGTTAGACGTTTTGGAGGATATGAGCACGGCAGACCCCTTCCCCAAAATGCCATATGTAGTTTGCTGTGCACAGAATATCTGGAACAAAGAGTGGGCTCTTCTTGTTCCAGGGGGACATGAATAGATCCACCACTAGGCTTCCCAAGTGATGGAAGATCTGGTTTGCTACCCCCCACCACGATTCAGGGTTCACTCGTGTGGTTGCAAGGACCGAATCAGTCGGTCTGCTAGCAAATTCTCCACTTCAGCCAGTAAGGGGCTCTGAGAACCAACCTCCTGAGAGATTGCCCAGCCCTGCAGCTGGAGAGCTTCCTGACACAGAAGGTACCTTTCTGCTCATTGATGTAACACATTGCCATCTGGTTGTCCACTTGGACAAGGATGACTTTATTAGACAACAAATCTCTGAAAGCCTTTAGAGTGTACTGAATCATCCAGAGCTTCAGGAAGTTTATCTGTTGCAATTTTTCCTAGGCAGACTATGACCCTGGGTGCAGAATCCATCTACATGACCTCCCAAATTGAGCGAAGGAATCTGTTGTGAAGAAAATTTGGATTAGAGGTGGATTCCCCTGACCAGATTGGAATTGTTTTGCCACCAGGACAGATAGTTTCTGAGAGGCTGAGTGATCTGGATGCTGTCCCTCAGATCCTGAGTGGCCTGTAGCCACTGAGACCTTAAAGTGCATTGGCTCTTCTCATGAAAAGACATACCATGGAAGTTACATGTACTGTTGACACCATGCAGTCCAAAATCCTCAAAATGCTCCACACTGATGTCTGCTAACTCATTTGAATCTCTGATGCTACAACCATCAAATTGGTGGCCCTTTGTTGCAGATGGAAAGCTTTTGTCTGAGTCATGTCTAGCAGAACTCTGAAAAACTCCAATTGAGGTGACGGGAGAGGTGACATTTGGGGTAGTTGCTAACAAACCCTAGTAACTCCAACACCCAGATGGTCATTAGCATCGATTCCTTGGATTCTGTATGAGAAAGACTCTAGACCAGACAATCATCCAGATAAGGAAAAGTGTGCACCCCCAGTTTGCTTAAGTGCACCACCATCATGGCCAGACATTTTTTGAAAACACATGGGGCAGACATTAGCCCAAATAGCAGAACATGATATTGGAGATGGCTGTTTCGTAATATGAATCAGAGATATTTCCTGTGACCAGGGAAAATCTTTAGGTGACTATAAGCATCCTTGAGATTAAGAGTGCATAGCCAGTCTTCCTTTTTAAGACAAGGAATTAAGGTGCCCAGGGAAACTATCTTGAACTTTTCTCTCTTGATGTATTTGTTCAAGGTCCTTAGATCTAGGATGAGACAAAGTTTCCTTTTGAAATACTTGGAGGAGAATCCCCACTCTCTTTGCCCTGGTAGAACAGGCTAGACAGCTTTGGCCATTAAGAGGGAGGAAAGCTCCTGCAAAGCACTTCCTGATATGGTGACTGACCCCAAGATGGGTCTGGGGAGTCAATTTGGCAAGAGACTTGACAAGTTTAATTTACACACTCTTTTGATAAAGTCTAGTATCCATATATCAGAGGTTATACTGGGCTACCAGTCTATGTAAAACTGTAGCCTTCCCCCAACCATCATGTCCTATGGCTTGAGCACTGGGATCCTTGCTATATTCTCGGTGATCCAGTCAAAACTGTTCCAGTTTTTTGGGGCTTAGGCATTCTCTACTGCCTTGGACAGGCACCAGGGGCCTGCTGAAAACAGGACCAAGAGGGCAGAGAACAGCACCTCTTTGAGTGGAAGGAGTGCCTCCTCTGACCTGATCTCAGGTACCTCCTAGAGGAAGAGGCCTGGTATGAGTGGCAGTGGAGTGTTGCACAATGATCATGAATCTGTGCTACTGCATCCTTGACTCCCTTTATCAGGTCAATCTCCATTATAAATTTTGATTAACTGACATTTATTTCTGCACGGTGAAGTAGACTAACATGGTAGCCACACTAATTTATCCTAGATATATTATGGTAACTTTGAATTAGTCTGAAAAACATATGAGCTAGGTTTATAAAGTTGCAGGAAAACATGTAATACGACTGAGAAAACTATTTGACCATATTACTTTGCACAGAAACAGGAGAAAGTTATAGAGAGGTCACATCTAAGATAGCATATATCATGCTATAAAGGTTCAGCACAATATTCCAAAAAATTAGAATATAATTTGTCATACAGTCTTGAAATTATGGTGGAAAATATTTTCTATAGAACTCCAAGGCTTTCTGTGTTTCTACACTTTTATGTCCCATCATGAAACCTTAGATCAAAAAATCAATTTCTTCTACAGATCCCATCTCCCAAAGCTACTGGGCTTGCAGTGACTTGAGAATGGGCCTTTTCTATTGCAAGCCCCATCATATGGAATGCCATTCCTCCATCATTGAGATTACAATCCATCAAGAAGGAATTCAAAAAAGCTTTAAAACATTATCTATTCAGGCAAGCATTAAAAGACCTTTGAGAAACCTAACTTATAGGCCTTTATTCTATCACTTCTGGCTTTTTAACACATCTTTAGACATGTCTCTACCCCCAGGTCTCCTCCATATTTAGATTAAATTATTTCTTTTCTTCGGTGTTTGCTGAAGAGGATGTTGGGGAGGTTTTCATGGGTAATGATTCAGATGGACTGAATCAAATCACGGTGAAGCTAGAAGATGTGGTAGACCTGATTGACAAATATAAGAGTACTAAATCACCTGGACCGGATGGTATAAACCCCAGAGTTCTGAAGGAACTAAAAAATGAAATTTCAGACCTATTAGTAAAAATGTGTAACCTATCATTAAAATCATCCATTGTATCTGAAGACTGGTGGATAGCTAATGTAACCTCCATATTTAAAAAGGGCTCCAGGGGCGATCCAGGAAACTACAGATCTGTTAGCTTGACTTCAGTGCCAGGAGAAATAGTGGAAAATGTTCTAAACTTCAAAATCACAGAACATATAGAAAGACATGGTTTAATGGAATAAAGTCAGCAAGGATTTACCCAAGGTAAGTCTTGCCTCACAAATCTGCTTCACTTTTTTGAAGGAGTTAATAAACATGTGGATAAAGGTGAACCGGTAGATGTAGTGTACTTGGATTTTCAGAAGGCATTTGACAAAGTTCCTTATGAGAGGCTTCTAGGAAAAATAAAAAGTCATGGGATAGGTGGCGATGTCCTTTCATGGATTACAACCTGTCTAAAAGAGGGGAAACAGAGAGTAGGATTAAATGGACAACTTTCTCAGTGGAAGGGAGTGGGCAGTGGAGTGCCTCAGGGATCTGTATTGGGACCCTTACTTTTCAATAAATTTATAAATGATCTGGAAAGGAATACAAGTGAGGTAATCAAATTTGCAGATGATACAAAATTGTTCAGAGTAGTTAAATCACAAGCAGATTGTGATAAATTGCAGGAAGACCTTGTGAGGCTGGAAAATTGGGCATCAAAATGGCAGATGAAATTTAATGTGGACAAGTGCAAGGTGATGCATATAGGGAAAAATAACCCATGCTATAGTTACACAATGTTAGGTTCCATATTAGGTGCTACTACCCAAGAAAGAGATCTAGGCGTCATAGTGGATAACACATTGAAATCATCGGTTCATTGTGCTGCGGCAGTCAAAAAGCAAACAGAATGTTGGGAATTATTAGAAAGGGAATGGTGAATAAAACGGAAAATGTCATAATGCCTCTGTAATGCTCCATGGTGAGACCGCACCTTGAATACTGTGTACAATTCTGGTCACCGATTCTCAAAAAAGATATAATTGCGATGGAGAAGGTACAGAGAAGGGCTACCAAAATGAGAAGGGGATTGGAACAGCTCCCCTATGAGGAAAGACTAAAGAGGTTAGGACATTTCAGCTTGGAGAAGAAACGGCTGAGGGGGCATAAGATAGAGGTGCTTACAATCATGAGAAGTCTAGAACGGGTAGATGTGAACCAGTTTTTTACTCTTTCAAATAATAGAAAGACTAGGGGGCACTCCATGAAGTTAGCATGGGGCACTCCATGAAGTTAGCATGTGGCTCATTTAAAACTAAATGACCCTGCAAACTACAGACCCATATCCAATCTGCCTTTCTTATCTAAAATCATGGAGAAAGTGGTTAACACACAACTCACCGATTTCTTAGAAGAAAACAATATTCTTCATCCTGCACAATATGGATTTCGTAAAGATCGAAGTACCGAAAAACTCCTACTTGCTATAACGGATACCATCCTCAAAGGCATGGACCACAGCCAATCATACATACTTGCCCTTCTCGATATTTCAGCCGCCTTTGATACAGTGAACCATCAAATCCTAATATCACGCTTAGCAGAGATAGGAATCTCAAACACAGCCCTAGCCTGGTTCTCCTCATACCTCGACCACCGAAAGTACTTAGTCAAGCTTGATAATATTGAATCCGCTCACATTCCCCTTACACAAGGCGTACCCCAAGGCTCCTCTCTATCGTCCACCCTTTTCAATATATACTTACTCCCACTATGCCACCTCCTCTCTAAACTTGGACTAAAATTCTTCTTATATGCAGACGACGTTCAAATACTCATTCCCATCCAGAAATCCATCAATGAAACCCTTCAGTACTGGGAATCTTGTCTGACATCCATCAATTCCCTCCTCTCCAATCTACACCTAGCACTCAACGCCTCTAAAACTGAAATCCTTATCCTAGCAAATCAACCAATCGATTCAATCCATCAAATGATTCAAAACGCCTCACTAGCTCACACACTACCCCCCAGTGTCAGAGATCTAGGAGTCTCCCTAGACAATCAACTAAGCTACAAATCCCACATTAAATCACTACTAAGAGGGGGCTTCTATAAACTCCAAATCCTCAAAAAACTGAAGCCCCTCCTCCACGCCCACGACTTCCGTACTGTGATGCAAACCACTATACTAACCAAACTCGACTACTGCAACTCCCTCCTCTTAGGCCTACCAGCATCTACCATTAAACCCCTCCAAATCCTCCAAAACACCATGGCAAGAATCCTCACAAACACCAGAAAAACAGACCATATCACTCCCATACTCCAGGACCTCCATTGGCTCCCCATCGCCTTCCGTTCCCAGTACAAAACACTCACCATCCTCCATAACACTCTATACAATAACAACTCACCCTGGCTTGAAAATATGCCACAATTCCGCCAAGCTAATCGCCCCACGAGAAACTCCCTTGCTGGCACTCTCCAAATCCCCTCACTTAAAATTGGGCACCTTACCACTACGAGAGATAGAGCCTTCTCTATTGCGGGCCCCACACTTTGGAATTCCCTCCCCGTCCACCTCCGCCTAGAACCATCCCTGAGCCACTTCAAAAAAGGAATCAAAACATGGCTCTTTAGACAGGCATACCCCAACTCCTCTCAATCCTAATTTTGTCCTACGAACCACCTCAGCTCACACTCAGCCTTTATACCACCCCTTCCTGTTTCCTTCCCTTGCACTCCTAGCCCCCCTTTACCCCTCCCTCTCACCCCCTAGCAACCCCTCCCTCAAAGTACCCGTGCCTTACTGTACCCCTCTTCACTCTACCCCACCCGCCCCTCTCCCCCTGCTCCCTCCTTCCTTTCTCCCCCCCCCACTAGCTTTTAACTATACATATGTGCACTTGCCTCCTCTTACTGTAAATAAGCCCTCATATGCTAATTTCTCAAGTGTACATGCCTCGCTTAATTTGTTTATAAGTTCTTTTGCATATTTAACCCTAACTTGAATGCAAAAAGTTGTAATTCTGCTGTTGACTCTCTTCCTTTGTATTTTGCATATTACCCAGTTAGCCCCTCCCTTGTTCATTGTAATTTCCCTTCTCAGTTACTTGTAAACCGACATGATGTGTCCTACGAATGCCGGTATAAAAAAAGTGTTAAATAAATAAATAAATAAATAAATAAATAAAGTTCTTTTTCACTCAACGCACAATTAAACTCTGGAATTTGTTGCCAGAAAATGTGATTAGTGCAGTTAGTATAGTTGTGTTTAAAAAAGGATTGCATAAGTTCTTGGAGGAGAAGTCCATTACCTGCTATTAATTAAGTTGACTTAGTTTGGGGTACTTGCCAGGTTCTTATGGCCTTGATTGGCCATTGTTGGAAACAGGATGCTGGGCTTGATGGACCCTCAGTCTGACCCAGTATGGCATGTTCTTATGTTTATATGTTTTACGTGTTCTTATCATTTTTAATTGACTTGATTATGTGTTTTATTTGTAAGCCACCTTGAACATTGAAGGGCATGGGCAATAAATTATTCTAAATAAATAAATAAATAAATAAATAAATAAATAACTTCATTTTAAAAAACTACCATCTCCTATTGTTGATGTGATAAGAAGAATCATACTCAAAATCATGTCATTTATCATAAGTATATATTACAATATATTCTAACATTGTTATAACTCTAAAGAGCATCTATTGCACAATCATAAAGTTAAGCCATGAGTAGAACTATCATTTTTCTCTAATCTGTAGACCACATAATACATAAGAGTTACTGAGGTTATGGGAAAAATTCAACTCCTTGAGATTAGCCGTCTACAGAAAATTTGAAGGTTATATATCTCAATCAAAAAATGAAACTACACATGGTTTACGTATTATAGGTCTAACTAGTTAACATCAAAATGACAGCTTTAAAGATAATCCTCTCTACAAATCAGAAAAATGCCTGTATTTATAGAGGGACCCATTTTCTCTGCAGAACCTATGAGCTTAAGTTTTCAGCTGAAAATTCACATGAATTTAGAAGACTAAAATATAGGCTCCTAAATTTAGACGTGATATTCATTTGCCTAGATGTAGACTTCATACAGGGTTATTTATCTAATCACGATAATGCCCTAATGCCTGCGATAAATAATGCATCATGAGATGCATATGCAAATTTTAAAATATTTCCCAAATGGGAAGAGTTTGGGAGGAGTTAGAGAGGAGTAAATTAAAATAAGGGGGTGGTTGCTTAGCGTTGCGTGTGGTAGCATTATGCCTGAAACGTGATTTGCGCTAAAAATTGCAAATCCTGTGTGTGAGATAGAGAGAGCGTCTCAGGAGAGGCCCATATATTAGTCAACTATTTATACTACTTTGGGGGGGCAACCAGTAATTCGGGGTGAGTTTTTGGTGGTGGCCTAGGTTTTGAGGGGCGGTTTTACATGCACAGTCGGAGGTATGAACAGCACAGTACATCATATCAGTGAAGATTTGATGTGATTTGGAGTGAGGAAAGGTACACAAAGATGAGATTTGTATATCGTACTTTCAACCTAGCTTGATAGCACCTATCGGGAATACAAAAATGATAAATTTAGGTCATAGTTAGGTACTTAGTTTGAAAATTGATGCTAAGCTTATAACTTTGTTGCTTTGCTCTAATTCTTCCCCCCCCCCCCCTTCTCCCCAGAGACTCCCCACTTTTTAGGATCCTATATTTAGGCACTCAGCCCTAGTAAATTTTCAAAAGGGCTAAATTCCAACGGTTAGCATCCTAAACCCTTAGAAAATTAGCCCCTCCGTTTGTTTTTTTTGTTTTTTTTTAAGATGATCCTCATTGGGATTATGTTAGAAAGAGCAATATATGTGATGCTCATAGATTTCTGTAAAGTTTGAAAATGATTTCCCAAAATTTCAAAGCTGCAACCAAAAGTACAATTATCCAGATATTGTATATAAACTTTTGAGACCACAAGGATCTGTTCTTCAGATGTGACAGACATTTCTGAAGAAGAAATCTATGTGCTGTCAAATGCCCATGCACAAGATTATCATCTTCAGAAAATTCTTATACTGGTCCAATAAAATTATCACTAAAAATCAAACCTAAAGCCCTTCTGGACAAAAACAGCTACTGGAACTGCATGAGAATAAATGCATCAGATGCTTGTCATAATGAAACCTGACCACACGCTTTTAAAAATTAAAATGGATTTCCTCACCTGAAGTGGAAACAGATGGTTTGAATCTGATAACTGCAGTATGAATCTGACAACTTCTTGGAACTGTGGCAAAACTTAAGCATGCATTACATGGTTCTGTGAATTTGGCAGATTACCTGAGGAATCTTTCAAGATCTTCTCTGCTGCACCGGGACCAGGATACATCGCCTAGATTCTGCCCTTTTATCCACTCCCCAGACATGATATGGACACCATCTGCACAGGACGGGTGATCATTGTCATGATTTATTCCCATGCTAGATTCAAAAAGTTATTAAAAATAAAATATGAATATATTTGAAATAATTAATATACTTTTTTTTTTTTTTTTTTACCAAATCACTCATAAATAAGCATTGTGAAACAATATTCGTGTATTAATGCAATATTAGAAAACAAGCAAGGAGAAAAAAATATAAGATGAACTAATCAGTGGAAACACAGCTCATCTTAAAAGTACACTATGATTTTCTAGGAATTATTTGATTATATTGGGGCAATTTTCAAAGTACACAGGGCATTACTACTACACCCACTTTGGAAATTAGTTAGCATAAAATATGCATGCTAGAAGCACCTAGATAGTTGCTACCAGCTATTTGTGTGGTGATGGAGGGGGACGAAAAAAGTGCATATACTTCTGAAAATCCTCTGTAGAAGGTCTTCTCCCCAATCTTAACATCCCCAACCCCTCCCCCAGGAATGACTTTTTAACCCAGATAAAAGTCTGGGTACTATGGAAGCCAAGTACTTTTAGCAAGGCAGACGGTAACTTTCAGATAAGATCAATTTACCTAGGTACTGTAAGCTGATATTTATCCAAAGTTTTGAAAATTGTCCTGACTATGGAACAATTTTTGATGCAAAGTTCCATGGGTAATTTATTATGTGGGTTTTGCATCAATTCTTGAAGACAGAAGTACCTGGGAACTTTTCCTTTGAAAATTAAGAATATAAGAACATAAGAAATTGTCATACTGGGTCAGACCAAGGATCCTTCAAGCCCAGCATCCTGTTTCCAACAGTGGCCAATCCAAGCTACAAGTGCCTGGCAAGTACCCAAACACTAAAAAGATCCCATGCTACTGACACCAGTAATAGCAGTGGTATTCTCTAAGGCAGAGCTTTCCAAAGTGTGTGTCGGGACACATTAGTGTGTCGCCTGTAGTGTGGAGGTGTGTCGCCCGGTCCACAGGGCCGGCGGAAGCAGGGAACTATAGCAGGAAGATCGGCGGGCAGTGGTGGAGCTTACATCACCACGGCCCGAAGAAAAGGGTCACGTTCACTCCTCCTCCTTCCTGCCTGTGCAGCCCTGGAAGAAAAACGTTGCCGGAGCCACGTGGGCAGGAAGGAGGAGGAGCATCTGCTGCGTACAGAAGAAGAGCAGCATTAATGGGCCGTTGCGGATCCCACGTGGCGACGGCCCGAGAAGAGGAGGAAACCCGATAGCAGGGCCGCTGCAGATCCCATGTCACGGCCAGGGAAGATCAGGGCCTCCTGAAGAGCCCATCCTTCGGCAACCCGTGCAGAGGGACTGCATGTGCCAGTGAGAGCCTGTGCTTGAGCAAGAGAGCATGTAGGAGTGAGAGAGCCTGTGTGTGTGAGAGTGAGACAGCATGTGCACGAGAGAGACAGTATGTATGTATGTATGAGAGAGAGGCATGTGAGAGTGAGAGCTGTGGATGTGTGAGATTGCATGTGAGTGAGAGTCTGTGTGTGTGAGAATGTGTGAGATAGCGTGTGAGAATGAGAACCTGATTGTGTGTTTGAGGGAAGACAGATGGAGAGAAAAGAAATAGAAAAAAAGACCCTGTAAAAGGAATTGGCAAAAAAACAAGAAAGGAAAGGTAGAAAAAAAAGCCTGTGACCAACCGATTAGAAAACTAAGATCAGACAGCAAAGGTAAAAAAAAAAATTACTTTTTAGTGATTGGCACATGTAATCTTTGGGAATGTGCAAGAGTAGCACTTTCTCTATGCTGATCTCACAATGTACGAGATCAGCATGGAGGAAGTGGAAGCCTGCAAATATTTATTATGAGATAGGTTGTGTTGTGAAACATTTTATTTATGTATATATTTAAGGAAACATACATAAATTGTTGAAATACATTTTGTTCGTTTAACCTTTAACTTCTGGTTTGCTGGTAGTCTGAATTACTGTGTCACGAAATTATGTTTGTCTAAAAAGTGTGTCACCAACATGAAAAGTTTGGAAAGCTCTGCTCTAAGGGGTAGATTTTAATAAAGTACGCCCGCGCGTACTTTTGTTCGCGCACCAGGCGCGAACAAGAGTATGCCGGATTTTAATAGATATGCGTGTAGCCGCGTGTATCCTTTAAAATCTGGGGACGGCGCGCGCAAGGTTGTGCAAAATCGGCAGCCTGCGCGCGCCGAGCCGCGCAGACTGCATCCGTTCCTTTTGAGGCCGCTCCTGCTGCGCGATTCCCCCGCCCGGGAGCAGTTTCGGAGGCCTCGACACGCCCCCAAAACGCCCCCGGGCCAGAACCACGCCCGTGGCTCCGCCCCTGGATGACGAGCCACCGCAACATGCCCCCTGACACGCCCCCCCCCAGAAAAGCCCCGGGACGTATGCGTGTCCCTGGGATTGCGCACGCTGCCGAGCCTATTCAACATAGGCTCAGCGCACACAGGGGGAACTTGGGGCAGGTTTTCGGGGGGTACGCGCGTAAGATTTGAAAATCTGCCCCTAAGTCAACTTGATTAATAGCAGTTAATGGACTTCTCTAAGAACTTATCCAAACCTTTTTTAAACCCAGCTGCACTAACTACACTAACCACATCCTCTAGTAACAAATTCCAGAGCTTAATTGTGCATTGAGTAAAAAGAATTTTTTCCACTTAATTTTAAATTTGCTACTTGCTAACTTCATGGAGTGCTTAGAGAAGAAGTATGCATGGAGATGTACCTCCTTTTCCTGCAGATACTTTTTCCCTCAAAATAAAAAAATGCACCTAATTTTGAAAATGCAAAACTAGGCATGTTACATGTTCTCTGCCCTAACCCTGCCTCCAAAAATGCCTTCGCTCAATGCAGGTAAAAGCATGTGCATCCCAGCATAATGTGCAGACTTTTATCAGTATACAGGGTGCCAGTATTCCCAAAGGCTTTTTTCTCACTTTATGGATCACCCAAATCATTAGTGACCTTACAATGACATTACTGACATGTACTGAAATGTCAAGCAGTGTGATTTTTCAATCTGCATCACCTGACCAGGATTGAAAATAATTTAATGCAGAGACTGCACATTATGAGGCTCTAATAAGGAGGCAGCTTTAAACAATGATCAACTACAGTGCAATAAGACTGTATGTACTAAACATTTTCCCCAATGAGACAAAAAAACCTTTCAGTACATCTGTCCCAATATGTTCTAGCCTTACTTCCCCTTAGTGAAGACAATTGAACAATCAGTTTTAAAAAAAAAAGGGGGATTTAAGGGGGAAATTCTCAGACTGTCTGCTTTGATACTTTTGACTTTTGCACCTAAGTTTTATGAGGTTAGATTTGTAAAGAAAACAACACATGAAGAATTGAAAATACAATCTAGGGCCATTAGTTCCCAATCCTGCATCCTCTAAGGCTTTAAGTTGAAACCTTGGTCTTTAAGGTCCTCTTTGCACTGGGCCCTGTTCATTTAGCAAAGTGACTGGTGGGCTATTTATCCCTTTACTCATTACAGCCCCAAGGGCAGAATCTCTTAGGGGCCGATGCAATATGGTGTGCTGAGCCGAGCGCACTGTTAACATGCAGTTGGACGCTGGTAGAATAGGCGCTAATCAATCCTCTAATGCAATAAGGGGATTAGCGCATATTCAACGCACTTCCAACACGGAGTGAATGTAATAGCGCTCTTCACAAGCAAATGCATGTGAATGAGGCTATTAGGCTTTCACTCCTGATACAAAAAGAAAAATGTGCGTCTCGCACGCACATTTAACTGTCATCTATTAACGCCTGCCAGAAGCAGACTTTAATAGATGTGCGCATCAAAAAAAGAAGAAAAAGAAAAGAAAAAAAGAAAAAAAAATTGACAGTCGGACCCATCACAAAAACCGACGCTGAGTTCAATGGCGTCAGTTTTCGTTACCGGTGGACAGCCACGAAAACCGACATCGATAAACCTGGCGTTCGTTTTCATGACTAGTTCGCTGAAAACCAATGTCGAGTTTATCAGCATCTGTTTTCGTGGTGTCCGCCACTAAGGAAAACCGACGCCAATAAATCCGGTGTTGGTTTTCATGACTATGCATTCCTGACCTCCTTTTTGTTGTTTCTCATGTTTTCGGTAGATGACACAAACAGGTTTTTGTATGTATCCACACATTTCCGCAATTCTTCTATTAAATTCTGTTTCACTTGTAAGCTTTTCATCTTACCTTCTTATCTCGCTTGGATTTCGGCATGGCAATCACGTTAATGCAGCAACTAGGAAAAGACCTCTTCCATCACTGCTAAGAATTATGGGATACTGTCTGCCGCTAAGGAAAACCGACGCCGATGAACTCAGCATTGGTTTTCGTGACTATACGGCAGTCACGAAAACCGACACTGGGTTTATCGGTGTCGGTTTTCGTGACTGGCATACGCCAGTCACGAAAACCTTTGGGTTTGCGTGCATGCGGAAAAGAGCAGGTGCTGACTGTTCATCGCCCGCTTTCTACGTGACTTTATTGGATTGGCCCCTTAGTTACTCCTCTAATAAAGTCAATTAGGTCAACCATGGTTCCAAATCAGTCATGCTATTGTGCACCTTTTACATGCTCTGCTGCTGCTTACATGGTCTTTGAAAACATTTTTAAAATTTTCGGCTACGTGAGGGGGGAAATCTTTTATTTTTCTCTTCTTTGTGTATCTGTTTTGTATAATTTCTGGTTTTGCTGCTATGAAATGAGTTTATTTTTAATATAGTTTATCTCTTTAGATTGTATGTACATTTTTAACTTGCCTTGGGTGATTTTGAAAGGCTGGGCTCAATCAATCAATAAATTAAATTCAAGAATTTGTCTATAGGTAGGTATGCAGGCTGAGGAACATGAGCATATTTTTAGATGTGTAAAAAGGAGGGTCATTTTCAGACAACCAAATTTACCCCTAGGTTCATCAAAATGCTATAATTTTGCATGGATAATGCCTATAATAAGAAAAAGGGGTGTGTCTATGATAATTTTACAATTTACTGCACCTACTTAGGGGTGTGTTAAAGTTTTTGTGCCCCCTGATATTTGCATTTTGTGAAGTAGGGGAGAGAGAAAGATTTTTTTTATAAAGCTTTCTTAGTATTCACCTATTTATATCACTCTAGGAGGGCTAGCTAATAACACAAGGTGAGGTTTTGGTGGTGGTTTAGGGACCAGTTTTAGATGCAGAGTGAGAAGTACGAACAGCACAATACACCTTAGTGAAGATTTGATGTCATTTGGAGTTAGGAAAGTCTCACAAAGATGAGATTTCTACGATTTTCTCTCACCCTAGCTTGATGGATTCTATACCAGGGTACTATCAAGCGAGGGCGAGAGAACACTGTAGAAATCTCATTTTTGTGAGACTTTCCTAACTCAAAATGATATCAAATATTCACTGAGGTGTACTGTGCTGTTTGTAAGTCTCACTCTGCATGTAAAACTGGTCCCAAATCCCTAAACCATCACCAAAAACTTACCTCGAGTTATTAGCTGGCCCTCCAATAGTGATATAAATAGTTAGGGATGTGCAGCTGGAAAGTATACGTTGGATTCGGAATATGTATTCGTCGGGGCCCAGATACATTGCATTCGGTCAAGGGGGGGGAACCCAATCCGTTAATACGTTGAATTCAGCATTTGTTCCCTTTACATTTAATTAGCTACAACCCCCCACCCTCCTGACCCCCCCCCCCAAGACTTGCCTAAAGTCCCTGGTGGTCCAGCGGGTGTCCTGGATCATCTCCTGCACTCGCGCCTCGGCTGCTGGTATTCAAAATGGCGCCGATAGCCTTTGCCCTTACTATGTCACAGGGGCTACCGGTGCAATTGGTCAGCCCCTGTCACATGGTAGGAGCAATGGATGGCCGGCACCATCTTGTGCTCCTACCATGTGACAGAGGCCAACCAATGGCACCGGTAGCCTCTGTGACATAGTAAGGTCAAAGGCTATCGGCGCCATTTTGAATACCGGCAGCCGACGGTGTACATGCAGGAGATGATCCAGGACCCCTGCTGGACCACCAGGGACTTTAAGCAAGTCTTGGGGGGGTCAGGAGGGTGGAGGGTTTATTCGTTCAGGATTTGTTGCATTCGTAGGGGTTCGCCATAGGTTTCGCTGTCCCACGAATGCAACGAATAGGGCCCTATACGTTGCGGATTGCACATTCCCTATAAATAGTTGAATACCGTGAAGACCTCCCCAGAGGCTCTCTCTCTATATATACTCCACTCCACCTCTCTTTTCTCTCCTCTTTCACCAGCCCAAAAATGTACAAAATGCAGTTTACAAATTTCATCACAAATTATATTACAGCCATTTTGGGCATTTCACACAGCTTAACACTAGGAAAAAAGGTGTAGTTTTTGCCAGCATTAAAAGCATGCAATAGCATGCATTACACTATCAGACAGTAGAAAAGTGCCCTTTATTTTCATTAATCCCACCCAAACCCCTTCCCAATCTTGGCCCTTCAAAAACTTTGCATTCGTACCATGCACTACCACTACTATCATGTGTGTTATAGTGTTATCGCGGGCATTAAAGCCATAATGCATTTTGATGAATGACCCTATTAAACAGATAAAACTGGCATTTACTCACATAAATTGTTTTAAAAACCGTCCTCCCAAATTTGACATCTGCCATTTTAAACTCCTGGACCCAAAACATTGTTAATTGGAATGAGACACTTCAGGGTGAGCATAAATGCGTCAATGTAGTTCCCCCCACCCCTTTCACAAAGGGCTGAGGGCACTCCAGTTTACTTCATGCCTCACAACAAGGAATACACATGTATACCATGGAAGGAAAAGGAGGAGGAACTGTGGTTAGCTTGGAAAAAGATGGTGCTTCCATCTACACTGAGGTGATCTACAGACTTCTGGCAGAAACAGAAGATCAGGATGGAGATGTAGTCAAGGAATACATAAGGCAGCAATGAAGAGGGTGATGTTCCTGGCAGGACATTTTAATCTTCTGGATGTGAACTGGAGCATCCCATTTGCACAATCTGTAAGAAGTAGAGAGATCCTGAAGTTCCTTCAAAGGACTCGCAGCAGACGAATGGTAATGGAGGGGAAGATACTGGACCTAGTTCTTTTAAATGAAGAAAGTATTTCTAATATTCAGACTGGCAGTCACCTGAGCATCTGTGATAATCAGATGGTCGTGTTTGAAATCAGAGCTAAAGCAAAGAGGGGTCATACAAAAGACAGAGTCCTGGACTTCTAATATATCAACCTTGTTAAAATTTGGGAGCGGGGAGGGGTAATTTAAGGAAGCATTGACAGGGCAGGAAATTATATATGAAGCAGAACAAGAGTGGGCTTAACCAAAATTAGCTATGTGCAAATTAGGATGTGCAACAAATATTTATGTTAGGAAAATAAACCACGTAAGAGGTAAAAGAGACTGACATAATTTCTAAAAAGCCAGCTGAAAAAATAAAGATAAAATGGCTAGAATTCAGAAAGAGGAACTCATTTAAGAATTTCTGGTGATGCTGAAAAGAGCAGAGAAGGTAGTCAGTATCGTAAAGTCACTAGCAGACTTATAGGGTCATTCATCAAAATGCGTTATGGCATTAACGCATGTGATAAAACAGTAATGCACAGCGTGAATGCTAATTTTTGGGGCGGGATCAGGGAGGAGTTTGGGCGGGATTTAGTAAAATGAGGGGCAATATCGTGTGGTCTTTGTGAGACTTTCCTCACGCCAAATGATTTCAAATCTTCATCAAGGTGCACTGTGCTGTTTGTATATCTCACTCAACATGAGAAACTGGCCCCTAAACCTTAAAGCACCACCAACACTTCATCTCGACCTATTAGATGGCCCTCCTATAGAGATATAAATAGTTCACTACTAGGAGGGCTTTGCAGATAGGTTCTCTTTCTCTCCCTCCCCCCAAGATGTGAAAAATAGGGATTATCACAGGGTGTGATAAGTTTACTGCTCTACTGATGAAAAGCGATATGTTATCACATGGTGCGGTAATTCTAAAATTTCCCTTTAAACACCCCTTTTTCTGATTGCTTGCTTTATCAATGCATTATTAACACATTTTGATGAATCAAGGAGAAAGACAGCTAAAGGTCTAAAGCAAGGTGGCATGATTTTTTTTTTCAGGTAAATAAATGAAAGGAGAAAGGGCAAAGATGGAAGAAAAGGAAGAATGTGTAGCGAGCCAAAGAAAAAGCTTTAAATGCTAAACCAATATCTTTCTTCACTATAAACTGAAGGGAGGACCATAGGGCTACTAAGTGTCTGCAGGGGCACAGATGGAAGTCAGATAAGTTGAGTGCCACATCATTTACAGAAAAGAGTTGGTATGGAACTGGAAGGACTGAATATGGACAGAGCTTTGGACTACATCCTAGGATAGCAAGAGAGTTTATAGAGGGTTCTTGTAGGTCCTCTGAAGGATCCATTCAATAGATCTTACAGGGGGGATAATTCTGGAGGACTGGAGAAGGGCAGGGTGTTCTTGGGACAGGCTTTTTAAATTTAATCGGCATGGCAATATTCAGCACAACTCTACCAAATTTGTGTGGACAACTCCGACTGTACAAAAGATCCATACTAAATCTACCTACATAGAATCTGTGCAAGTACATTTAACCATATAGCAACAGCAGGACTTTTAGCTAGATAAGTGTTGTGGATTATCTGAATAATAACCATTATCTTACCTGCTCACTGGTCTTTTCAATATTAACATCTTTGTTGCTATGGATTCTCAAGGCTTGTCCACAGTACATTTCCCTTGAACCTTCTTCTGACTTTATGACAGTAACTTTGGAACCATGAGGTGGAAAATGTTAAACCTTCAGAAATTATGTTTCTATTTCTGACAGGATTCTAAATGTTTAATTGCCAAGGGAAAAATGTCTATGTCTGTAAGTACTGAAGACAGATTTCCCTCTAACTTGGCACACTGGTATAATCAACTGAGCCAATAATATTATGTCATTATGTTGTAAGGTTTTCAGCTGTATGGGAAACATTTGGGAAAAAAATGGCGTGCATCAGATCACTTAATGTCCATACCATGTATTAAGAATATTACAGCTCTGAAGAAATTCGAACATACAAAGAGAAAGTCGGAGTTGGGACAAAATGTCCCTAATTATTTTTCTCTAAATTTGTAGTCATATTTGCTTTCTGCAAGAACCAGTGAGGTGATATCCTTGGATAGGCAGGAGGGGGAGAGGAGTGCTCATAAGCTCTGGGGAACCACCCACCAGACAGTTTTCTCTAGGCTTTTTTTTTTTTTTAATAAAGATGTTTTTCATAAACATAGAAAGGTGAACAAAGTGGGTTGAAGGAAAAGGATGTTCTAAGTGTTTGGGCCAGAATGTTGGAACTCAGAGCCGGTGGGTATTAGATTGGAGTCAAACTATTTGACTTTTAGAAAGAAAGTGAAGGCCTGTTTATTTCCATGTCTTACTTAGTTTTATACATTTTATTTTATAAAATTATTATATATTTACTATATTTTACATTTGATTCTTGTAAACTGCCTTGGGCAGCTTGCTGTTGTGCAGTACAAAAGAATGAGAAATAAAAAAATACAATAAACAGAATAGTGGAAAAGTAATTTTGATAAGAAGCTGTTAGAGTTATCTACCTGTGTGTTTCTTCTCTTTATATCCTCTCATTCAGGACACCACTATTACAGGAATAAGTCTCTACCTCCATGTACTGACCCACTACTGCAGACATATACTTGCCTCACCCATTTTATGTTTTCCAGGTTATTTCTACCCTGTTCATTGTTTCATCCAGGTTATTCTACCCTGTTCATTGTAAAACAAGACTTTGTCTCAGTTATTTTTTGGCTGGTTGTAATGTAAACCGAAGTGATAATTAATCTTGTTAATTGAACCTCGGTATATAAAAGTTATAAATAAATAAATAAATATGAGTGAAGATATACAGTATAAAGATGTGAATTGGGCTTCGGATGATTGAAAATATCAGACGATATTTTCAAAATTGTCAGAAATCGGGGGCTCCCCCAAAATGATAGGAAAACCCCACGATATTGATCATGGGGGTTCTCTTATCGTTTTGGGGGAGGGCGGGAAAAACGGCACACAAAAATAACCCCTAAACCCACCCCGACCCTTTAAAACTAATACCTTAGCTTCCCCCACCCTCCCGACCCCCCGAAAACCTTTTTACAGGTACCTGGTGGTCCAGTGGGGGTCCCTGGAGCGATCTCCCGCTCCCGGGCCGTCGGCTGCCACTAATCAAAATGGCGCCAATGGCCCTTTGCCCTTACCATGTGACAGGGTATCCGTGCCATTGGCCGAAACCTGTCACATGGTAGGAGCACTGGATGGCCGGCGCCATCTTGTGCTCCTACCATGTGACAGGGGCTGACCAATGGCACCGGTAGCCCCTGTGACATAGTGCGGATGGCGCGGGCCATCCAGTGCTCCTACCATGTGACAGGGTCCGGCCAATGGCACGGAAACCCTGTCAAATAGTAAGGGCAAAGGGCCATCGGTGCCATTTTGATTACTGGGAGCCAACGGCCCGGGAGCAGGAGATCGCTCCAGGGACCCCCACTGGACCACCAGGTTCCTGTAAAAAGTTTTTTGGGGGCGTCGGGAGGATGGAGGAAGCTAAGGTATTAGTTTTAAAGGGTCTGGGAGGGTTTTTTGTTTATCGGCTCGGGCGCAACCAATAAACAAAACCGCGATCGGGCCCAATGAAAAAAAAAACACATGTGAATCGGAACCGGAATCGGAACCGATTCCGGTTCCGATTCACATCTCTAATACAGTACATTAAAGGGTACAACACCTCCTTAGATACAGTTCTGTACATAAAATATGATGGTGGGTACAGACTACAGAGCTCATCCAGTCAGACCAAAATACTTTATATTGTATGCTGTCAACTTCATTTAATCTCAAGCTTTCCTTCACTTTTTTGTAGGTAGAGAACTTCAGTATTTATCCCACCCTTTCTTAAATTCTACTACTGCCTCCATCACTTCTTCTGGAAGACTGTTAGGTCCATCCACTATTCTCTTTATGAGGTAATATTCCCGATTTTAATCCCTTGGAGCTTCATAACACAACCTGTTGTTCTACAACATTTTATGCACTGGAAAGTTTGCTTCTTGGGTGTTATTCATATTTTAGGTAACCTTTCCTGTAATGTCAGCATACCTCTGTTTCTAAGTCTATCATATCACAGGGCTTTTGGTGTAGACTCTGAACTATTTTGGTAGCATTTCTATGGACTATGTCGACTCCATATCTTTTTGAAGTTAAAGCCTCCAGAATTGGACAAGATACTCCACATGAGGTCTCACCAATGACCTATGCAGAGGGATTATCACCTTACTTCTTCTAATGGTCATGTTTCTCCCTGTGCACTCTAGCATTTCCCTAGCCTTGTCGTACTGTTTCCCCACCTTGAGATCATCAGATACGGTCACATTGAAAACTCTCTCCTAATTGGAGGATAACACTCTTAATCCATCACATACTGCTCTCTTGGACATATGCACAACACTGTCATTTTTTAACATTAAACCATCTTTCAGTCACATGACCACTTCTTCAGCTTTCTTAGATCACACCTCATTTTGTCTACTTCCCAGACAAATCTTTCCTACTAAACCCTCTACAATATACAAGAGAAAGAAGTGTTTGCTGCTTGCGGGCAAGGAAAGAGAATTCCTACATTGCAGAAAGTGAAAATCAAACCATATTTGTGATCTGTGCTTCACATTTCCTGTGACACTCCAGATTCAGTTTCTACCTGGATAAAATGTTCACAAACCCCCTCAGTTAAGAGAGGATCAGATTATTTAGAAATAAAAATGCCCAACTTTTGGGCAGGATTCATCATTCCTCGCAGAATGATGAATCCCGCGAAAAAGGGGGCAGAGAGGCAAAGGGGGGGGGGGCCTGTGAAAGGCCGTAGCTGTTCACACCGCGGTGGTGCGATTTCGCCAGCCGCAATGCGGCCAGCTGCAGCCTTTCACACCAAATAGCAACACCGTAAAAGGTGTAGCTATTTGCCGTGCTACTGCCGGCAGTAATATTCCTCACATTATCGCTGGCAGCGGTGCCGTGGACGACTCCTCCTCCTCCCACTCCCAACTCCTCCCCTCCCCACCCCGACTCTTCCCCTCCAGCTAATTTAAATCCTATCGCACGTGAAAAGGGTCTTTTCACGTGCGATAAACCTTTAGTAAATAACCCCCTTGTTTTATAGTTGATAAAATGCAAAACTTCCTCATATATTTGACTGAAATACGGTGTAGGTATGACATCAGGAAAGGGTGTATGGAAGTTGGAGGGAGCCAAGTCCCAAAAATGGCTACTGAAATGTTAGGGTGGATGACCTGTCACCCTAAAAAAAAACACGTCAGCACTGAGAGCCTTCCTTGGGCTGCACATTAGTAATGAATAGTGAAGCTGGATTTCTCTATGGCTCTACCCTCTCCTTTACAAGGACATGCTTGCTCAAGTCATGGCAAGGAGTGGATAGATGCCAAGCAGCAGAACAAAGAGCATCTCTTCTTTGCTGCTAACACTGGCTCCGATATTCGTTGTAGCTGCTTGCAGCTTAAGTAGGCTGTAAGAGCCCTCAGACCCTTGTTCGGAAGGAAGGTGAAAGACCTGCAACGGAGAAGAGAGGGGGAAGAGGGTGCAGAATGGGAACGAGTGACCCTGGGTAGGGAAGGAGAGTGAAACAGGATCACAACAGAGGTGAGAGTGATACGAGGTACATCCAGGGGTAGTGAGGCACGGGAACAAAGAGAGGGGGAAATGGCATGCAGCAAAGAGCAGGGAGAAAGTAATATAAGTGCACAACGAATGAGGCACTGTGATACAGGCATAGAGAGGAGAAGAGGGACACAAGGACACAGAAAAGGAGGAGAAAATGAGACAGAGCAGGCAACAGAGGAGAATGATGCACAAGCACAGGTTGGGGAGAGTTTATGCCGAGGGGGGGCACAAAGAAGAGAGAATGACAAAGAGGAACAGTGAAGGGGTGGAGAGTAGCAAAGGGGTAAAGCGTGGAAGAGAATGGGTATACAAAATCTTACAAAATAAGAAAGGTGATATATACTATTAATTACATTTTAATTCGTTGTTAAAAAATGTTTATATTAATTTTTGATTTGCACTTGCAAACTTGTTTTGATAATTAATGATGATCAGATAAAGTGGCCGCATTGGTGCTGCGGTCGGGCCTGCTCATCTCTCACTGCCCTCCATCAGTTCGGGCCTTGTCGCAGCCACCAGTTCCCGACATCTTCGATGCTCTCCCCGGGTGCCCTCGGCCTCTTCTACACCACAGGCCTCTCAGCGGAGCTCCCATAGGGGCTCCGCATCCTCCATCTCTCAACCCCGCCCCTAGGTGTGTGCACAGCCATCATCACTACTTTTAAAGGGCCACGTGCGGGAAACCCATCTTGGACGCATTCCAATGACATCACACAGCCCTACTATTTAAGGCGAGGTTCTGCCCCAGAATCTCGCCTTGGCAATCGGGTCGACACCTCGGTGTTTCAAGTTTGCCTGTTCCTTGCTCCTGTGCCTGATCCTGTGTTCCAGTGTCTTCTTGTTCCAGTCCTTGTTCCAGTGTCTCCCTGTTCCAGCATCTCCTGTGTTCCAGCGTCTCTGTGGTCCTCCGTGTCTTCCAGCGTCTGTCTTGTTCCTGCTCCATGTTCCCTGGTAGTACCCTTCGGACTGATTCTTGGTACTGACCTCTGCTTACCTGACTATGACTGACCGCTGCCTGGAACTGACCTCTGCCTGCCTGACCACGTTTACTGCTGCTGGAACTGACCCTCGCTTGCCTTGACTACGCTCGGACTGACCTTGGATTTGACCCTTGCTCTGGCTGACCACTTCTGGATGGATACCCTGGCTTTGACTTTGCGCTTCACTCGGACACTCTCTTCTTGCCTTCTGTGACCACCAGACCGACCTGCTTGGACTCTGCCCGCGACCTTCATCCAACCAATCCCACAGGCGCTGCATGTTCTGCCCAGAGAGCCTTCCTGAAGTGTTACCTCCCTGAGGTCTCCGGTGTCTCCAGTTCAGGTCTGGCCTATCCTCTCTGCATCAGCCGCACACCCTTACTCGTTGTGGGCACACCTCTCTGCTACCTCTACGGGAGACCCTCTGAGGCCCACCTAAGTCCAGGCGGTCCGGGTACCCAAAGGCTCAACCTGCAGAAACCCCAGACTGTTATTGGCAAAGCTCCAGCTAGCCTCTGTCTCCTCGTGTGCTGTGCTTCCTGGTAGCAGGCGCTCTCGGGGTCCGACCAGAGGACCGTACCAATCATGCACCAGGCCAAGGGTCCACCTCCAGCACAACAAGATGGATGTTTTATCATCAAATGTACCCTTTCTGCATGTTCAATTGATTATGAACATACCACTTTTTCACTCTGACATTTTCATAATTAAATATCTTATTCTAACACCCCCGCTCTCTTGAGGTATGACTACCTTTCTGCTTTTGGTGGCCAAGTTATGATTATTCTATGATATATGTTCAAAGTTTAGTGTCACTGGGTATTCTCAAAGGGGGTTGATGAAGAGAAATACGCTTCTTTCTTTCGGGGCACTTTACCAAGACTAATGGGAACAATCTTACTTGAAGAGTCCCTCAGGGGAAGAGGGAAAAGGCAGAGTTTTAATATGAAATAATTAAATAGAATCATCAGTATAAATTTATTAAAATTTAATATGTCAAATAAATTATTTCCCATCAAATAAATCATTAGCTCTACAATTTTTATAAAAATTCTGTTACGATGCTGTCACCTCCGCGAACCGGAGGCTGCCGCCAATGCTGCCTGAGTTGCGGCTTGAGCAGCACTGCATTTCCCTCGCAGCGGGCAGAGCTGCCGCCAACACCACCATTTGTTCCCGTGGCCTGGAGGCTGCTGCCAATACTGCCAGTGGCATGGCCCGAGTGCTGCTGCCTGATCTCCGTGGTGGGCGGAGCCACTGCCGTAGTCTGTCTTCGCGGCATGGAGCCGCCAACGTGAAGGCTCTGTTTCGCAGCCTAGTGCTGCCTCTGGGCCAATCTTTGCGGCATGGATGCCACCGCCGCTGTCCTAGGTCCTGGCCTTCCTCTAGGCACATGACCGCGCCACTCTCTGCTATTTAAAGGGTCTGCAGCGGGAAAAGCCCACGGCCCCACCTGATGACATCTCAAGGGCATCTTCTCTTCAGCCCTATAAAAGGGCTCCTCGTCAGTCCCTTGTGGCCTTCGCAAGGAGCCAGTCCACTCACGGATTCTTCATCTGTTCCAGCTCATCGGTCCATCTTCACTTTTTCAAGATTCTTTGTTCTTCATGGGAGCTCCCTTGTCTTTGTCCGTGGTTCCTGGTCTCTCGTCGGATCCTGTGTCCTTTCCAGATGTTCCTGATGCTCCTGAGGTCCCGTGTTCTAGTCCTGATCCTGATTTCCTCGTCGCCGCCTCTTCATCCTGCTTCCAATTTTCCTACTTGTTCATCCTTCCTGGTGTGCCACTGTCATGGTCCGTGACCAGCCCATGGGAGGCTGTGTAGGGCGCTTCGTGGCACAAGGCCTATCTTCTCGTCTGCAATGCAAGTCTCAGGAAGGCTTCTGTTTTTAATGTCAAAGTCTGTTCCAATGTCAAAGTCTGTTCCTGAATCCGAGTTCCAAGTCTTGAATCCTGTTCCTGGTCTTCGGAGTAACTTGCACCCGCTTCTGTCCATGCCCAAGACTTAAATCGGAACCTTCACCGCTTCAGTGTGGTCCGCAACCAGCCATGGGCAGCTGTGTAGGGCATGCCTCGATGCAGGCCTCTCCTGAATCTTCAACATGTCCCCACATCCAAGTCTTCACTTCCTCACTTGGAGTCTGCTTCACTTCCGGCATGGTCCGCAATCAGCCATGGGCGGCTGTGTAGGGCAAGCTGTGGTGCAGTACTCAACCCGTACTAGTGCCAGTATCCTGAGTTCTCGTCTAAGTCTCCAAGTATCTTGAGTCCTTATCTAAGTCTCCAAGTATCCTGAATCCTTGTCTAGTCTCCAAGTGCCTACTTCTCATCCAAGTCTCCAAGTGCCTTGTCTCATCTTTGTTCTAATACCATCGCCTGTACTTGACTTCTGTCCATCCTGTCGCACTTGCCGTTCCCAGACGGCGGGTCCGAAAAGGCTATTGAGTGGCCGGAGGGCTACCCCAGAGACCAGCATTGCATTGTTGGGTCTCTTCTGGTGCGTTCGGGTTCGGCAGAGGTCAGGGCCCCTAATCTTCAGTCTGTCAGCCCATGCTTGAATATGCCTTGCCTGCCTCGGCACCTCTCCGGAGATCCTCTGGGATTGTGCCGTGGTCCAAGGGCACACTCTCTCTCTCCCAGATTGGGACCGCTCCCTAACGCTCCCGCAACAAATTCTCTGTTATCTAATACACATGTATATCTAAAGAAAACTTTGTTTTTTCTCTGCAACAGAGTGGACATGCCGGAAGGAGTGGAGAGAATGAGACGGAATTTAAGGAAGCTGGAAGAGAGGTCAAAGATATGGCAGCTGGGATTCAATGCCAAGAAGTGCAGAGTCATGCATATGGGGAGTGTAAATCCAAATGAACTATTTGATTGGGGGGGGGGGGGGGAAGGCTGATGTGCACGGAGCAGGAGAGAGACCTTGGGGTGATAGTGTCTAATTTTATTTTATTTATTTATTTATTTACTTTTATATACCGGTGTTCGATTTTACATATCACATCGGTTTACATTTAAACAAAATTTGCAGGAACTTATGCATTACCTTTGTCAAATGATCTGAAGTCGGCGAAACAATGTGACAAGGTGATAGCTAAAGCCAGAAGAATGGTGGGCTGCATAGAGAGCGGAATATTAAGTAAGAAAAGGGAAGTAATTATCCCCTTGTACAGGTCCTTGTTGAGGCCTCACCTGGAGTACTGTGTTCTGTTCTGGAGACCATATCTCCAAAGAGACAGAGACAAGATGGAGGCGGTCCAGAGAAGGGCGACCAGAAAGGTGGATGGTCTTCATCAAATGACTTATGAGGAGAGATTGAAGAATCTAAATAAGCCTGATACTTCACTCTCAATAGCATAGCTCTCTGCTTCAACGGCAGGGGAGAAAGACTGATACTTCACGCATATCCAGCATAGCTCTCTGCTTCAATGGCAGGGGGAATGAAGAAAAGTGGATCTATATACAGACAACAACCAACAAGGACTGAATTACATAGTCTGGGTAAACAAATAAGCATGGGTGTAGCTTGCTTATTGCGGCGGTTACTACCCCTAACTAATTAAGCTAGATATTTCACTTAGATGCAGTTCCAGCACTGCTCTCTATATTAATGGTGGGGGTGGAAGGGAAATAGAACCAAAAGGTTACTAAGAGCCAAGAGTAACAGATAAGTATGAGAAAAAAAAAAGTGCGAAGCTTGTTGGGCAGACTGGATGGGCCGTTTGGGTCTTCTTCTGCCGTCATTTCTATGTTTCTATGTTTTGTGCTTTTTTTTTCCGGAAAGGACCCTTGGGCCTCTAAGGGTAAGGCTTTGGTATGTGAAAGTAGAAATGGTGTTTGTGTCTAATTTTACCATGACTTTTTGGAAACCTTTTGGTTTTAGAAGAAGAAGTTGTTCCCTATTTTTGGATCATTTTAAGTGCTACCAATCAGTCCTGAAGATCTGGCCTTACTGAAATCCATATACACTACATACAGAGATCAGTAAGGACTTTGGCATGGTTCCAGATAGTCGACTTATAAATAAACCGAACATTCTTGCTATGGGCCCTAAAGTGAATGAATAGGTTAGAAACTGTTTGAGTGGGAAGTGGCATAGGGGCATGGTAAATGTAGTTCACTTTGAGAAGAAGGGCGGTACTAGTAGTGTTACACAATAACAGGTTACTGGACTGGTTCTTTGCAACATTTTCATAAAAGTGATATTGCAGGACTATCGTGAGACATTTGTCATTTTGCAGATGATACCAAAATCTGCAAAAGGTTAGATACCCAGGAAGATGTGGCAATGATAAGGAAAGTTGTAGCGAAGCTTGAGGAATGTCTAGAGTCTGGCAGCTAAGAATTAATGCTAAAAATTGCAAGAGTCATTATTTGGGCTGAAAAAAAAAAACCAAGAGAGCAATACTGTATAAGGGGTGAAATACTGTTCTAAGATTTGAAACAAGTGCTGGATCTGGGAGTGATCATATCTGATGATCTTATGGGTTGCCAAACTGATGGATTAGGCGATGACAAAAGCCAGAAAGATGCTTGGGTGCAAAGGAAGAGGAATGGTCAGTTGCGAAAAAGGAGGTGATACTGCCCCTGTATAAGTCTCTGATGAGACTTAATTTCAATACTGTGTACAATTCTGGTGACTGCACTCTCAAAATGATATAAACTAGATGTAGCAATTCCAGAAAGTGGCTACTCAAATGGCCAGTGGTCTTCATTCTAAAGCATATAGGGACAGAAAAATATCTAAACATGTATACCCTAGATGAATAGACGAGATAATAGAGATATATGACAGAACACCTTTAAATATCTTCAAGGTATTAAAGCACTAGAGGTTGACCTCTTTCAATGGAAAGGGGGAGGGGGTCATGGGATGAGGGTGAAAGGGGATAGACTCAGGAGTAATCTAAGGAAATATTTCTTTACAGAGAGAGTGGTGTATGTATGAGCCTTCTAGTGAAAGTGGTGGAGACAAGGACAGTATCTAAATTCAAAAAAGCATGGGATAAGCACAGGGGGATCTATGAGAGAGTGGTACAGACTGTAGAACTGAGCAGTTGGTGTGAATGAGCAGCCTAGATAAGCAGTCTGGTCTTTTTCTACCATCACATTTCTATGTTTTTTATATATCCATATGTGGCAGACCCTCTTGGTCTGGCCACCAGATGACACTGTCCCTATATTATAATACTCTAGTAATGAGCCATCTATACTCCACAGTCCCTCCCACAAGGGGGCTCTGGATTGGATGCCTGAACACTATTTAGCTCAGCCATTTTAAGACACATTGGGGGGATCATTTTGAGGAAGCAGTTGAAGAGTAAGGATGTCTGATATTTGCATTCTGGTGAGGCATCCCAGCTTCAGCCTAAAGGATTTTCTGTTAGACGTGATACCTCTTTGTGCACTCCCTGCCAGAGGGTCCTTCTCCTGTTGATTTGCAGAGATATAGATTTTTAAGCCTGATACCCTTTGGGGCAAAAAGGCTCTCACCAAGGGACCAAAGGCCTGTGAGCCTTCTCTAAACCCTAGGTGGGCAAGCACCAATGATGGATCCTGCTGCGAGAGACTGTGAGGGCAGAAGATGTATCCAATTTAATCTTTGAAGTATTTTTTGGACTTTATCAGAATGCAGAGGTTTTTGGATCCCCCCCCTTCCCCACCACAATTGCAGTCCTGAGAACTAGCCTGAATCCCCAGAAACATCAGTGAATAAGGATGAAAGAATTACTAAGGAAGGAGAACAAGAAGCAGGAGACCACAAACACCAAGAGACCAGGACGGGGCTGGGTGTCCAAGGAAGAAGATGAGCTAAGGTACGATTTTTGCAGTAAAGATGGGGACCCCCCTCCGCTAGGATTCCTGGATAGTCGCTGGGTACGCGGCACACATTAAAATCACCATGGAGATACACAGATGCTTGAAAAAAGGACACCTACCTACCTAGAAACACCTAACTCTCCCCTTTATCGCTCTAATACCCCACCCCGGCCCGTACTCTCCCCCCCCCTTTATCCTCCACCGTTATCCCCCTTATAATTTCCTTCAGGCCAAGCTGCCTCTGTTAAAATATCATGCATTTACCCTCTAGTCCCCCCCCTGCAATTCCCCCCTAGTCCCGCTGTCAAGATCCCCCCACCTCATTTAACATACCCAATTTAATGTTCCAGTTACTATTCATTGTTATCTTTTGTTAATTGTTCCCCGTGAAGCTCGTTACACTTAGTTACTTGTTCTCTGTGAAGCTTGTTGCTCTATTTAGTTATCTGTGAACCGAGATGATGTTCCCAACGTATCCCAGTATATAAAAACACTTAAATAAATAAATAAATAGAATAAATAGAAACATACTTATACCATCAATCAGATGTAAATTCACATGTCGGGACCATGGACTTAAATAAACGTTTACTGATCGGTAATCATAAATTAAACACCCAAACCTGGTCCTGTCTGAGTTATTACAGCCTCTCACCTCATGGGAGGCACCTCTACAGTATACACCCACACTGGGAACCTTTTAACATTGTCTGGGCCGCAAGCGAGAGCTTCCCCCCATAAAAAGAATTTCTCCTCCCCCCCCCCCCCCCCCACAAGGTCTTGAGGAGTCCAGCATGGGATGGAATTGCTAACTGGAGCAGCCCTTGAAAATACAAATTAGTTATGCCGCCATAACAATCCTCTAGAAAAGGGGGTTACCCATATGCATGTAGTTTATTATTACTTTTTTTTTTTTTGTGCAATGAAGATCCTGATTCATTAAGACTTTTCTCCCATTCTATGTCTATGAGAAAGTCCTTGATGAATCAGGCCCTAAAACAAAAGTTGAAAAGACTAAGGGTTGGCCTCCTGTTAGTGTATTATAGATGTAAATTCAAATAGAGGAAGAACTGCGCAAACTAGAAGCTGACTTCCTATCAAAGGAGCAGAGAGTCGCCAGATGTGTAACCAGAAGATATTAATTGGTTTATATGCTCAGACATAGTTGTAATGACTACTTTGATATACAGGATGCTAAACTTTGTTTACATGACCTAGATGCTTAATAGTTAATTAAGTATGCATCTGAAAAATGGTTCTTCGAAGTAATTTAGTTCTTAATACATAGTTAACAAAAAGATAGTTTATCAATGTCATGCAAAATCCTTGCCTTTTCTAGATATAAAACCTACCAGAAATTTGGTCATATTGAATCTCAGAGCTTCTAATACAGCAAAGTTTCTGGAAGTCCTCATACCCCTGGCCTTTTACTCACCCTTGCCATCACCCCCCTGCCAAAAGAAAAACAAAACTAAATCCTGCAGCTAAGCCTATATTTTGGTGGGTAAATGTAAAAAACATCTTTAAAGATTTGATGTACCAAGGACATGTGTTAACATGTGTGTTATTGAATGACTATGCACTATTGCGCGCAGTCTGCATTTGTGTTAGCGTTCCTGTCAGTAACACTAAAACAGGTGTAACCCCCTCCTGGTGTGCCTATCCTGCACGGGTGGGGCCATAACCATATTTATATTGTCTTTGGAGCAGGGACCCTGGCTAACAGTAGACATACACTACTAAATCATGAGGAACTCGGCAAAATATCATGCCCATGCTTTATTGTACCAAAAGTTTTTTAAACATCATTTCTATCATCACACTGCTATGCGACCACAATACCTTCTTACATTAAAAAACCACACCACATTCATGCATTACCCTACATTCATACCACTCATACCATCCATACCTGATATCTCTTAAAACATTGCTGGTTTTCCTTACTAATAACCCAAGTGATATCTCACCACATACATGTGTCTAAACATTAAAACAGTAGACATAGTCTCTTTTTCCCCCAGGGTGTGGATCCTTTGTTGGATGGAGTTATCTTCCAAGGCCCTGAGTGCTAAGGGTATCTCTGGTAGGTCTGCATACTCTTGGGAGAGGAGTATCCCATTAGAAAGTTCACACTATGGGCCCATTGTGCAAAAATGACTCCAGATGCTAATGTGGTGTCCAAAATTAAAGTTGACTTACAGGTAATAAAAGTGTAGTGGTACAATTCACTCTGTATAAGCTCCACAGATAAGGTTAACTTGTTTTACAGTTTTCTTCTCTCAATCTGTGCAAGATATTTCCTCACAGGGATTCCAGTTATCTCACCTTCCAGGGTGTGGAAGAGTAACAGCTTTGGGTAGAGCAGTCTCCCCTCTTTTAGGTGACAGGTATCCCCTCCACCCTGGATAAAAATAGGCAAAAACAGTCTTGGCACAGTCAGTTGCAAATCCTCTCTCTCTCCCCCGGGACGAAGACTCCTGTATGGTGTCCTCAGTGTTCTCAATTTATTTGTTACTCACAGTTCGTTGTTCTCTTGGTGCTCAGATCCCTTATGGGAGGAATCCAAATGGAACAGCAGTTTCTGATGTTCTCTTCAGGTACAAAGGGGCAGTCAAACACTTCCTCCTGAGACTCAAATACAAAGTTTCTTCCCTTGTAAACCAATTTAACAATGGAGGGTCCTGGCACCAGGTCACCACCTCCTCCTCCTTCCTCACTTAGGTGTATAGGGGAAGCCTCAAAAACAGGGTTCCCCAATCCCTGAGTCCAGATGGTGCACAGGATTTCACCAGGTCTCCTACCAAGAAAATGCAAAACTCCTGCAAATATTCCCAGAGGGATATCCCAGCCATCTAGTCAGTAGACTGGATGGAAACCCTCCTGACCCTGGTCAGCTAACACAGGCTGAATTAGCTTGCTTTCCTTGACTGAGCCTGAAAAAAAACAACAAAGGCTAAGCTCCTGAACTACCTTCTAGCTTCGTAAAACCCACAAAGGACTTCCCACAGATTCCTTCTATAGAATGGCTTAAAAAAAACCTCCCAGGGGGACGGCCATTTCAGATCCCCCAAAGTAAGGGACTGCATTTGAATGGTATCCTCCTTTTTATAGACCTACATTGCTCTAGCTGGAAAACAGGACTCACCCAGGGCTTACTGGTGACAAAATTGGCTATCAGCCACACGTGTAAATTAACAAAACACTGTAAAAATATTTACTCTGACTTAATTTAATAATGTTGTATTTCCTATCCATTGTTAATGACTGCAAAGTTTAATAGAACTCCTGACTAGGGATGTGCATTGTTTTTTTGATGGATAAAAATATCGTATGATATTTTCTAATCTGTCATGTATTGGGGGTCCCCGAAAATTATAGGAAAACCCCACGAAATTTTTGTGTGGTTTTCTTATAATTTTTTTTTTGGGGGGGGAAGAAAGGGCACACAGAAAAAAAAACCCAAACCCCCCCCCGCCCCTTAAATCTAATTATTTACAATCCCCCCCCCCCCCCCCCAACGTTCCTAAAGTACCTGGTGGTCCAGCAGGGGTCCCGGGAGCAATCTCCCGCTCTCGGGCAGTCGGCTGCCACTAATCAAAATGGCGCCAATGGCCCTTTGCCCTTACCATGTGACAGGGGCTATCAGTGCCATTGGCCGGCCCCTATCACATGGTAGGAGCAATGGATGTCCCATGCCATTTTTTAAGATTTGGAAACAGATATGAGATTGTCAGCTAACTTAAGTATACATCTTCAACTATCAGATTTTTTTAGTTGCTTTATCCATATGCCTTGAATTGAATACTTCTTACTCCACTTCTTCCTTGGATATGAATCTCTGGATGAAAAGGCATGAAAAGAAAGATTTGAATCTAACACAACACTCAAACTCTTCTTCGCCACCTTTAACTCAACTGTAATAGGGTGATCAGAAACATAATTCCTTTTCCTACTTAGCCATAGTGCTTCAGTCATATTTGGAAAGAATTTCAGTTTGTGATGAAACAGCCAACAAGTAACATATGGTAAAAATGTTTGAAAATTCCTCATTTATTGCTCCTGTTCTTTTCTCAAAAAAGCCAAAAGCTAAACATCATCAGCAAATATATGACAAAAAAAGTCAAAAACCTAAATGCCTGCAAATAGAGCCATATAAATATTAAAAGGATCGGGGACAATATAGAATAGTGGTATTCCCTCCCAGTTTTAGAGGACCACAAATGGATTGGATTTTTAGCAGACCTACAATGAATATGCATATGATAAATCTGCATGTGCTGCCTCCATTGCATGCAAATCTATCTCATGCACATTCATTAGGGATAGTATGAAAGCCTGACCGATTTGCAACCTTCAGATTCTTGAAGTGAATACTATTGGTATAGAATCTTGAGGCAACCCAAAGTGCAAATCACCGGTACACACATTTTTTCCTTTCCAATGCACAAACTGCATTCTTCCCATCAAGAGAGATGAAAACCAAATGAACACTGTCCCTCCCACTCCTAACTCCTTCAAACAGGCTAACAGTAAAAGTATGATCAAGGGTAGCAAATGCTGCTGATAAATTAAATTGGATCAAAAGGATATTTTGCTGCCATTTTGACCTCATCACACACAGCTAATAGCAGCGTCTCAGTGTCAAATTCCATTATAAACCCTGGCTGATTGGGTTGAAATATCTTATTTTGCTCCATAAAACTGAGCAATTGCCCATACACTTGCCTGTTTTTAAAATTTCCCTATAAGTACTCACACAACGGAAGCTGAGGCATGGCTGAAGAGGCAATATTCAGCCAAGCCATTTTATACAGGGTTAAATGACTTTGAAATTTGTCTTCATACTGCCTCAATGTTCTTTAATTTTAATTTTTTCAGATGTCTAATACCTGTCTTTAAGAGATCTTGTACCGTGCAAACAATGCAACAATTATGATTGATGTGTGGTGACATAGAAATAACCTCAGTCATTAAGAAAAAAAAAAAAAGACTTGTCGGCAACAAGGCATTTATAGTAAGCCAGATTAAGTACTTCAGCTATCCAAATACACAGGTCTGGTAACATAAATCTTCATTCCTTAAAATTACCCTGTTCCATCTTAAACTTCCAGGGTGTTTTAAACCTAAAGAATACAAACAGAAAATGAAATGGAATTATCTTTAACAATGCAAATCACTCTTAAAAGGCAAATGGCCTAAACTGCTCGCTTCCTCCCAATCACAGTTCTTGGGTGGCCAAAATCACTTGGCCTTTTGATCTCTCCAGGCACATGAGGCAATGCAACTGTAGATCAACAATGCATGCCTGTAATGGCTTACCACCCTATCAATAGCTACCGAACAGGAAACAACCAAAGCAAATTGGGCTTATAATCATCCAGAGCCAGGAAATTGTCTGTTTATATGGCAGACAGACTTTAAGGTAAAAATCTGTTTTCCAATCAACAGCATTGACAGTATACATTTGAATCTCTTTAGTGTGCAATAGAAATGAAGTAAATTGCTGATTATATTACTTAGTTACAAGGTTCCTTCCTTCTTGAAAGTCAGCCTCAGAACAGTATAATAAGGGGGTTTGGGGGGTGTGTGTTTTGGGGATTACGGCTGTGTGATGCAGGAGGGAATTATGGTTGTGGTAATATAGTTAGGGATAATGTGCGTGTGTGAATTGAGATGTGTGGGGGAGGTAGGCTGGCAGGCATCTTTTTGCACAATCCTTTACCAGTTACATCAGTTATTTTCCTTATCTTAGTCTTGGGGGGGGGGGGGGGGGGGGGGTAGGTGTGTGTATGTGTGCGTGTGTGTGTGACTGGACATGCAGTATGTGGTGTATGTGTGTGTGTGTGTGTGTGTATGAGATGGGCATGCAGTATGTGGTGTGTGTGTGTGTGTGTGTGTGTGAGAGAGAGATGGGCAGGCGATATGTGGGGTGTGTGTGTGTGTGAGATGGGTGTGGGGTATGTTGTGTGTGTGTGTGTGTGTGTGAAATGTATGCGTGTGGTATATGTGTGTGGGGGCAGGAGCTTTTGAAGGTGCCTTTTAGGTTCCATCCTTCACCAAGAGTTTCAGTTAATTTCCCCTGTCTCTGCCAAACTTTATGACTTTCATTTATTTTTTGGAGAGTTATTGTGCTTATAGGCCAACAGACATTTATGGATCCAGTTTGCATAATTCTACCCAATAGTCCTTATGGTGGAAAGCATAAAAAGAGAAGCCAAGTGTCACAAAAATTGTACAAATCATCTCAGTTATCAATCATGTTAGGACTAACACAAATTACTGCAGGTTAGTAAATCCTGCAGGAACACACATATTACAATGGTATGTTAAGGGGCTATTTTAACACAGGTTGGTAAATAGGCACTTTAGAGGCCAATTTCAGTATTGCTCCTAAACAGTAAATAGAATCTGTGGTCACACAAAAATGGTCTCCGATTTTCAGCCAGCTAAGGTATCAGCCATGCAGTTTTGAAAATCTGCCCATCTTCACCTACAAAAGCATGCATACATTGCGTGGATACAATTTTACAAGTATACTATGTGCACATTCTTTTTCTAGTTCCTGTGCATGCAGATCATACAGCAAACATGGTGCTCCCACAAGCCAAGAAGCACTGATTATCCAGAAATGACCGCTACTGCTTTTGATGCAGTGATTCCTATTGGAGGAGGACCAGCTGTTCCCGTCTGCCAGGAGGTGGAGGAACCTAGCACAAATGTCTGCCTCCTGGCACGCGCTCCCTTCTGGTGCTTCAATAGAAATGCCTCCTATCTCCAGGAGCTGGAGGACCTCAAGGAGAATGTAAAGGAACTGCAGCTCCACGGATAGCTCTGGGTCACTCTGCAACCCATTCCATGTAAATGCAGACGCTTAACCAGTCAAGTTTTCATTCTGAATAGACAACTCAGAAGTCCCTTGCATCCCTGCCCATCTTGGCTAGTAAAGTTATCCAATAATGGGCTGAATAAGGGGTTGAAATTAATTGTAATTTGCCTTCTTAAAAGAAGGAGTAGTTCTAGCTGTGTTTAAAAAAAAAAAAAAGGGACATGGTCTGACTGTTGCTTAAAAAAAATTCATTGGTCCCTAAGCACCTGAAAATTACAGACAGGTATCTATTATTCCTTTTCTTAAGTAAGATATTAGAACAAGCTGTGGCCTGCCAATTTCAAAGTCTGATGGAGAGGACAAAACCTCTTGATCATTTCAATCAGGCTGTAGGCTGGGCTAACGAACTGAGACAGGCCTGACAGAGGATCAGATGTGCTGCTCGTTCTCCTAGATCTGACAGTTGCATTTGATAACAGATGGCATTGTATTTTATCATACCATCTAAATAATATGGGGAAAGCATATTAAGTTTGAAGTGGTACCCTTCCTTTCTTAAAAGGAGAATGCAATAAGTACATCTACAGTAGGAGGCTATTCCTCCTCTGCATGATGGCCACTAAATTCTGGAGTCCCACCACAGTTCCAGCCTTTTGCCCCTAAATATTCACATGCAGCCTTTAATGGACCCCGAAATACTGGAAGATTTTAGCGATCGTATCTCTGCACACAATACATAGCCATATACTTCTTTAGGTAAAAATTTTCCTAAAAACTCTGGAAAACTTTAAACACTATCTGCAAGCCATTGTGACATGGATATGTTAAAGTAAACTGAATCCAAACAAAACAGAAGTTTAATGGCTCAAGAGGTCAGTATTCAAAGAGCTTGTCCAGCTAACTTTTGGAGTCAGCGGGACAAAATCTGAGATTTCAATGATTCCCCCTCCTTGCTTTCTGGCTATATTATGTGTTCAGACAGCTTGATGCCAGCACAGAATGTACCCAGGTAAAAAGAAATAGCACTGGGGGAGGCATTCGTAGTGCTCAGATTCATTTTATCTAGGTAGTGCTGATATTCAAAATTAGCCAGGTAGGTCTGGTCAGAAAAAAATACTTATCCTAAAGTTATCTGGAAAACATTATCTGGGTAGGTCTGCTGAATATCCAGCTAAAGTTACCCGAGTAACTTTATCTGGATACATTTCCTAGGTGCCAACTCACTCAATATAGACCTCCAAGCGATTAGGATCTACAAGATCCATATTCAGCTGCTGTGCAGCTTGGCAAGTTAGCAGGAAAAACTTGTGCAGCTAACTAAGCCCATACATTCAGCGGCACAGCCACTCTGCTGAATATATCCAGCTACCTTAAAGTTAGCCGGATAAGTTTATCTGGCTAACTTTAGAATAGGTCTATGGGCCCACCTGTGTTAGCTGGATAAGTTATCCAGCTAACTTAACTCCTGCCAGTTATGTCCCCAGAATGTCCCTAACTTATCCGGCTAAATTATTAACTGGGTAGAATTTAGCTGGATAACTTATGAGTTATCCAGTTAAATGTTTTACCAATACAAGATGGGAAGATTTTAATTCTAAGATTGCAATTAAGGAATAATCTTAGATTTGTTTTTAACATTTGAACTACAAATACAGTCACTATGAGAAAGTGCTTTATGATTCTTAGACAAGTATGATAATGTTGCCACTTTTTTAGGCTATCAGATTTAAATACAATCATTCATGCCCCTTTGCTATCTATATGTAGTCTCCTTCTTAAAAACACCCGTTCTCTGCCTCCTTAATTCTTGATACGCGCACAGATATGTATGCGTGTACTTCCTGGCTTCTTAAAATTTGAATTGCTCGCGTGCAGCCCACATTTGCATGTGTGGGGCTGTTTTTTTTTTTAAGCGTGAGCAACGCTTATAAAATTTACCTGAAAATGAGGAGGTTAGAACAAAACACGGCCTTGCCTGAACACAAAAGTGAAACACAGCTTACATTTCACAGGTGGTGTGCAGGGGCAAGAGGGGGAAGGAGCTGTGCTGGCAGAGTGACAGTCCCCCTGCACACTGACATTGTAATGTAATCTATGATTCACTTGTATGTAAAGGCAAAATATATATCTCCTTTGACCTTGATTTTTATGCAGATTCTACTTTTACCTTACAAGAGGAAAGAAAAATAAAATTATACAAAGTTTAGATAACTGTGCCACAGATTATACAAAAAAACCCCAATCTTTAAAATTTGCCTGAGAATAATCATTTGGAGCAATCAATTAAGAAAATATATTTTAAGAATAATAAATCCCTACAAACAACCATTCATAATTAATGCTACGCTACAAAATAGAAATGACAAGATTTACTAATTAGTTGAAGTGCTTTTTATTGGTATAAGTGACGTATGAGAGAGTTTTGTATTCTTTCTGACAAGAGCCATATCTATAACGTCCCCTTCTTGTAACTGATGTAAGCTAATAGGCATCATGGTATGATAATCACTTAAACATTCATCTGAACTGTATTTTTGTGCTATTCAAGGTTCCATATTCAGTGACTGTGAGGCATAGAACCGGAAATTCTTCCTACACAGGAAACATTTTTGAAGAGTGACAGTAATTTTTAAACTACTTCAGTAACTATCTAAATTTTTTCCAGAAGGCTGAATTGAAACATATATGGTGGGTGTTGGATGTCATCTTGTAGTACATGTTTCTTTTGATATGATGAGCTGGCATGCTACCCTGCAACGACCCATATCACCAAGCTATTATTTTCTTAAAGCCAAACATGTCATATTACATGGCTCATACTCTTAAAAAGCTTTACAATTTGGACTGCTTGCTTTTTTGTATTTTCTATTGTCTCTGACATTTACTCTACAGAAAAGAGTTATATCTAGATATTGCTCTCTCTAATTTGGTTACTCTATACAACTTAAAAAATTACATAAGTCTGTGCTGTCTCCTATTGTATGTAGTTCTGTGTGTTATGGAGAACAAATCTAGGGTCAATTTCTTAAGGGAGAATTTTCAAAGAGCTACTTGTTAGGGTTTGTGGACCCTTGGCAAGAGGTGGGGTTGACGCTGCCTGAGGGGTTGAGCCTGAGAGGTGCCCTGAGGAGCGAGGACACAGAGACACAGTCCAGTAATGTCACAGCACTGAGACAGGTCTTGAAGAGAGGGAGCACTGGAGCAGGGTCTCCAATGAAGAAGCGCAAAGCCAGGCTCTGAGGAGCGGGAAGCGCGGAGACAGGGTCCAAGGTGTAGTAGCACTGAGCCAGGCCGCAAGGAGCGGGAAGCGCAGAGTCAGGATCCCAGGTGAGGTAGCGCTGAGCCAGGCCCCGTGGAGCAGGAAGCGTAGAGACAGGATACCAATGTGAAGCACGGGGATCCATAGAGCAGAAACAGCAGGTCCAGATTACTGAAGCAAGCACCAGAAAGGAACCAGGGAACTCGTTGCCAAGTCGGTTAGTGGTGGCTGGAGGTAGTGCTTAAGTATCCTGGGCCTGTGATGTCATCAGCTGGGGACGAGCCTGAAGTTCCCGCCATTGGCCCTTTAAAGGGAGGGCAGATGGCATGCACATGCGCCTAGGGAGAACCTGAGTCGGAATGTTGGTCGGCAACGTCCCAGCCACCATGTGGAGCACAGAGAGCCATGAGAAATGTGGCGGCAGCGGCTGGCTACAGCCACGAGTATACTGGGAGTGGAGAGCCAAGCATGCTATGATGTGAGTTGAACCGGCCGCGGACGATGGCTATAACAGTACCCCCCCCCCCCCCCTCCTAAGCCCCCCTCCCGGGGGTTTTGGTTTCAAAGGATGAGTGGCATGGAATTGCTTGATGAGGTTCTTATCAAGAATCTTGGTAGCAGGTTCCCAACTATTTTCTTCCGGTCCGAAGCCTTCCCAGGACAGAAGGTACTCCCATTTCTTCCCGCGTCTTCGTACATCAAGAACATCTTGCACTTGGTATACCACATCTGCTTCAGAAGACAGTGGTTGAGGTCACTCCAGATGGAGTAACCGGATAATACCAAGGGTTTTAGTAAAGATACATGGAAGGCATTGTGGATCTTGAGTGAAGGTGGAAGCCGGAGCTTGCAGGTAACCAAATCTAAATGGCAGAGCACCGGAAATGGACCGATGTATCTGGGAGCGAAGCGTGAAGATGGATGCTTGAGACAGATAAATCAGGTACTGAGCCACATCTTGTCGCACAGTTTGAACTGAGGTCCTACACCGTGATGAGCGTTGAAGAACTTTTTAGCCCTTTGGGCAGGTTTATGTAGCAACTGCTTTGTACTGTTCCAGAGCTGATGCAACTCCTGGGCGGTTGCCTGAGCCACTGGTGAAGGAACAGACAAGGGAAGCAGTAGCAGAGGAAGAGGCTGACATCTGTAGACTACCTGAAAAGGTGATGAGCCGGTGGATGAAGAAGGATGTGAGTTTAATGCGAACTCCACCCAAGAAAGAAGATTTGCCCAATCATTTTGCTGGAGGTTAACCTAGGCCCGAAGAAATTGCTTGAGTGACCTGTTGGTTCTCTCCGCTTCTCTCTGGCTTGGGGGTGATATGCAGAGGTGAAATCCAATGAGTCGTTGAACTTTGTACAGTGGGACCTCCAGAATCGGGCTGTAAACTGAACTCCGAGGTCCGAGAGAATGTGTTTAGGGAGACCATGGAGCCGGGAAACATGGCGGATAAACAGCTGAGCGAGTTGGCGAGCTGAAGGAAGGCCAGGCAGAGCAACAAAATGGGCTATTTTACAAAAGCGGTCCACAATGACCCAGATGGTGTTGTTGCCACCAGAGGGTGGAAGGACCACAATAAAATTCTTCAAATGTGGGTCCACGGCTCACTTGGGATAGGCAGAGGTTGCAAAAGCCCCCACGGGCATCCCACCGGAGGCTAGTGGTGAGCCCAAATAGGGAAAGACTCCACATAGGCCTGTGCATCTTTCCTCATGGTTGGCCACCAATAAAACCGCTGAAGGGTGGCCAGATTCCTGGACTGCCTGGGATGGCCTGCGGTGAGGGAATCGTGGATACAGCGGAGAACCCTCAGATGCAGCTGGCGCAGAACCACCATATTCCCAGGTGGGACCAGAAATGTGGCAGTCAAGATGACCTTAGCAGGGCTGATTATATGCCATGGAGGGTCCTGAACATCCTCCAGGACAAAGGACCTAGAGAGGGCATCAGCCTGACAGTTCTTGTTGGCTGGTCGGTAGCGCAGCAGGAAATTAAATTCGGTGAAATAGAGGGCCCAGCGGACCTGATGGTGATTCAAGCGTTGGGCCCGGTGTAGGTACTCGAGGTTCTTGTGGTCGATGTATACAGTAATCTGATGCTGAGCTCCCTCGAGCCAGAGGCGCCACTCCTCAAAGGCTAACTTAATAGTCAGAAGCTCCTTATCTCCTATATCGTAGTTTCGCTCAGCAGGAGAAAAGCACCTTAGAAAAAAATGAGCATGGATGTAATGTGTGATTAGTGGAGTACTGTCTTAGAACCTCCCCTACTCCTTCGGCAGAGGCGTCAACCTTGACAATAAATGGGCATCTGGGATCAGGATGACGGAGAAAAGGCTCACGGAGAAAGGCGGTCTTGAGGTCCTAGAAAGCAGTCATGGCCTCTGGTGACCAGTGGGAAGGATTAGCCCCCTTGCAGGTCATGGACATAAGGGGTGCAGTCAGAGTAGAGCAGTGATGGATGAAGGACCAATAATAATTGGCAAAGCCAAGAAATCTTTGTAGAGACCGAAGACCCATAGGCTGCGGCCAATCTCAAATGCTTTTCAGCTTCTGAGGGTCCATTCTAAAGCCTTGACTTGAGACAATGTAGCCAAGAAAAGGGACGATCTCCTGCTCAAAAGAACATTTTTCTAGTTTGGCATAGATCTGATTGTCTCAGAGGTGCTGGAGAACGCGGGAGACATCTTGGCGGTAGCTTTGCAGACTTGGGAGAAAACTAAAATGTCAAGATACACCATGACACACTGGTATAACATATCCCTGAAGACCTCGTTCATTAAGTTCTGGAAGACAGCCAGGGCATTGAAGAGGCCAAACGGCATCACGAGATATTCATATTGGCCATTCCTGGTATTAAAAGATGTCTTCCATTCATCTTCCTCATGGATATGAACCAGGTTACAGGCTCCCCTGAGGGCTAATTTGGAAAAACATTTTGCTCCTTGGAGCCTGTCAAAAAGTTCCAAAATGAGGGGAAGAGGATAACGGTCTATTTGGGTGATCTCGTTCAAACCCCAGTAGTCGATGCAGGGACTGAGCGAACCACCTTTTTTCCCCACAAAGAAAAAACCCACTCCGGCGGTAGACTTGGAGGGTCGGATGAAGCCTTTAGCCAGGTTCTCGCGGATGTACTCCGACATGGCCTGAGTTTCGGTGAGCAACAGCAGGTAAATTCTGCTCCGAGGGGGCTCAGTGTTGGGCAGCAGATTGATAGCACAATCATAGGCTCGATGTGGAGGCAGAGCAGCCTTCTTGGAGAACACATCTGCAAAGGCTGGATATTGAGGAGGAAGGCCAGGAAGAACGGCCGGGACGAGACAGGCTCCAAACAGTTGGAATGGCAGGAGGAGCCCCAGCAGGAGAGTTGTTAAGGTGGCCCAGTCAAACTGGGGGGTATGCTGTTATAGCCACGGCAAGCCCAAGACCACAGGGTGTATGGCTTTGTCCAGAAAATGGAAAGAGATGGACTCCACATGCAGGGACCCAGTGCGGAGAAGCAGTGGAGCCATGGTATGCATGACCATCCAGGCAAGGGTTCACCGAGGATGGAAGAAAGGAACAGAGGCACTGGGGTGCAGATGGTGGGAATCCGGAGGTGTTCCATAAGTTGTTTTAAAATAAAATTACCACCAGCCCCTGAGTCCACAAGGGCCAGGGTATGGAACTCTTGATTGTCCATCTTGAGCAAAACCGGAAGTGTCAATGGAGGAGAGGGAGAAGTCAAGCGTAGGAGCAGTCCTCCTGCTGAGCCTAGGCCCGGGAGTTTCCCGGACACACGGGGCAGGCGGCCAAAGCATGTCCGGATTTACCAAAATATAGGCAGAGGCCAGATTGCTGGCATCGTCGTTGTTCTTTGGGTGAGAGCTTACCCCGACCCATTTGCATGGGCTCTTCTCCAGTTGTGCTTTGGGAGGCCGAGTCCACCCTGGGTGAAGGAGAATGTTGAATGCGGCACCAGCTTGACTTAGATTTCTTCGAAGCTTGAGATTCCTGCGAACGCTCTTGGAGACGCAGATCAATCCACCCAGCAAGATCAATTAGAGAGTCCAGAGATGCAGGCAACTTGCGGGCCGCCAACTCATCTTTGATTTGAGAGCTCAATCCCTCGAGAAAAATGGATCAAAGACAATCAAGGTCCCAGTGTAGTTCTGACGTCAGGGTCCGGAACTCTAAGAAGTAGTCCGCCAGGGACCTGGTGCCCTGCCGCAGGTGAAGGCGCGTGGATCCGGATGCAGATTGCCTGCCTGGGTCATTGAAGATGGAGTGAAATAAGGCAAGAAACCTGGGCAGGTCTTGAAGGACCAGGTCAGCATGCTCCCAGAGGGATGAGGCCAAACCAAGGCCTTACCATCCAGAAGAGAAAGGATATAGGTGGTTTTGGTAACCATGTCTGGGAAATAAGCTGGTTGAGGGCAGAAATGCATGTTACATTGGTTCAGAAAACCCCTGCACAGCTGGGGGTTCCCAGAAAAACATGGAGGGGCCGGCAACGGAACGGTCGGCTGTGGGACCGGCATGGAGGCCGAAGTGTTAGGTTTGGGAAACGTCGTGAATACCGCCACGGCAGCATCCAATTCTCTACTGCAGCTGCTAAGATTTCCAGGATCTTTTGTTGCTCGATGATTTATTTATTTATTTTATTTAACACTTTTTTTATACCGACCTTCATAGTAAATAAACCATATCGGATCGGTTTACATAAAACAAGGGTATAACAGAAGCAATAAATAAAAGTAATTAACAAGAGAAGAGAATAAGATAAAGTTACATTTAACAAGGAGTAAAAACTTGGGAAGCTTAAAAGCTGGAAGGAAGTTAAATGCCAAAAAATAATTAAAGAAGCATAGTCCAAAAGGAATTTGGATTAAAGCAAGATGCTTTAATCAGTAAGTGCCAGAGTTCTTCGTTTGAATGGTTGTCAGACTTTAATCTTCTACGTCCAAGTGTGGATAAAGAAGACTAAGGGTTGTCTGGAGGATCATCGAAGGCTTGGAGGAATAGCCACGTCTTAAGTTTTTTCCTGAATGTAATGAGACAGGGTTCTAGTCGGAGGCTTGAAGGAATGTTGTTCCAAATAGATGGACCTGCTATTGAAAAAGCTCGGTCTTTGGTCGAGGAAAGGCGTGAGGCTTTAGTTGGGGGGTAGTTCAAAGTACCTTTATGATTATCTCTAATTGGCCTATTGGAGGAATGAAGTTTGAAGGGTATTTCAAGGCTGAGATGGAGTTGGTGATGGATGGTTTTATGTATTAGGGTAATTGCTTTGTAAAGGATTCTGAAATTTACAGGTAGCCAATGTAGGTTTCTGAGAATGGGTGAGATGTGATTTCCGCGGCTGGTGTTGGTCAGTAATCTCGCTGCAGCATTTTGAATCATCTGAAGCGGTTTAATGGTCGATTTGGGTAGGCCAAGGAGGAGGGCACTGCAATAGTCAATCTTGGAGAATAACAACGCCTGGAGTACTGTTCTGAAATCTTTGAAAAAAAGAAGTGGCTTGAGTCGTTTCAGAACCTGGAGTCTGTAAAAACAGTCTTTGGATGTAGTATTAACCATTTTCTTAAGGTTTAGTCTATTATCGAGAATTACTCCAAGATCTCTCACCTGCTTATGAGTGATGAATGTGTTGTGAGGGAATGGTATGGGAATATTTTCTTCATTTGCTGAGATGAGGAGGAGCTCCGTCTTTGAAGAGTTAAAGACCAGATTTAATCTATTGAGGAGGTTAGTGATAGATATAAGGCAGTTATTCCAGTGGGAAAGTGCTTTTGAAATAGATTCTGTAATAGGAATAAGAATCTGTACATCGTCTGCATACAGATAATGAATTAAATTAAGGTCAGATAGCAATTGGCAAAGGGGTAGGAGGTAAATATTAAAAAGGGTTGGGGAAAGGGAAGATCCTTGTGGAACTCCTAAATTGGATTTTGTTAATGGCGATTCTTTGTTGTTGATTTTAACTTTGAAGGATCTATTGTGGAGGAAAGATTTGAACCAACTATGGGCAGATCCTGAGATACCAATGTCTGTTAGGCGATCCAGAAGAATGGAGTGGTTGACGGTGTCAAACGCCGCAGAGATGTCTAACAGGATTAATAAGAAGGAGTAGCCTTTGTCAAGACCCATTATAATATGATCTGTAAGTGAGATAAGGAGGGTTTCTGTGCTGCGTGCTTTGCGGAAGCCATATTGTGAGGGGTGTAGGATATTTTGATCTTCCAGGTATTCTGAAAGCTGGGTGTTTACCAGCTTTTCTGTTATTTTGGCTAAAAATGGCAAATTAGAGATGGGTCTGAAATTGTTAGGTACATTAGGGTCAAGATTGTGTTTCTTGAGAAGGGGTTTGAGTGATGCAGTTTTTAGGCTGTCAGGGTAACTTCCTTGGGTTAAAAAGCAATTTATGATACTTGTTAAAGGTTTTGCGATCGTATTTGGAATGAGAAGCAGGAGATTTGAAGGAATATTATCTGCAGGATGGCTAGATGGTTTTTTGTGCCAGGCCAGGAATGGCCTGTATTGCTGAGGCCTGCGCCGGGTCCATGGACTTGGCAATCTGTTGGGGTTTGTGGACCCTTGGCCCGAGGTGGGGTTGATGCTACCTGAGGGATTGAGTCCCGCAAGTCCCCACTGTCGAGTGGTGAGGCTGGCCGGGAACAGAAGCAAACAGGAACTTCGCCAGTACCAGCCCTCTTTCCCCGCAGGTTAAGCCCTTGGGTGCCAGGGCCGGTTGGTCTCTGTGTGGCTGGTCCAGAAGAGAGATGGCGACTGCAAGCAGAGGGTCAGTAGGGTTAAGTACAGTCCAAGACCGAGGTTTTCTCGGAGAGAGAGGGAGAGAAGGCCTTGAGGGATGAGAGGCCACTGCAGCTCCGAGGACACTAGGGCAGGACCACGTGGGAGTGACCCTGAGGAGAGGAGGTGCAGAAGTAACAGCTTGTACTCTGATATGCTGAAGCACGGCTAGAGTGGAGGATCCACTGTAGCAGGTACGGGTAGAGTAGTAGTGCAGAGAGACTGCCAGAGACACGGCAGCGCAATAACAGGACCTTGCAATGTAGAAGTGCTGGGAGGTGCCCCGAGGAGCGAGGACACAGAGACACAGTCCAGTAATGTCACAGCACTGAGCCAGGTCTTGAAGAGAGGGAGCACTGGAGCAGGGGCTCCAATGTAGAAGCGCAAAGCCAGGCCTCAAGGAGCGGGAAGCGCAGACACAGGATCCCAGGTGTAGTAGCGTTGAGCCAGGCCCCAAGGAGTGGGAAGCACGGAGACAGGATACCAACATGAAGCACGGGGCTCCGTAGAGCAGGAAGAACAGGTCCGGAGTACTGGAGCAAGCACCAGAAAGGAACCAGGGAACTCGTTACAGTCGGTTAGTGGTGGCTGGAGGTAGTGCTTAAGTATCCTGGGCTCGTGATGTCATCAGTCGGGGACGAGCCTGAAGTTCCCGCCATTGGCCCTTTAAAGGGAGGATAGATGGCACGCGCCATCTATCCATCTGGTTAGAATGCTGGTCACCTGCATCCCAGCCGCCACGTGGAGCACGGAGAACCAGGAGGAATGCAGCAGCAGTGGCTGGCCACAGCAGTGAGTGTACCGGGAGTGGAAAGCCAAGCATGACAAGACGTGAATTGAACCAGCCGTGGACGGCTGCGGCCGGCGGCCATAACACTACTGAGTGGCAAAAACAAATAACTAATTTTACGCAATTATTTTTTGCCAAATTTTCAGAAAATTCCCCCCCAAAATTCCCCCAAATATAATTGGGTACAATATCAGTGACTACATTTAGGACTGCTATTCCTGTGATTGGGGTTGACCACCTCTGAAAATCAGTGCTAACTGGTTAATTTATAAGCCCATCACAAGAATGGCCCTGGATCCATTCCTTTTTTTCCTGGCTGCCTTAAGAATTTAGATTGGCAATTATTTTATAATTTAATTACAATTTTTGCTATTCTTAAGGATGGAGCCTAAGTCCATGAATTCCATTGTCTGAACCAGATGAACCTGTTTAGTTAGTGATCATAGACAAGTCAGGAATAGGGTTTATTTGCTTTCCTTGATGTCATATATTGTTTTGATATAATTTGATGTGCTGAGCTGAAGTGTTAAATTTAACGGCCAGAACATTCAAAGCCCATTTACTGTTAGATAGCCAGATAAGCAGGACTTATCCGGTTATCTAGCGGCCACTGAAAATCCAGTTACATTCAGCGGCTACTAGATAGCCAGATAAGTCATTTATACAGCCATCTGAATAACCAGTCAGTCAGTGGGTGGATTGGGGTGGTGCTCCAGTTAACCGGATAAGTTAGACTTGTTATAACTTACCCCATCATTTATCAAAATGCGTTATAGTAATAACACACATGTTAATGCCATAACGCATGAGAAAAATATAGTAACACATGGCGTGAATGTAAATTATTGAGGGGGCGGAGTTTGGTTAAATTAGGGGCAATATTGCATGGTTAAGCTGCTGTTAAGCTATGTGATATGCATGAAATGGCCATAATGAACTAAATTATTGGAATTGCATTTTTGTCATTTCTGGTCTTGAGAGGGAGAAGGGAGGGAGAGGGAGGGAGAGAGAGAGAGAGAGAGAGAACCTCTGAGGAGGGCCTCACTGTGTGCACTTATTTATCTCTCTATAGCAGTGGTTCTCAACCTTTCTAATGCCGTGACCCCGAAATACAGTTCCTCATGTTGCGGTGACCCCTTGCCCCGCCCTCGCCCCGCGAGGGCGGGGTGAGGGTGGGGCTTTGGTCATATGGGGGCGGGGTTATGGATGGGGTTGGATTTTAGTGCATACTTATTTATTATGACATTTATAAACAGAACCACCATTCCTCATAAAACAATAAAATTAAGAAACATAAAGCATCAGTTATAATAGTAAAACCATACTAATAAAATAATATTTTAAAATTACTGATAAATAGAATTTCTATTAATTAAAATCATATACATTTTTATAATTTCCCAAACACCAATAATATTTCAAAACAGCACATATATCAAATAACACACAATAATTAAAACTAATAAGGATTTTAAAAAGCCCCTGCTGTCCATACATGGGAGCTCTTGATTTCCAGTCACCCTGATATTGTCGAGGATTAGGAGGTTATCCTCTCTCTCTCTCTCACACATACACTCACATGTCCATTCTCTCTCACACATACACTGTCACATACTTACACATTCATGCTCTTATACCCACCATAACCTCTCACTCTCACAGACACTGATACACTCTCAGGGTGTAAGACACTCTCTCCCCCCCCCCCCCCCCCCACTCACACACACACACTCTTACTCCCCTGGATTTTCTCATACACACTCATGCTCTCACTCTTACTGGCTCCCTCACAACCTCAGAGCCTCTCAGATAAAACTCTATGCAGCAGAAATAATGCTGAATGTTGAGAATTGTGTTATGCAGACTAATCTGGAAAATGCACTAATTTCTACATGAGTCATAATGAATCAGTCCTCAGCTGCAGGCATCAATTGATTATCCTGGCTCCCTTTATGTTTGCCAAATACAGTTCATGTGTAACAGCAATCCTAATTCTCCACCAGATCAAGCTGATTTCACATCCCACTTCATACTTTGTCACCTTCAGCTGAGTCAAACAATTAATCTAATTACTGCCACTGCTGCCACGTGGCTATTGGGGAGGCACTGATTGCTGCTATTGGCACTGAAGCCCATTCTGCTGCCTCCTCTGTGCAGGCCCCGTGGGTTTCCACTTCCTCCATGTTGATCTCGTACATTGTGAGATCCGCCATAGAGAAAGTGCTACTCTTGCACATTCCCAAAGATTACATGTGCCAATCAGTAAAAAGTAATTTATTTTTTTTTACATCTGCTTCCCTTTCTAATTTTTTGCCATTTCCTTTTATATTGCCTTTTTTTCTATTTCTTTTCTCTCCACCTGTCTTCTTCCCTCAAACACACAGTCAGGTTCTCATTCTCACATGCATTTCTCTCTCACACACACATACACAGGCTCTCACTGGCACAGGCTGTCTGAGTCTCACACACAGGCTCTCTCACACCCCCACATGCTGCCTTGCTCAAGCACAGACTCTCACTCTTACATGCTGTCTCTTTCACACACACAGAGGCTCTCACATGCTGTCTCTGCAAACACACACAGTCTCTCAACTCATCTCATACTCGCACACACCTCTCTCTCACCTCTGGGCCTCTTCTTTACGGGTTGCCACAGGATGGGCTCTGCAGTGGCCCTAGTCTTCCCGGCCCCGCTGCTCCTCTTCTGCACGCGGCTGAAGCGCCTCTTCTACCCACGCGGCTGACGTGCCTCCTCCTTCCTCCCCATGCGGCTCCGGCAACATTTGTCTTCCGGGGCAGGGCAGGCAGGAAGGAAGTAGGAGGAGCACCTGCAGTGGCTGATACACCTCCTTCCTGCCTGCGCGGCTCCAGCAACATACGTCACTGCAACGCGCTACCTTTTTGGGCCATGTCTCTTCTCTTTTGGGGTTGGAGGAGGCAGGTCGCCAGCTTCGCCCCGCCTCCCCACAGCAGCCGTGGCGCCACGGACCAGCAAAAACCCCCAACAGCCCGGTACTGGTCCGTGGACCGGTGGTTGGGGTCCTGCTTTAGGCGCAGGGCCGGTGCAAGGGTATTAGGCGCTCTAGGCGAAACGTCAGCTATGCCGCCCCCCCCCCCCCCCCCCCCCGCCTCCACACACAATTAACTTACATTGTGCATTAATGAAAATAACGAAGTCTGTATTTATAACAGAACACTTATTTGACATTTTTATGCCATGTAAACCATTGAGATGATTTGTCTTATCGATGGTATAGAAACTCTTTTATAAATAAATAAATAAAAATATATAAAATAAACATAAACCAAAGCTATACTTGTTGCTCAAACAAAAAAAGCAGACACATCACATAATATTAAATAATTAAAATGGCAGTCAATCAAGAAAAATGAACTTAAAAAGCCATGTTTACTTACCCCCTCCAGCAGCTCTCTTACTCTTCTTCCATGCAGGCTGTAGTACACACCAGAAGCAGCAGTAGTGGCTAAGCTCTATACCAGGGGTCAGGAACCTTTTTGGCTGAGAGAGCCATAAACGCCACATATTTTAAAATGTAATTCCATGAGAGCCATACAATATGTTTAAAACTAAATACAAGTAAATGTGTGCATTTTATGTAAGATCACACTTTTAAAGTACAATAAGTCTCTGAAAATATTACACCAGGCCTTAAGACACCAATACATCTCCTATTAGGAAAACGGACCAAGTCAGGCTGCTATAGAGTCCTACACAGAAACTACACGCCAGCAGAAAACCTCACCTGAATCACGTGCTGTCCCTCACCTAACATAGAATAAAGAGACCAAAACGCATAACAAGAAGCATGCAGAAAAAACTGAATTGGAAACTGCAACAAGCCAGAGTCTCTGTATGCAGTGTAACAAAGGAAAAAAGAAACATCACCCATCCTTATAAAACAAATCAAGAAATATAAAATCATCAGCAGTAAAACTGTACTAACAAAAAGAACATATTTCGAAACAGCTGATGAGTGGAATATCCAATAATTAAAAACTCATATAAAACATTTCCAGATACCAACAAAATATTTAAAAATAGCAGACACAAAGACCCAGTAATGAAAAATAATAAGGATACAAAAATTTTTTTGCTCTGCATACCTGGGAACATTTGATATCTAGGTGTCCTGAGATTGTTCTGAATTAGCAGGAGGTGGGGTGGTTTGCTTGGAACTTTCTCCTCTCTCAGTCACATACCAGCACTCTCTCTCACACTGGCTCTCAATGACACACCTATACACACATGCTCTCAGTACTCACATATACACATGTTTTTTCTCTCTCATATAGGCTCTTAATTACACATTTACACACATGCTGTCTATCTTTTCACGCTTACACACACACACAGGCTTTCAATCACATAAATACATGCTGTCTTTTTCTCTCACACACAGACTCTCATTCACATGCTTACAAACATGTCCTCTCTTTCTCTCATTTACACACAGGCTCTCAATCACATACTCACATGCTCCGTCACCTAAATCAGCTCTCAATCACACACAGACACACATGATCTCTCTCTCTCTCATTTAAACACAGGCTCTCAATCACATACTCACATGCTCCATCACCTAAACCAGCTGTCAATCAGACACAGACACACATGATCTCTCTCTTACTTATACACACAGGCTCTTAATCATACATACACATGATTTCTCTCACACACAAAGGATCTCAATCATACACACATACTCTTTCACACAAACTTACACATACAGGTTCCCAATGGTAAACTTACATTCATGCTCTCTCTCTCTCACAGGCAGGCTCTCAATCACAGACATACTCTCTTTCACATACATAGGCTCTCAATCATTCACATACATGCAATCTCTCACTCACACACACAGGATCTCAAACACACATGCTTGCTCGTTCATTCACTCTCTCTCTCCCCCACCCCGGGAACTCGCAGCAGCAGCAGCCTCCTCCCAACGCTAACCTCTTCATTTTCAGCCCTCGCGGAGGCGGAGTCCCATCGGCCGCGGTTGAAACTCCATTTTCCTCCGAGCCACGCTGCAGTCTTCTTCCCGTCGGACACTAGCGTGGCCTCTTCTTCCCGCGCAGGCACCCGATGCTCTCCACTTCCTCTTCCGGGCCACGGGAAGAAGAGAGCACGCCGGTGCCGCGGCACCGGCGTGCAGGCACCCGGCTGACACCCGATGACTCCCGCACAGGCACCCGGCTGACTCCAGTCGTGCCCGGCGTGCTCTCTTCTCCTCCCCCCCCCCCCCCCGCGGCCCGGAAGAGGAAGTGGAGAGCATCGGGTGCCTGCGCGGAAGAAGAGACCACACTAGCGTGGTCTCTTCTTCCCGCGCAGGCACCCGATGCTCTCCACTTCCTCTTCAGGACCGCGGGGGGGGGGGGGGGGGGCGGGAAGAAGAGAGCACGCCCGGTGCCGCTGACTCCAGCTGTCCTGCCGCGTTCCGCCCGGGCTGACAGCAAAGGACTCACATGCTTGAAAGCGCGGCTCTCTTAATTTTACCGGGGCAGTGCCGCCCCCGGGAAGCTGGCGCCCTAGGCGACCGCCTAGTGCTTCCGCCGGCCCTGTTTAGGCGACCCCTGCGTTTTGGTCGTTCGACCCCCGCCGGGGTCGCGACCCACAGGTTGAGAACCGCTGCTCTATAGGATAGGATGATTTACGCACGCTGGGCCTATTTTAAAAAGGCCCGGCGACGCGCGTAAAGCCCCGGGATGTGTGTAAGTCCTGGGGCTTTACTAAAGGAGCGGTCCGGGGGCGGGGTTGTCCGAGGGCGGGGCAGGGGCGGGGCCAAAGGCCTCCGACACAGCAGTCATTATCGCTGTGTCAAAGGATCGCATGCCAGCAGGCTGCCGGTGTGCGCAACTTGTGTCTGCCCAGAGGCAAGCACAAAAGGTAAGATAAAAGTCGGGGGGGGGTTAGAGTAGGGGCTAGGGGGGGAAAGGTTAGGGGAAGGGGTGGGAAGGTCAGGCTAGGGGGAAGGGAATGGGGGAAGGCAGCATGGCTCGTCAATTGTGCATCCCCTTGCGCGCGCCGACCCGATTTTATAACTTGCTCACGCAAGTTATAAAATCAGGTGTACATTCTCGTGCGCTGGGTAGTGAGCGCACCCTTTTAAAATCTACCCCATACAGTTCAGCGCCAACTGCTAATGCTTCCTAGTAAATAAGCAGACATTTTTTTCTTTCTAGCGTGAAATTAGATTTTTTTTATCCTACAAAGAAAATATTCTCAATGAAAACCACAAATGTAAAATCATATTTTGATCACGTTTGAACACGAAGGATACTAAAAGAGTGGTCCTATCCATTCCTTTCTCTAGGAATGTTTTCCTCAAGACAGACAGATGCAGGTCATCAAAAGATCTCTCCAATCCTCTCTGTGCCTCCACTTTATTCATACCAATAGGCAAAAAATAGACTTTACTTGTAGGATAAATCACCTCTTGAGAAATCCTAATAAAGAATTTTTAAAGCATAGCTAATAAACTTTCAATAGGGTCTCTTAGAAAGTTCAGAAACCTGAAATTAACATTTCTAATTTTATTCTTGAGACATTCCAATTTCTGGTGTACTACTGATTCGCCTTGAATCAAATTCATATTAGCAGTTTAAATCTTTCTATGTGTTGTACCAGCCTCAAAACATTTCCAGAGGGATTGGCTAGGGCTACTGTAACTGACAACGTCATTCATCATTTGCGATAGGCCGTTATTGCATGCATTACGACGTTATCGCACACGATAATGCTGTAAACCACTCAATAAACAGTGCATCGAAAATTGCGTATGCGAATTGGGTATTTGTATTCAAGTGGGCGAAGTGTGGGCGGGATAAATGTAACAAAATCCAACACATGTTATCATGGGCTTTTTTCATGGGAAATAACCACACCTTTTTCTTGACATTACGGCCTAAAAATTAATTATCGCACCCGGTATCGCACAGTGCGGTATTATCACAGCAAGTATCATGTGTGAAAAAACTCCAAACATAACACATACACCTACCATCCCTTCCTGGACCGATATAAATGCTTGTTTTTACCAGGTCACCTCTACTACAGCCATTTTGTTTGTGTAAAGTGTATTTGTAGAGGAATACATGATGCCTCACCAGGCTCACTGCAGATGAGAACACGTGGAAGCAGAACAACGTGAACAACAGCCAAGGCCACTTCCAAGACTTCCATGGAAGAGACAATTTTGAGGCTGGCCTGTATGTTGACTGTCGGCTTGTAGGTAAAACTCACTTTTCTTTGTAAGTTACCTGTCTGCCTATGTGTATGTGCATAATGGCACCAAAATGGGCGGTGCATGTGGGGGAGGAGATGATTGGTGCCGTCAAGTACCTTGTAGTCACGTATGGTGACCATTCACCCAGGCCATGCCTATTTGTCCCATGTTTCACAGGCTGACAAAATGAGTCAGGGTAAACAATGCATGTGATGTAAAGGTTGCTGAATGAGGAAGCACCATGCACTTAGCATGTCTACATTTTCCAAAAGGACCCAGTTCCTATCCTACCCTTGGAACGTTTTACAATGTCACTGGTTAATCTCTAGCTTCACTCATCCACAAAGCCGCCACAGCACCATCACATCTGGACCCTTACGGATGCATCTGGGAGATAGTCGCACATTGTTTCTGTATAGCTTCACACACTGGTTCCACGCCCATTATCATGTGATGTTTGTGAGTTGCCATATTCCCTGTGTGTGGGCTTAATAATGGGTTTCTATGGAGGACAGAATGCACAGCTGCCACATTTACATGCACAGCATGAGATATGACATTTGCTGCTAACACAGGTGTGTCACCTCTTATGTATCCGTGCAACGTTGGCAGCCAGCTACACACCAGTAGCCTCTGCTGGGTTGGGAGGCAAATCAGATTTACTATTCACGAACAGATGAACTCCTTTAACCTACAGCTAGCCAGCACATATAGTGGGCAGCAACATTATAAAAGGCATTTAGGCCATGGCAGTCATCCTTTAAGGCTCAACAAAGGTACAGTCTACCTTATGCAGTCTTACTGGATGCTGTGGTTTGGCAGTCACATCTGCAAGAGACAATGCTATGATTCATGTGTTTGTTCTGTCATTGGCGCAGGAGATTCAGGGTATGGTGGTTGCACGCCCAGAGAAGGTGCGTCAGAGGCCGGTTAGCTGCTGCTCTTCTCACTATCCCTTTTCTTCCTGTCAATGGTTGGCTAGATAGGTCATCCTGTTGCCTAAACCACGCATGGCTTCTCAGCATTCATCTTCACAATGCACCAGTACATTGTACTTGCAATACAATACTGAAAGTTAACATTAAATTAAAGACATGTTGCAGCTACCATTTGTTGTGCCTGCTAGACACAGTAAAAGAGGGTTGTGTGGCATTAAAGTTTGTTGCCTACCTAGCATGGTATCACCTGAGAGCCCTCATCAACGGACTGCATTCTACTGCTCACATGAGGATGACATAGTGCCATAAGTGTGATGGCGGCCTGCATGGATGGTGACCCTGCAAAGCTACACCTATACTAATGCTGCTAAGCTCAAAAAGCACTGAAGGTGAACAGTGCATGGGAAAGTAACTGGTATACACTTTAATGTTAGAGTGACAGAAAACAATGTTTACACACTCATTCATAATTGCTTAAAGGTGTGCAATAGCTCTGTACTGAGTGTGTGTACAGTCACATGGGCATTCCCAGACCGTCACCCTAGTGCTTCAGCAGTTAAACACCCAGTGTAGACTAGGATTTATAACAGCAAACCTATTTGCAGCATATCTACTTGTTGTCCTTATCTTAGTCCCATGGCTGCAGGTATACAGAGTTAAATAAAATGTTTGGAATTGTGCTGAAATGGGAGCATGTACTTAGTTAAAAAGCTACACAGGAATTTGGTGTCGACAAAATTAGAGCTATGTAGCAACAATGGTGCACACCTCACACAGATGTTCGATCCCAACTTCCCTTATGGCGTTGATGAAAGCAACTTTGGTACCTGGTGCAGCTTTCTGTATATGCACATCTCTTTCAAAGGTAGCATTCATCTTTGCCATTGCATGCACCCCTACACCCAAGCATCATACTACACCAAGCTAGGCAATGTAGTCATATTTTATTGGAAAAGGTGAGGGGCTTGCTTGTTGAGATGTCATGTAGGTGTTGTTGCCTTCTCCGAGACCCAACAGGAGGATGCAGTATCAGATTCCCAATCTGTGGTCAGGATTGGAATCTGATACTGCCTGGCCTTCACTTGCAATTTCTACATACATGTCACCGTGACAGTATAGTTTATAAGTACTATTTCCGCTGGCACATGGATCTTCATCAAACATTCACATCAAACAGTCCAAGGGTTTATGTGTATGTGAAACTCCTGCCTTAAACTGTCGTGTCACACACAGTCTCACTCTGAAGTGGACATGTCAGGTAGCTCCAAGGTCATAGTGTGTTATGTGTCACAGATAGTCATGTGGTGCAGCAGTATGCAGATATGTAGCTAAACATATGTACATTCTTCACATTTTACGTATACCTACTAGGGATGTGCATTCATTTGCAACAAAATAGGAAATAAAGAAGATATTTCCTATTTCGTTGCATTTCGGGGGCCTGACGAAACAAAAGGAAAACCTACAAAATTTTGTGTGGTTTTCCTATCGTTTCTTTTGGGGGGGGGGGGGGGAGAAAGGGCACACTTAAAAAAAACAAAAACCCCAAACCCACCCCAACCCTTCAAATTAAATTAATTACAAACCGCCTCCCTCCCGACCGCCCCAAGACATATCGAACATCCCTGATGGTCCAGCAGGGGTCCCAGGAGCAATCTCCCCCATTCGGGCCATCGGTTGCCAGTAATCAAAATGGTGCCGGTGGCCCTTTGCCCTTACCATGTGACAGGGGCTACCGGTGCCATTGGTCAGCCCCTGTCACATGTACACCTGATTTTATAACTTGCGTGCACAGGCGCAGGCACGTGCTGAGCCGCACTGCCTTCCCCTGTTCCCTTCCCTCTAGCCTGACCCCTTCCTCTAACCCCCTCAAAAGGTTTTATCATACCTTTTGCATCTGCCTCTGGGCAGGCGCAAGTTGCGCGCACCGGTAGCCTGCCAGCACGCGATCCTTCGACACAGCAGCAATGGCCGCTGTGTCGGAGGCCTCTGGCCCCGCCCCTGGACCGCCCCTTTTTGCAGGCCCCGGGACTTACACATGTCCCGGGACTTTACGCACGTCGCTGGGCCTTTTTAAAATAGGCCTGGTGCATGTAGGGCTTTTAAAATCCGGCCCAGTCCGTTTTTGCTCTCACGGTTCTCATTTGCCACTTCTCTTTTGCTCATATCATGCACAGTTCATATAGAGGTTACCACACCAAACCACACTGTTCTACACTCAGTGTGTGCCTTGTAGATGGTGGGATGGTATGCCTACCATAGTTTGCTCATATGAAGAACAAAAGATTTTCTTTGCAAACATAGCTGAGGTGCACCTTTATCTGCCTACAAATGGAGGGGCCAGTGTTTCCTAAACACTGTACAAACCTCACTTCTACAATAACCAAAAATTAACTTCCACTACGCTCTGTACTTCATGACTCTTCAAAAACATTTCATCTGCTATGTAACAAGTAGGAAGGAGGAGTGAGTGACTATTGTGTGGTAATCAATGTGCACAGGTGCAGAGTACAGGACGTACAGTGGTGATGCTGTTGCAGTGGACCAGGCACGCTTCCACAGACTGACATTCCTGTAGTGACCTGCCTTTAGGATCCTGATGGTAGCTGTAAGCTCATCCTTACCTTATACATCTTATATAGACCCCCAAGCTATGCCAGTACAGGTGTGGGAGTCAGAGTGTTTAAGTCAGCCTGGTACCAGCAGCACCTCTCTAGGCTCTCTGGTGGTTGGACGTGGACATTGTACAGCAGACGGTATTCCCTCATTCCTCATCCCTACTTGTGACCCGGCAGCTGACGGTGTGTATGAACAGTCAGCAAGTACACATCGTATTAGGTTAACTGTGTAAGCCAGAATTGTATTTGGTCACATACTCTTGCACTCCTTACCAAAATAATTGGCCTGAAAAAAAATGTTGTGTCATGCTGTTGGAGTTATTTTTTGTTACTTTTTGTTGAGGATGTATATAGAGGATAGGACATATGGATCAGCTTTTTCACCCAGACACAGACTAGTTTGAAGGTCACAGGCCAACCTCTGAGTGAACTCCTGTTTACTGTCTTGCACTGTGAAATGTTTACGAAAAGGCAAGAGTGTTTATTTAGTTACTCCACTAAGGAAGATGAGAAAACTAGCAATTAACTTATACTAAAGCCTGAGAGAGAGAATGAAGGCCTCACAGCTGTTTCTGAAAACTGATAAGAACTCAGAGGGAGGGAACGCTGTTCTTACACAAGCGTTTTTAGTGTATAAGGGGAGACAGCGAGAAAGAGGGGAGAGGGAGAGTCCTGGACGTGATGGTATGGCTGATCCTTTGGAAATGTAAACTTTTTATATCTGTCTATCAATTGTTATTATCTACCATTACTTTTCTATTTGATCTGACTTTATTTGTTCTATCCTCCTATCACTCAAATAAACCTACTTCCTTACCTGGAACCATGAGGTTCTGAATCATAGTTTGTGTGTGGCTCCTTGTATAGGGGATAAGCCCCTGGGTTGAAGCCCCCAGATATAATCCCAGTAATATTGGTGTGTTTATATGAGATTAGCCCCCCAGGTCAGAGCCAGTGTGCACGGTCTGGACCTGTAACACATGCTGTGTCCAATTTTGGCTTCGCAGCACCCAAGATATACAAGCACACTATATAATGTGTTGGCCATGAAGGTAGTGAGCATGTAACATACAGGCGCATGTAAGCTGGAGGAACCAAACAGAATGCTGTGTGAAGAAGGAACAAGAAATAATAGTGACAGGCCCAGTAAGAAGATTCTTCTTTACCTCTGCCTGTCATCCTTACCAGCAGACAGGCAGCTTTCATTCAGGGCGATTCAGTGAAGTGCACTTGGCTGAAAACACTGTTTATCAGGCCTTTGGATGTGTGTTTTAGATGCGTGTCCAATACCCCCTTATACTGTAAGGGGTGTAGAGCATTGAAAACACGCAGCCAATCCCCCCAGAAACTAAACGCTCATCACATGCAAATGCCTGTTGATGAGGCTATTAGTCTCAGAAGGTCCTCCTGCAATTTATCACAATCTGCTTGTGATTTAACTACTCTGAACAATTTTGTATCATCTGCAAATTTGATTACCTCACTTGTTGTATTTCTTTCCAGATCATTTATAAATATATTGAAAAGTAAGGGTCCCAATACAGATCCCTGAGGCACTCCACTGCCCACTCTCTTCCACTGAGAAAATTGTCCATTTAATCCTACTCTTTGTTTCCTGACTTTTAGCAGGTTTGTAAGCCACGAAAGGACATCGCCACCTATCCCATGACTTTTTACTTTTCCTAGAATCTTCTCATAATGAACTTTGTCAAACGCCTTCTGAAAATCCAAATATACATCATCTACCGGTTCACCTCTATTCACATGTTTATTAACTCCTTCAAAACAGTGAAGCAGATTTGTGAGGCAAGACTTGCCCAGGGTAAAGCCATACTGACTTTGTTCCATTAAACCATGTCTTTCTATATGTTCTGTGATTTTGATGTTTAGAACACTTTCCACTATCTTTCCTGGCACTGAAGTCAGGCTAACCAGTCTGTAGTTTCCCAGATCACCTCTAGAGCCCTTTTTAAATATTGGGGTTACATTAGCCACCCTCCAGTCTTCAGGTACTGTTACATATCCTGTGCACTCCTGGCCCGCGCACGGGCCTGCTCACCTTCATGGTTCCATGGCAGGTCCTGGGTCGGCCTCCCTAGTGGCTGCTGTTAGCACTTCCAGGCCTCGGCATCCTGCGGCGGCAGTCGCCGGGCCTTCCACTGTGCACAAGGCCTCATGCCGGATCAGCGTCCTCGGCTGTGTCGGCCATGCCCCTACGTACACACGCGCGGACCGCCCTGCCTCTTGTAGGGCCAAGGGCGGGTCCTAGCTCCACGGTGTACCCTGATTGATTCCCTGTTATAAGGAAGTCATTGCTTGAACTTCCTTGCCTTGGCAATCAGGTCGGTGTTTGTGCTAGATTGTCACTGTTTTTGTTGCTTGCTCCTGTCTTGTCCCAAGTCTTGTTCCAGGACCCTTCTGTTCCAGTTCTATTCCTGCCTTGTTCCTGCTTTGTAGTACTCCAGCGTCCTCCTGTTCCTGTTCATCTACCCAGGTAGTACCCCGGACTGTCTTACTGGTACTGACCTTGGCTTGGTTCCTTGACATGCCTGCCTGTCTGCTGCTTGCCTTCTGACTCCAGTCTGTTCCTCTACCTGCCTGCCTGTCTGCTGCCTGCCTCCTGACTCCAGTCCATCCCTCAACTCGCCTGCCTGCTGCCTGCCCTCTGACTCCAGTCTGTTCCTCTACCTGCCTGCCTGTCTGCTGCCTGCCTCCTGACTCCAGTCCATCCCTCAACTCGCCTGCCTGCTGCCTGCCTCTGACTCCAGTGTGTTCATCGATCTGCCTGTCTGCTGTCTGCCTTCTGACCTCGGCCTGCCTGTGACCTCGTCTGACCTCCGGTACCTGACCTCTGCTCGCTGACCACTCCTCGGACTGACTCCTGGACTTTGACCTCTGCCTGCCTGACCACGTCCCTAGATTCTGGCTCTGTTCCTCACCTTGTCATCTCCCACGCTCTTCTGGTCCTCCTCGTTACATCGGACCTTCTGCTTCAAACCGGACCATGCTCCCCTTCTGCCCGTGGGCACGCCGGACTTCCATCTTCCCAGGAGACCCTGCGAGGCCCACCTGTCCAAGCGGCCTGGGTCCCTACGGGCTCCTCCCAGAGGGACCTCGGGCTTCCAGTGGTGAAGCTCTACCTAGCCTCTGTCTCCACCAGTGCTCAGCCCCCTGGGGGCAGTTGCTTCCTGGTCCCAACCAAGAGGCAATTCTCCACTGGCTCAGGCAAGGGTCCACCCCCAAGCGCAACAGGTTGCCAAGGCCATGAACTCGGCAGTGTCTCCCGCCTCCCAGGCCCTACCGGGTTTGGCTGCTACAGTTAAACAACATCATCAAGCCTTGGAAACGTTGGCCTCTTCGGTGAAAGAACTTCGTTCCCAGCTACAAGATACAGCTTTGGCCAATCCTGTGGGCCTCTCGGCCACTATGCTTTGGGAAGCTGCACCTCCTCGATATAACGGGGATCCACGCTCCTGTCATGGCTTCTTTAATCAGTGCTTTATGCAGTTCGCACTACAACCCTCATTGTTTTTGAAGGAAATCACCAAGGTGACCTTCATCCTGTCTCATCTGAAAGGGAAGGCCCTTGCTTGGGCTTCTCCCTTATGGGAAAGTTCTGATCCCATCTTCTCCAAGTTGTCCGAATTCATCGCTCTCTTCAAGCAGACCTTTGGAGACCCAGATCGCCAGGCTGTGGCCAGCCATGACTTACTCCACCTCCGTCAAGGGACAAGGACCCTCTCCGAATATACGTGGAGTTTAGGACTCTGGCCATGGAGCTTGGGTGGCAAGAAGATTGTCTGCAAGTCATCTTCCTAGATGGACTCTCCTGTACTCTCAAATATGAACTCTCCGTCCGTGAGACTCCCACGTCTCTAGAAGACCTGATATCCCTTGCCGGTAAGATTGATCATTGTCTCCAGCAAAGACGCCCGAACGCAACATCCCTATTATTACAGAAGCTACTACAAGTAGTATTTCTTAATTTTGTACTTACAATTTTCGTAACTACTACTCTAAGAGATCAAGTCAAAATAAAAAAGAATTCCTCACTAATACCAAATGTTTCAAAAAACAATAGGGCTTTTTTTTTTTTTTTTTTAAACTTCACATCAATTATTTGCTTTAAATAATCTGGCAATATATTCCACCACTTGGGGCCAATAATTGAAAAAGCATGATTATGCTTCTCCTAAAGCCATGTCTCCTTATTACTTGGAATATATAAAAGATTTTGTGACCTTGATCTTAAATATTGAGTGGGGACATTTTTTTCATAATATTGCCTAAGCATTCAGGGGCATTTTCCTGCTGTGCTTTACAAACTAGCATTATTGTTTTAAATTTTATACACTGAATTACAGGGAGCCAATGCAGGTTTTGCAGAGCTGGGGTGAAGTGCTTGCATCATGATGCACTGGTAATTAATCTCAGTGCAGAAATCTGTAGGGTTGATGACTCCTTTTCTATCATGTGGAAACTGAAACAATTCTCCTCACCTGCTAGTCAGGAATATTGGTAACACTCTGGTTACAATTGCATCAGCCATGTTTACGGCTGCAAAAGACAATTCAGAGGAAAGTCTGGTACATTAGTGAAACTTCATACTCTCAGCAGGCAATTTCCTCCCTCAGAAGGACAACAGATTTCCAATGTGCTGCCAGGACCCCAAGAGACAAATGATCCCATGATCAACTAAGATGCAGGAGACTTGGGGAGGGTTGGGGGGAACACACACCACAATTTGCCCATATTTAATTCCAGGTAAATCACAAAAAGAAAATAGAAAAAAATCATTCAGCATCTCAGGAGCCCTATGCCAACAGAAACATTCAGGTCACCACTATCCTGGCTTAACACAGCACTGCGCGTACATGTACCACACAGAAACCTTAGATCTGCTAATAAAGCTCTATTAACTATTCCTTCTGTTAAATCAGCATGCCTCACTCAGGTAAGGGAGAGAGCACTGTCGCTGGCTGGACCTGTTCTATGGAACTCCATGCCACTCGAAATAAGGCTGCAGAGAAATTTGAAACTATTTAAAACTAGTCTGAAAACCTGTCTTTTTAAACAAGCTTTTTATAAAGACAAAGAGAAGGAGGAAAACAGTTGAAAGATAAGAACACACCAAGTAATCAGTTTTTTCCTCTAATATCTCCAATTGCATATTAACGCTAGATTTGAACCGCTTGACAGTTTTTCAACCGACATATAAGCCTTAATTAACACATAGTCCTTTCTTATTAAAATATGTTACCGTTCTTTGTTGGCACATGTATAATTTGTAATCTATACCAATTATAGTTTTTCCTTATTGTGCCTTTCTGTAAACCATTGTGATGGTGAATTAACTTAACGAAGGTATAGAAGAGTTTTTAAATAAATAAAATAAATAAAAATCTTCCACTTTAGAGGTTCTTCACAATGTACTTGAATTACGCTGTTTCATTTCTTATTTCCAGTGGGATAAGTTCATGCGGTTGAACAGTATACAAGGTTAAAATGTGGCAACTATTAAAATACATTAGATCTTAACCATTAGCAACACATCAGCCAACACTACGCAGCAAAACTGCATTTAAATATTTGTAATTTAAATTCATTTTGACAAAGTTATGAGCAACATAACTCTCTCCCGTTGCACTGCAGATGGTTGTCAAGTCAACTAAACAAATATTTTTATTTTATAAAACCACTCAATTTGTTTAAAGATTGTTTCCAACAAGTTTATGACATAGTGCAGCAAGCAGAAGAAAAAAAAATGTGTGGTGGATTTAGGAAATGAAGCCTGGTGAAATCCAGTTTGAATAAGTGAGATGGATATTACAGGCCAGCTCTTTTAACATTCCCTTATTTATATTTGGAATGTAATCCATCTGCACTCCAAACACATTAACTCAAATGTATTTCATCAAATGCCTCTGTTCTTTGGCCTGGTAGTTTCCTCCTGCTCAATCAGAACAGGCCACCTCCTAGGGCTAATTTTGCCATGAGCCTTCAATCACTGCTGTGTCAGATTTTTACCCATTTTACCTCGCCCCCTTTCTAGCCCAGTCGCAATCCTTAGGGGCCATATGGGATATATCTTAGCTAGTCGAGGCAGCTCAGAGAAGTTTTGGCAGCTCCAGTGGCAGCTTTTTCTCTCACTCTTTGGAGACTGAAGTTGTTACAGAGGATGGCAGAAGGGCAGATGTTGTCCCTCTTCATAAACGGAGAAATAGGGAGACTAGTTACCACTGGTCAGTTAGTTTGTTCTCCATGGTAGATACATTAATGGAATCGCTACTAAAGGAAAGGCTAGTTGAATCCAACTGGTTGTGTAATTATCCAGTTCATCGGTAACACACAAAAAAAGAATTTATAATGCCGTGGTTCTTGTCTTCTAGTGAGGAGATAATCCACCAGTATTCAGCGCCCGCTTTCCTAGCACGCCCCAGGCACCTCTCCAATTTCCCTATAACCTTATCTGTAAACCGTTATGATGGCATTACTTTGACGTTTCCGAATGACGGTATATAAAACTCTTTAAATAAATAAATAAATAAATAAATAAATAAATATTTAAATCAGGGGTCGCATTGTCAAGGAGGCGCTAGGGTCAATTGCATGCCCCTAGTGCTTCCTTGATATTAGGAGCCCGCGAGTGGTTGGCTCTCAGCAGCCATCCGCCAGTTAGGAAAACAGGCACTGAATTTATCAGTGTCCATTTTCTGAATCGGCGTACAGCCGCTGCTTCAGGAAACGGACACTTGCTAACCGAGCGTCCATTTCCCGAACCTGACCACAGGCACTTTTTTTTAAACTTTTTTTTTAATCTTTAGTTCCTCCTACTTAATAATCGCAACAATATTATGTAGGAGGATGTATGAAAAGCAGTATTTTCTGTACAACCTTTGGAAGTGCTCAAAAATTATTGCCTGCTCTAGGCAGGCATTAATTTCTGAGTGCAAAACTGTGCATTTTGGATGCACTTTTTTTTTTTTTTTTTTTGCATTTCTGGTGAGTAACTAATAGCCTCATCAACATGCATTGCATGTGATGAGCGCTATTAGTTTCGCTGCACGTTGGAGAGGCTCTAATCCCCTTATTAATTAGATTGCGCCTACACAACCCACGTCCAACTGCGGGTGAAACAGTGTGCTTGGCTGAGCGCACTGTATTGCATTAGCCCCAAAGTCATAGACAAGAAATATATTTACATAAGAAAACAGTCTCTTTACCCTTCTGCAGTTTCTTGAGCTTATGGGACAGGAGTCAGCTTGTAGTTACTTTAGAAAAACAAGTCAATCCCTTTCTCTTTTCTTAGGCATGGTACGGGGCTAAGCTTTCTGGGGTTAGGAGACTGTGCATGCTTTCAGTCTGTCTGGATGCACTTTAGGGGTGGTGTGGTCACCCTGCCAGCCAACAAGCAGCTCTGAGGGTGCACCTCAGATGAGGCCACCCTTCAGTCCTTGGGTGATAAAGCTGAAAAAAAAAATCAAGAAAAATGATGATGCTTCCGTTGTAATTGTTCTGTGTATTCTCAAAAACTAAATAAATCAATGGGCATTTATGGTTTTATTTCCAAAATAATTTTCCCATTCTATGTCTATAGCAAAACTCTGTAAAACAGATACCCCTAGCTTTTTTCCATTAGAAATCCAGAGCAGTCTTTTCCAAACCTAATCGCTCCCAAGAGGTCTGGATTTCAGGGTAATCAAACTATACAAATGATGAATGATCATTTGAAAGGAGGGGGGTGTGTATGAATGATTTGGGTACGACTGCTCCAGAACAAACAAGTATTCATAAGGAAAGAAAACACTAACATCAAGTCCTACAGCCACAACGTATACAGATTTCAAGATTAAAAAATTAGGTGTAAGATTTTTGTCTCTAGTACTATGCCAAACATAACCATTAAAACTAGATTTTCAAACAAAATAAATTATGTAATGGGGGAAGAGCTATTTCTTATCCATTACATGGCTTAGTATACCAGAAAAGAAGGTTGATTATTACTGAAAATCTTTGACATTGGTTTTGATTACCCTACTGCAAGTTTGATAATTTTTTTAAATGTATTATAAATATATTGTAATGTTCAGAATTATGCAGCATCTTGGTATAGTTTCACAGTAGTGTTCTATTTCTTTTATATAATTCTGTCTTCTACTTAGTTTGAACATTTTATTTTGTGATGTTTTTAAGTTGTGGTATTTATTTATTTATTTTTTTATTTAAAAACTTTTCTATACCGTCGCTAAGTTACATACCATCGCAACGGTTTACAAATAGGCACATACACTTTAGAAAAACAAGTCAATACCCCTCCCTCAACAACCATCCTCCTGATGTCCCCCCAAGTGGTGTATAATGCATTCCTGGTATCACCATTTACAATGTGCTTCTGCTGACTCTTCTCTCATCTCCCTTCTCCCCTTTGATTTCCTTATATATTTACAGTGCCTTACATGTATTACCATCACAATGTACGTTTGTTAACTTCTCCTTCATCTGCTCCCAATTTTAGGAACCTTCGTTCCTTGTAAATAGTTACCCAGTTTCTGTTTGCTGATGTTCTTCTTTTGTATGTAAAGTTTTACTGTTCTATGTAATGGCAGTGCCTAAAGTTCTGTTTAATGACACTGTCAAAAAGTTTTAGTTTACTGGAAACCGATACGATGTGCAAACGGCTATCGGTATATAAAATCATTTAAATAAATAATAAATAAATAAATAAATACACTAAGTTTAGTAAATCTAGGATATCGTACATTCTAACAGGTGCCAATAAAGTTCAGTTACAATTTCATAAATAAAATCATTATTTGAGTAATGTTGGTCAAGTCCAGGTATATTATTGAGTTACTATCGTTTTGAAATATTATATTCTTAAATGTAGGATTGAGTAAATTCACTCTCATCTGCATTACCCTGTACTTTCATTCTCTACCCTCCAGACTCTTTAGTGAAGGCTTTTTTAAAGAGCCATGTTTTTAGATTTTTCTTAAAAGTTTTGAGATTATTCTGTAATCTGAGTTCAGGGGGCATCGTGTTCCATAGTATGGGCCCAGCCAATGATAAAGCCCTTTCTCTCACTTGGGTTAGTTTTGCTGACTTTACTGAAGGGAAGGGATTGTTAGTAGTGCTTTGTTTGCTGAGCGGAGGTTTCTTTGTGGGACGTGTACTTGTAAGGCTATGTTTAGCCAGTCTGCTTCTTTATCATATATTAGTTTGTGTATGGTGCATAAAGCCTTGTATTTTATCCTGTATTCGATGGGCAACCAATGTAAGTCTGCTAGAGTTTCGGTTATATGGTCTCTCCTCTTTTTTCCCGTCAGTATTCTGGCTGCAGTATTTTGAAGTATGTGGAGTGGTCTTATTGATGTGCTTGGGAGTCCTAGTAAGAGTGTGTTGCAGTAGTCAGTGCTGGAAAAGATAAGTGTTTGCAATACTGTTCTGAAGTGGGCAGGTATCTTTTATGACATCAATAAAATTAAAAAAAAAATCAATTATACATGAATGTTATTCTACATTAGTTTCTGCAGTTCCACATGAGGAATGTAGACACTTAGGGGGTAGATATTCAAAACGTATGCGCGCATGTTATTAAATGCCGGGTCGGCGCGTGCAAGGGAGGGTCAACTTTAGCAAATACGTGCGGTGATGCATCGGGGTCTTCCCCAGTTCCCTCCCAGTCTGCTCCAATTTAGGAGCAGACTGGGAGGGAACTTCCCAACCCCCTAGACTAACCTCCCTTCCCCTTCCACTATCCTGCCCTCCCCCTCCCCCTATCCTAACTACCCCAAATTTTCTTATTTTACCTTTTGCTCCTGCCTTGGAGCAGGAGCAAGTTGCGCGCGCCAGCACCCCGCCGGCGTGCAATCCGCCGGCACAGCGACAAATGGCCGCTGTGCCGGCCATTTGTCGCGTCTAGCCCCGCCCTGCCCCTTTTTCAAGCCCCGGGACTTACACTTGTCCCGGTGTTTACGCACGTGGCTGGGCCGATTGAAAATTGGCCCGGTGTGTGTAAGGCACGGCCACGAGCATAAACTCTGGGATTTACGTGCGCTGAGGTTTGAAAATCTACCCCTTAAAGAGTGGATCTATGAAGACTCTGAAAACTAATGCACAATCATATTTATCTTTATTTTTATTACCAATATAAGACAGAGACCATATTTCAAAGTGTTTAAGTTTTAGGGTTCTGAAGGCTTGATGCTGCTGATTCCTCCTCCCAACCTTTTGAAAATTGCTGCAATATATGCCATTGACTTGTCAATAGGTTTTACCCACGTTAAATACACTTAGGGGCGGATTTTAAAAGCCCTGCTCACGTAAATCCGCCCGGATTTACGCAAGCAGGGCCTTGCGCGCAGGCGCGCCTATTTTCCATAGGCCTGCCGGCGCGCGCAGAGCCCCGGGACTCGCGTAAGTCCCGGGGTTTTTTGTCGGGGGCGTGGCCGATAGATGCGGCGTTTCGGGGTGGGCCTGGGGGCGTGGTTTCGGCCCAGGGCGGTCCAGGGGCGTGGCCGCGCCTTCCGGAACTGCCCCCGGGTTGCGTCTCGGCGCGCCAGCTAGTGTCTTACAGCTGGCAGAAAGGGTTCAGTTCACAGAAGCCTTGATGACTGGCACTACTGCTGACAAGATTCAAACTTTTGTTACTACAACCCCCTTTTGTATCTGTTACCAGTATATGTGCACATATCTGCTGGAGTTTAGGGCATTTTAGCATGCAAAAGTTCATATACTTGGAAAGACAAAAATAAGAAAATATAAAAGGGATGGTTTCACTATTTTAATTCAAGACAAAAGTGACATGTAATGTTAAAAGTCTATAATATATATCTTAACTTGATAATCAGATTTTTGTACTGGTTGCATATTTTATTTGTATATAGTTTAAATATTGCATAGTTAGAGATGCAAATTGTATGCAAAATTATGTACATTTACCACATAATTGTACATAATTTGCTAACTCTTGCAGAAGAATCTTGAAAAATCCACCATAGGAATTATGTCCGCTGTTAGATAACTGATGAGAGCTAAACATTTTCTTTGTTTATTCTGGAGAATAAGAAGAAGCTTTTCATAGTTGCTAAATTGGGCCATAGTTGCTAAATTGGGCCCAGTATTCAAACATATTGGGCCCAGTATTCAAAATGTGTTCAAAGCGCTATTTAGCCAATTAAAGGGGACTTATGCGGCTAAGTAGCGATCGCTGAATATGTGCCTATGATCAGCAGCTGCCACATAGCCATATAAATACCTTACATGGCCAAAAGTTACATGCACAAAAAGCAGAGGTATACTGGGAGGATTGGGGGTGGAGCGAGTTAACTGTATAATTTATTTGGCTAACTACTGATATTTGGAGTTAGCCACATAAGTTTACGTCTAAGTTTAGATGCTCCATAGAGCAGGTCTAAACTTAGCTGGCTTGACTTATCAGGTTAAGTAAACAAATATATGTGTATATTCAGTAGCATTGCCGTGCCGCCGAATAAGCATCGTAATTTAGCTGGATTAGTCATATCTGGCTAAGTTACTTAAACAGCCAGCACTGAATATCAGGCCCATTATATTTTAATTAAAGTTATATTACTTAACTTTTAAGTATGTTTTGTTATTCTTCAATTCACAGCAAATTTAGAGTTATACATTTTTAAATTAAAAATTAAGTTAAACAAATATATGTCTGAAGGACAAATATTTTTTTTAAGAATCTGTTGGCTGGCAGCAAAGTGTGAGCCAAAAATTTAAGTTTAATGTACTATACTTATAAACGTGCTTCTGTTCAATTCAATTTATTTATTTAAAATATTTATTACCTAATCTATCTAAAATCCTAGGTGAATTATTCATAAAACATAAAAAACACAATAGAACATAAAATGAATTACTTAACTCTAATGTAAAAGCTTTAATCTCCCTGATCACATCTTCACCGCATGCTCTATACAACCCTTTTATACCTTATGAACACCTAGGCAGTGTTCTGCAGTGCTGCAAATTTCTCAGTGATAAGGAGAGCTTTTACATTTTTAGTTAATGTCTTTATACCTGTTTGAAACTTTTAAAATGCTTGGAAGTGCAAGCCACATCATAGGCCCTGCCACCGCAAAGGTACATTTTCATGTTTCACATAAATGCATGACTCTCAACAAAGGAATATCAAGCACCTTTTTCCTCCCTGTTAGCACTATATGACTCAGTAAGGTGAGCTGGAAAGACAAGAGGCAGCCTGGGTGCCATTGGCGCTGCCCAATGGGCCAATCAGCCTGTGGAGTTGCTCAGGTTAAATTTTGCTGGGAAGCAGGGGAAAAAATGTAAATCTCAGTGTCTGGCTATCTCCAAACATTAGCCAGATGAATTGACTGAATATTGACTTCTGAGTAATAGAAATTTCCATAGGAATGTGAAAACCCTGTTAAAATGCACAAATCTGATGTGGAGATTTTTTTGGGGAGTGAGTTTTTTTATTTACTGCATCATTCTTCATGATGGTACCCTTTTCTAGAGTCCATCAAGCTAGGGTGAGAGAACATAATAAAACATTTCATCTTTGTTAGACTTTCCTCACTCCAAATGATGTCAAATCTTCACCAAGGTGTACTGTGCTGTTCGTACATCTCATCCTACATGTGAAACTGGCCCCTAAACCCTAAACCACCCCTAACACCTCATCTCGACCTATTGGGCAGCCTTCCTAGAGAGATTTAAATACTTACCGACTATGAGAGCCTCTCTCTCTCTTTCCCCTCCCCCCCAAGTGCAGGAAGCAAAAAGTAGGGTTTATCACACTGCATGGTAAACTTACCATACAATGCAATGTAGTAAGTTACCACATGGTGCAGTAACTCCAAAATGTCCCTAAACACACCCTTTTTTGTTACCACTGCATTATTAAGAATTTTGATGAATTTAGGGGTTAATATTTTACTTGGAAGAAACAAAAGCTTGACGCTCTTGGTGGGGAGAGGGACGAGGAGAGGAAAAGGGAAAGGGAGAGTAGATTTTGAAGAAGAGCAAGGACTGGGAGACTGGATGAGTGGGAGAATGGTACTTGGATTGTGGAGGAAAGGGTGAGTGTAGGGATTGGAGGAAACTACGCGATTGGGTTGGGTTGTTTCCCTTCTGAACACACTGCCAGAATCTTTATCCACTCTCTCATCTCCTCCCACTTAGACTATTGCAACCTGCTCCTCACAGGTCTCCCGGCAAGCCATCTCTCTCTACTGTAATCTGTCAATTCAGCTGTGCGACTTATCTTTTGCCAAAGTCGCTATGCTCACATAATCCCTCTTCTGAAGTCACTGCATTAGCTCCCTATCCGCTTCCACATACAGTTCAAGCTCCTCTTTCTCACCTACAAATTCCTTCACTCTGCAACACTTCACTACCTCTCCTCACTTATCTCTCTCTACACCCCTCCTCGTTCACTCCGCTCATTGGATAAGTCACTCCTATCCATTCCCTTCTCCACTACTGCCAATTCCAGCCTCTGTGCTTTCCATCTGGCTGCACCATGTGCTTGGAATAGTCTTCCTGAACTGGTGCGTCATGCTCCCTTCTCTTGCCATGCATGTTCAAATCCCATCTAAAGACCCACCTTTTTGAAACCACATTTAAATCTTATGCCTGATTGTCTGTTTTTAGTCTTGTTAACTAACTTTTTTTCCCTTTCCTTTCTTTTCTTTTTAACCAGTGTCTTGCTTTATGAAATATCCCAAGTCATAAGAACATCAGAAATGCCATACTGGGTCAGGCCAAGGGTCCATCAAGCCCAGTATCCTATTTCCATCAGTGGCCAATCCAAGTCACATGTACCTGGCAAGTACCCAAACACTAGATAGATCACAAGCTACTATTGCTTATTAATTACCATCATAGCGGTTTATGGATTTTTCCTCTAGGGACTTATCTAAACCTTTTTTAAACCTAGTTACAATAACTGCTGTAACCACATCCTCTGGCAAAAGAATTGTCTTCTCTCATGCCATCTTAAAAAATGGCATGGGCCATCCATTGCTCATACCATGTGACAGGGCCGACCAATGGCACCGATAGCCCCTGTCACACGGTAAGGGCAAAGTGCCATTGGCGCCATTTTGATTAGTGGCAGCTGATGGCCCAAGAAGGGAAGATCGCTCGCAGGATCCCGTGGACCACCAGGGACTTTCGGTAAGTCTTGGGAGGGTCGGGCAAGTCTTGGGGGGTCGGGAGGGTGGGGGGTTGCAATTTATTAAATTTGAAGGGTTGGGGTGGGTTTGGGTTTTTTTTTTAAATGTGCCCTTTCTCCCCCCCAAAAAAAACGATAAGAAAACCACACAAAATTTTGTGGGTTTTCTTATCATTTCATTGCCCCCCGAACTGCGACGAAATAGGAAATATTGTCTCTATTTCCTATTATGTCGCAAATGAATGCACATCCCTATTGTGCATACAATTCTATATCATGCAGATTCATTAAGGATAGCCTGAAAACCTGACCCATTTGATGCCCTTGAGGACTAGAAGTGAATAGCACTGAGCTATGTTGTCATGGAGCTCCTCTTTGGCAGCATCATAAACACTAAAATCCTGTGATGGACCTCTTCTAAATTAGAAATTTGGAATCAAATCCATGATGACATATTATAAAAATATTTATTCTGTAACTTTTGGTCTTTTGTGCTTTTTATTTTATGAAACTAACACATTTGCAATACTTCTAGGGTAACTGCCATTCAAAAGAAAAAAAAAATCAAGCAACCTGTTCTTCCCCCCCCCCCCCCCCCAAAATCCAACACTCTGTTCACTGCCCCAGAGACCCTTTCTTACTAGAAATGGGGCTGGAATGAGGCCTCATCCCAGGAGTGGTGGCAAAAATAGCAGCAAGCTGTACAGACACTAGGACTGGGTACTGAATCAGCCTGCACTCTTTTGCTCCAAGGATTCATGGTTGCCCTGTCCCCTCCTGGGGGAGGGGGGCACCTGGAGGAGGGGTAACGTTGATTCATTCCCTGGCCCTAGAGCAGAGGTGGGCAAAATACGACCTGTGGGCTAAATCTGGCCCATCAATGTCTTTCTTCCGGCCCACCAAGCTATTACAACCGCTGAATTAAGTTGGACTGCCTATCTGAGTGCTAAATTATTGCCCTTGATGATGGGGTAAAAGGTGCAACGTTGGCCTTGAATGTCATCTGGCAGGCAGGTCGAAGCACTATTGAAGAAAATGACAAAGTCATCCAGCTAAACTCTGAATATCTGAGTTAGACGGTAAATTTGGCTGGTTAACTCAATTCCTCCCAGTTTTGCTCCAGAACGCCTCTAACTTAATCTGGCTAAATTCTAGCCCCCTAACTTGTTAGTCAACTAGAATTTAACTGCATATGTCCCCAAATAGTCAGTTAGCCAGCTAAATACCTTTGGATATGGACCTTATATATATATATATATATATTTATATTTATATTTATATTTATTTATTTATTTATTTATTTATTTGCTTACAGTATATAATCTCATGTTTCTGCTTTGTTGGATCTCTCAGTATCTATCTATAAATATACACAAACATGCATACAAAGTAGAAGCATCTAATTATGTAGTTTTATTTATTTATTTCCAATTGATATTCTACCTTTTCTTGGGAAAGACACAAGGTGTATCAAAATGAAAGATGTGCGAACTGCAGTACATGTTTGGGGTTGGGAAAGGGACATAAGAATATAAAACAGGGAACTGTACAATGTATAGGTAGCAATCAAAGTATATACCGATTTCTTTACAATGTCTTGGTTGCAAGTAAATTTCCAAGTAAAGCAGCTGAAAGCCTTATTAAAGTAAAATGAATATCAGTTGCAAAAGCAACATCCCAAATAAGTAATCATTCCTATTAATAATGCCCTCATTATATGGAATATATTTATGTTTATTTGAAAACAAGGAGAAAGCATGATGTCTTGACTGTGAGTAATCCACTAGTTGTACAAATGACAGGATTTGAAAATCCCTGCTGGCTGACCACCTCCAAGTTATCTGGCTAAGTAAATAGCAAGATAAAACTTAACCAGGTAACTCAGAGCTGTTCCAGGCAGTTGTTCTGGGCAGTTGTTTTGGGCAGAGCTAGGATAGCTGGATGTTATCTAGCTATCTCAGATATTCAAAGATAGCTGGATAACTTAGCCAGCTAACTCTGGTTATGCAGTACAGCAGTCATAAAGTTAGCTAGATAAAGTTGTCTGGTTATCCATAAAACAGTTGGGTATAATTCGGCAGCACTGGCGCGCCACTGAATATCTTGACAAAATTAGCCATAGAAGTTTCTCCAGCTAGCTTTGCTGGCCAGAGGGCAGCTGAAAATGGATCCCTATGAGCCCACCTAATTACAGGCCCAGGATTTCCAGTTGCAGGGAAGTGAAGATAAAGCTGGAGGTCAATGAGGGTCTGTAGTACTGAAATGGGAAGGAAACATGACCAGAATGAATGGACTGTGAAGTACTTTCTCTGCTGTCATACTCTCGGTATCTAATTTTATTTCTCCCTCAGTTTCTCAATACAAGTGGGTGGCAAGTTGCTTCTGATAGTGTAAATACTTTGTATGTTTTTGCCATAATCCTATACAGGGCCGGTGCAAGGGGATTTGGCGCCCTAGGCGAGCCTTCTTCCTTGCGCCCCCCCCCCCCCCCCCCCCGGTCTCGGCCCCGACTCCTACCTCATCCTCAATCACGCCCGCTGACTGGGGGTTTCTGGGTCGCGAGCAGATTGGGCACTGCTTGCGGCCCGCCAAATCTCCACTCCTCTTTGCCACCACTTGCGGCCCCATATGGCTCGCACCCAGTGGCGCACCAAGGGTCTCCAGCGCCCAGGGGCCAATGCATTTGTGTGCCACAGAAAATCAGTGGCATCTCTAGACAGAAGAATTTGTTTTGGGTGGGGGGGGGGGAGCCAAAATGACATTTCTTCATCACACCCACCTCTATAGCATGGATCCTGCTTTAAAATTGGTTATAAAAAAAAGTGTTGTTAAAAAAAGTCCAAAGGGTCCTCTGCATTATTTTAAAAAGCTGGCCAGTTTCACACTTCTAGTAAAACTACTATAAAATTATTTGATAGCCTCATTCAACTAATTCTATATGGATTATGAGAGTGAAGTCTGGAATATATAGGAAGGGACAGAATGTCAATATAAATCCTGCACCTCCAGTTCTGTATCTCTGTGCATCCACTGAAATTCCCCCAAACAATGGAGCTTGGATGTTTCCCTTACAGCTCATCATACTAAAAGATATTTTCAAATTCTGGTGTCACCTCACAGTAACAGCAGCACAAACACCTTCCACTGCCAGACACATTGTGAACTAACATAAAGCACCGCAAAAGAGACACCCAAAATCTATACTGCAATCCCATCATAACATAACAGTAATAACACCAAGGACTCAAACAACAATAACCCTACCTGTGAATAAGCAAGGGTAAATATTACACTGGGTCCTAGAATACCAATACACCACCTACTGAGGAAACAAAACAAACCCAATTGCTATAGATCTCTATACAGACACTATATGATAGCAGAATCTCTCATCATGGTCACACACACAGAGCAGAGACAGACCCTTACCAAATACAGAATACAAAATAAAGGAGCACAAATTAGAAAAAACTGAAATGGAAACCCTAAGAAGCCAGACTCTGTGTATTGACAATGGAAAAACAGAACAACCATTCCTCATAAAACAAATAAAATCAAGAAACAAAGCATCAGTTATAATAGTAAAACCATACTAATAAAATATTTTAAAACTACTGATAAATAGAATTTCTATTAATTAAAATCATATACATTTTTTACAATTTCCCCAAACACCAATAAAATATTTCAAAACAGTACATATATCAAATAACACACAATAATTAAAACTAATAAGGATTTTAAAAAGCCCCTGCTGTCCATACATGGGAGCTCTTGATTTCCAGTCACCCTGATATTGTCGAGGATTAGGAGGTTATCCTCTCTCTCTCACACATACTCACATGTCCATTCTCTCTCACACATACACTGTCACATACATACACATTCATGCTCTTATACCCAACCATAACCTCTCGCTCTCACAGACACTGACACACTCAGGCTCTAAGGCACTCTCTCCCCCTCCACACACACCCCCACACAAACTCTTACTCCCCTGGATTTTCTCATACACACTCATGCTCTCACTCTCACTGGCTCCCTCACATACACACAAACACACACTCCCAGGCAAGCTCCCACTCGTTCTCACACAGACACACAGACAAGCTCCTAGTCATTCTCACACTGAACCCCAGGCAGGCTCCCATTCATTTTCACACCACTCCCTCCCCATCCCCCAGGCATGCACACATTCATTCTCACACACACAGACCCCCAGGCAGGCACCAATTTATTCTCACACACACACATACACCACAAACAGGCAGGCACCTATTCTCACACATACAAACCCCAGGAAGACACCCATACATTCTCATTCACAGACACACCCTCAGGCAGGCACCCATGCATTCACACACATACACCGCCAGGCAGACTCCCATTCATACACTAAAGGCAGAGACCCCCCTCTCTTTCTTTTGCCAGCAACCTCAGAGCACACACTAAAGGTAGAGACCCCCCTCTCTTTCTTTTGCCAGCAACCTCAGAGCCTCTCTCAACCCTCTGCTGCCACTGTCACTGCTGCTGTATGGCTATTGCGGAGGTGCTGATTGCTGCTATTGGCACTGAAGCCCATTCTGCTGCCTCCTCTGTGCAGGCCCCATGGGCTTCCAGTTCCTCTATGCTGATCTCGTACATTGTGAGATCCGCATAGAGAAAGTGCTACTCTTGCACATTCCCAAAGATTACATGTTCCAATCAGTAAAAAGTAATTTATTTCTTTTTACATTTGCTGTCTGATCTTAGTTTTCTAATCGGTTGGTCACAGGCTTTTTTTTTTTTCCACCTTCCCTTTCTTATTTTTTTGCCAATTCCTTTTATAACATATTTCTTTTCTCTCCATCTGTCTGCTTCCCTCAAACACACAGTCAGGTTCTCATTCTCACATGCTTTCTCTCTCTCACATACACAGGCACTCATTCTCACATGCTGTCCCTCATACAATCATTTATACACAGTCTCTCTCTTGCACATCCTGTCTAACTCTCACTCCCACATGCTGTCTTGCTCAAGCACAGGCTCTCACTGTCACATGCTCTCTCTCATACAATCATTCCTACACACAGGCTCTCACTGTCACATGCTGACTCACACACACAGGCTCTCTCTCACTCCCACATGCTGTCCTGCTCAAGCACAGGCTCTCACTGTCACATGCTCTCTCTCATACAATCATTCCTACACACAGGCTCTCACTGTCACATGCTGACTCACACACACAGGCTCTCTCTCACTCCTACATGCTGTCTTGCTCAAGCACAGGCTCTCACTATCACATGCTGTCTCTCACACACACAGAGGCTCTCCCATGCTGTCTCTGCAAACATTCAGGTGTTCACTCACACACAGTCTCTCAACTCATCTCATACACGCACACATACACACTGTACAAACCCTCAGTCTCTCTCTCACCTCTGGGCCTCCTCTTCACGGGCCACTGCAGGATGGGCTCTGCAGCGGCCCCGGTCTTCTCGAGCCGCGCTGATCCTCTTCTGCACATGGCTGATGCTCCTCCTCCTTCCGGCACGCGGCTGATGCTCCTCCTCTTTCCTGCCCGCGCGGCTCCGGCAACATTTTTCTTCCGGGGCCGCGCGGGCAGGAAGGAGGAGAAGTTCCTGCATTGGCTGATGCTCCTCCTCCTCCTTCCTGCCCGCGCGGCTCCGGCAACATTTTTCTTCCGGGGCCGCGCGGGCAGGAAGGAGGAGAAGTTCCTGCATTGGCTGATGCTCCTCCTCCTTCCTGCCCGCGTGGCTCCAGCAACATTTTTCTTCCGGGGCCGCGCGGGCAGGAAGGAGGAGGAGCACCAGCATGTTTAGACGCGACTGTACCACGGTCCTGCCGATCTTCTTGCTGTGTGTATCCGGCACACAGCATAGCAGTAGTTCACCGCTCAGCCGCCATTGGGATGACGTCCACCGGCGGCCATTGGCCATCAGCGGCTCGGCGCCCCCTAATGCTCAGCGCCCTAGGTGATCGCCTAGTTCGCCTAGTGCTTCCGCCAGCCCTGATCCTATAAGATGCATAACTAAATAACATATGCTAAAACAAAAGTTCTAAAATGTTTGCATATGGCAACACAGATACTAAACTTTTCTTTAGACACTGAGTTTTCCTCTGTACTAGGTTTACAGAAAAAATGCCATACATGACACACATGGGACCAAGTGTGAGCCCCAAACCTGGAGACAAACTAATCAGACTCCAGCCTTTTAAGACACTATTCTTTATTATAGCTTCAACCATATATAGATTAGTAGACTGTCTCCCTTCAGAACTGTGTACTCAATTAGTCACAGTTCAGCTTCGGCACAACTCAGTGTTTGGACAGTGTTACTCAACAGGAGCCGCCTTCCTCCTAAAGACCCAGGTCTGGTCTGTCTATCCCCTCCTGGATCCCAGCTCTTATTCCTCCCATGCTGGGCCCTGCCCACAGAGCTCGCTCTTACAAGGGGAATTAAGATGGACCAGGCATCTTACCTGGTCTTATACTGGTTTAAAGGGGAAAATAGAAGCATTGCCTCACAGACTCTGAGGTCCTTTTCCTGGGTGGTGACTCCCAATACAGGACACAGCATTGCATACCTGTAGTTGGGAGTATTCTTCCATATGTGCATCACTTTATAGTTTTCTACATTAAAATTTATCTGACATTCAGATGCCCAGTTTCCTAGTCGCACAAGATCTTTCTACATTTCCTCACAATCCACTGATGTTTTAACAACTGTGAATAATGACATGTCATCTGAAAATTTGATCACCTCACTCATTGTTCCTTTTTCCAGATCATTTATGAATAAAAAGCATTGATTCTAAAACAGATCCCTGGGATACTGCACTCATCACCTTTCTCCATTTGGAAAATTGACCATTTAGTTCTAACCTCTGTTTCCTGTCTTTTAAACAGCCACCAATCCACAATAGGACAAAAAGTCATAGTCCTATCCTATGACTTTTTAATTTTCTGAGTCATTTCTCATGGAGAACACTGTCAAATCCCTTCTGAAAATGACTAGACTGTAAGCTCCAAGGAGTAGGGATTGTCTATTTTATGTCTCCATATAGCAATATTTATATCTGGTAAGTACTATACAATTAATAATAATAATAATAATATAAATGTATTCATTGCTTCTGGTGCTCCATGACAGTACCTGAGGAAATTCAAATCCTAATCATCCCATTAGACCCTATTCCTTTTGCTTTGATACCTAGCAAGCAGCAGGAAACAAAATAAATGCTAACTGGAAAGCCACACTTATGGCAGTATAATCTCAAAAGAAAGCTGTGTCCTCGAACATGAAACACACAATGCAAAACAAAACAAAAGTGCAGGACGAGCTATTAGTTCTTAAAAGGATGCAAAACGTATTATGCCAAACTGCGACCATGTGGGTAAAAATGGCTCTTAAACTTTTAATCATTACAAGCAAAAAGACATCCTTGCTGCAGTTCCGTGAATCGCTGTTATTGCATCGGCCCCTGAGGGAGAGACAGCACAGACGCAGAAGGGGCAGCATATTGTCTCTGCCTAGCCCTGCTTCTGCAGCAGCCCAGGTAACTTTTATTTCATTTTTTTTAACCTGTTCACAATACTATGCTCTCTATATCACAGGGTAGAAGCTTATCAGACAGCAGCTGGGGCCCCACAAGGGTACCAGTAAGGAAGAAGGCAGAACTAAGTACTAAGCCTGAAAATACAGAAGAAATGTGTTTTCTACAATAAGTTTGCCCACTGAGGGTCAATTTCAATATATCTGTTAGTCTAGATTAAAATCCCAATCTGATACAAAGAAAATTGGAAAATGGACATGAATGATATTTTCCGATATGCTGAAACCACTTCTTCATCACACATAAATCTTTATGACCACAAAGTCAGGACCTTGTTTTTGTCTAATCTGCATCCTTTGTAGCTATGAATTTAGGAAGCCAAAAAAAAAAAAGGGGCCCGGCTGCGCATGTAACCCTTATTTTGCGCACAAGAGCCTGGCCAAAGAAAAGGGGAGGGGAGGGGACGGGGAGAGGCGGGGCTTGAGGCACCGGTACAGCAGCCATTTGCTGCTGTACCGGGGAAGCGCGCAACTTGCTACTGCTCCTTTGGAGGAGCAACAAGTAAGATTAAAAAAACAAAGGTAGATAAGATAGGACTAGGGGGAGGGGAGGGAAGGGGAAGGGGAGGTTAGGGTATGGGGTAGGGAAGTTCCCTCCCAGTCCGCTCCTTAATTGGAGCGGACTGGGAGGGAACTGGGGAAGGCCGCGATGCGTTGCCGTGGCGAAACTTGCAAAATTTTAGCCCCCCCCCCCCCCTTGCGCGTGTTATAAAATCGTGCATCCGTGTGCGTGCACACATGGACGCACGCATATGTTTTTAAAATCTACCCCTGAATGTCTAACACATTTTTCCTAGCTTACAATAGCTTGGGATGGATATTTTTTGACTGCTTTCTCTTAAAAAAAAAATAAATAAAAAAGCAGACCTCAAAAATATAAAAACATGAAATTCAGATTAAAGCTTCTATGTCCGATCTTGTAGAAAACTGTGTTTCATAAGCATGTTTCTTTAACAATTTACTTCCTTTTATAATTTAAATTATTATGTTCCCCAGCCTTACTTTGTGCATGTCTTACCTGCGATACAAATCAGGATCAAATTTCTAATACTTTTGTTTCCCACGGATTTTCCTTTTAAGTCGTATACTTACAGATAAGAATTAATTTAATATACTTTTGAAGGATAAGCCATGAATGCCTGTTCTTCAAGACTTGAATAAAGAAAGTTTGGGAAAAGTCTCTCTGCTTTGAGTGAAGCTCTCTGTTAACGCTGCTAATAGCAGGCAGGATTGAGTTGATGGCTGACTGGAAGCATACTGTGTGTGTGCTGCTGGATGAATTCTTTATATCAGTCCCCTCACGTGCAAGTACAGGTTAATGTGGATGATTTATATAAGGCTGCTCAGGGCTGAATTTGATTTAGGTTATCAGGATACCAAGTAGCAGAAAAAGAGGTAGTATTTATTTCATTGTAATCTGTTTCATTAGATAGTAAAATAATTAACATATAACATGAAAGCTATGTTTTTATTTAAATCTGTTAACCATCTCTTATATTCGCAAACTCAGTGTGACCTCGTTTTCTGGTAGCAGGTAGCCACCAAGGGGCCAAAAAAGTAATTTATACTTCTAGGAGCTGGATCCACTCGTACTAGTTCGCTCCCAAGTCTTTTTCCCCAGGGCTTAGGTTCTTTACTAGTGGGGTAGAAGGAATTCCTCCTCCCTGAGTGTCCAAAAAGTAAACTTTACTGAAGGTGACTCAGATAAGTAAATGGCACTATTCCAACATTTCTAAACACCACAGATTAACCTGCTGTTCAAGAGTCCTTCCTCTATCTGGGCAAGGGTCTCTTTCTACCAGGGCAGGGGAAACACTCACCCTCCAGGGCATGGATAAAATAAGGTTCCCAAGTGGGCAGGATATCCTTGTGTGGGCAGGAAAACCCCTCCAATGCTGGTAAAAATTGGTAAACATTCTATGCACAGAGAGTCCCGATGTCCTCTCTTCCCAGGGATGAAGACTCCAAGTGGGAATCCTCAAACTTAGTGTTAGTTTGGTCTTATTCACAGTTCTTCAATGTCTTTCTTGAATCCTTAGATGGGAAGGATCCACTCAGGAACACACAGCTCCCAGATGTTTCTCTTCAGGGCAGGAAGGAGGCAGGAAAACTCTTCCTCCCAGTATTGCAACCAAAAGTCTCTCCCAAAAACAGAGTCCAAAACACCAGACGTTTACTGCAGCAGGTCACTACCCTATGGAGGGTGCAGAGGACACATCTTTCCTATCCCAGACCCCCATGGAAAAGTTTCCATGTGACCTCTCACAAGGGGTCTTGCAGCTTCTTACAAAGAAAAGTTCAGCAAAACCCAAAACAATCCAGGATGCAAACTCTTACCAGCCTTTGAGTGAACTGGAGGAGCAGCTCCCTGTCCTTCCCAAGGACACCAGACAAGGTTTCCCTAAATCCTCAGGTAGGTCCAAAAATCCAAGGAAGGAACTTCCTCCAAATATAAACTGCACTGCCTCCAAAGCTCTCAGGAGAGAGCTGCTTTTATATTCCTCACCAGGGGGAAAGCCATCCCAGCACCCTCAAAGGAAAGGGCTGTACCGAATGATGCCTTCCCACAATCTCCATCTCTCTGTCCCTACCCAAAGGAGTTACAGGAGGGGCACTATTTGTAATGAATCACTGTGAGTCATTACATAAGCGTAACAAGGCCATCTTGCATAATTAAAATAGAAACATTAACCTGAAGGACCCATTATTATTTATGACAGAGATTCTCAACCGGTGTGTCGCCAAGCACCAGATTCTCAACCGGTGTGTCGCAGCTCCTGGTGTCCCACTGTCCCTGTTGTACTTCTCGTCTCCTTTTTCCAGCCCCCATGGGCCAATGATAAGCCTCCTTTCTTCCTGCCCCCCACTGCCCAATGGGAAGCCTCCTTCATTCTTCCTGCCCCCGTGCAGGCCAAACAGTAGCCTCCTCCCTTCTACCTGCCAGTGGGAGTAGGAAGAAGGGAGGAAGCCTCTGATTGGCTGGTGAGGCAGGAAGAAGGGGCATCACATAGCCTGGGGGTGAGGTGGGAGGAATGGCAGTGTCGAACCCTGATGAGTCAAGGCCACCACGGAGCTCATCCCCATGGCAGTGAAAAAAAAGGCCTGCTGGAGTAAAGCCACGGTGGAACTGGAGCCCATCCCTGCAGCAAAGGAAAAAGAGGTTTGTTGGTGAGAGCTTGTGTGTGTGGGTGTAAATGGGTGCCTGGATGACAGCTTATGTGTGTGTGGGTGTGAATTTGTGCCTGGGTGAGAGCTTGTGTCTGTGGGTGTGTATGGGTGCCTGGGTGAGAGCTTGAGTGCATGGGTGTGAATGGGTGCCTGGGTGAGAGTTTGTGTCTGTGGGTGTCTATGGGTGCCTGGGTGACAGCTTGTGTGTGTGTGTGTGAATGGGTGCCTGGGTGAGAGCTTGTGTCTGTGGGTGTCTATGGGTGCCTGGGTGACAGCTTGTGTGTGTGGGTGTGAATGGTTGCCTGGGTGAGAGCTTGTCTGTGTGGGTGTGAATGGGTGCCTGGGTGAGAGCTTGTGTGAATGGGTGCGAGAGCATTTGTGTGTGATTCAGAGTTTGTATATAAGAGAACATGTGTGTGATTGAGAGAGATAAAATGGTCAGGGAGGTGATGTGTTTCTGTATGTGAGAGAGAGACTGGTCAGGAAGATGACTGGTATGTGTGTGAGAGAGACCGAAACTGGTCATGGGGTCTAATTGGGATTGTATGTCTGTGTGTGAGTGACTGGTTGTGGGTGCTAAGGAAGAGGATTGTGAGGACAGAGCTTCAGCAGCCCTTGCTGCTTCTGGTGAGTGCTATTGGCCTGGAAGAGAAAGACATAGGAGAGTTGCTGGAGAGGGTAAGTAAAGGTGGCTTTTTAAGTTTATTTTTCTTGATTGACTGCCATTTTAATTATTGGGTATTATGCGATGTCTGCTGTTTTGAAATATTTTATTGATATTTGGACATGTTTTATTAATTTTTATGTTTTTAATTGTTGGATGTTGAATAAGAGAGCTCCGTTAAGAGGAACAAATCAAGTAAATGTTCCAGTTAACTTGACAAGTTTCTTGGAAAACTCTAACACGGATGTTATAGAGAGGGGTACTCTCTTGGCATCATTTATCTACAAACAGGATGTGAATTCCATTATGAAATCTTATTTTAGGAAGTTTCCTTTGACCTATTATGACCAGCCAGTGAAGTTATTTCCTGATGTGGCTCAGGCCACTCAAATCAGGAGAAAAGAATTTCTCACCTTTCGACAGAAAGTTATAGAATTAGGTTTTCTTTTGTGTTACGTTATCCCTGTAAATGTATCTTAAAAAGAGGCACTGAAGTATTTACATTTTTTCAGTTTGATCAGTTAAAAAAATTTGTGGAAGCCAGACAACCTACCACTTCTTCCCCAATAACTCCTAATGAGTAGAGGGTTGAATTTAGAAATGCTGGAGCATAAGCTATGTTAATGCCCTATTCAAATGTAAAGTCATTTTCCTAGGAATTCTCTTCTTAGTTTTTTCACTTGCCTCCTACTTCAAAGTTTCTATATAAAATGCTTTTATCAAAGTGCAATCAATAATTCATAATATAATATGATGGTGATGTTTTGTATGTAGTTATTATACAGGGTATACTTGTGTAATTTGCACCATATGTTATTAATATGAGCTTTTCTTGATTTGTAAACGAAAATCTAATAAATAAAGAATTAAAAAAAAAATTGTTGGAAGTTATTCTGTTCAGCAGCTGTATCGTACCATTTTTAGTATAGCTTTACAATTATTTCTGTGTGGAGCTCTATAACAGCTTGGCTTATTCTGTTTTCCTAACAGGAAGTGTATTAGTGTTTAGGGCCTAGTTTAATAGTTGTAGTGTTGCTTTTTCATAGATAGAGTTGTTATGTGTTCCATAGTACAGGTGTAACTTTGTACAGGTTAGTTTGTGTGCATTATTGCAGATCCTGAGACTGTTAGGTGCTATATTTCTCTTTCCATTTCTCCAGGTTTGCACTGCATGCAGAGTGGCTTTTTTGGCTTTCCATTCCAGTTTGTCTCCATATTTCTATTCTTGGTGAAAGTCAGTTCTGGGTGTGTGACCGAGGTGAGGTATTTTACTAGCATATAGGCATTTGTATCAATTTTATTTGTTGTGTTTTCTCAATAGGACATGCATTAGTGGTAAATTACTGTCTTTTCATAAGGAAGGCTATTGTGCCTGGTAATAAAAGGAGTTTGTTTTGCTTTTACTGAGATGTCATCAGAACCAGAATATCTTTTTTGTATGGCAAGTTGTACAGGGTACTGCCCTAGTTCTGCTCTGCATTCATTGCTGGGGGTCGAGGGGGTTCCTGTGGATGCAGAGTGCATGTTTACATTTAGCCCCATAATGGTCACATGTTCAGTGTGTCCCGCATGTGAGAACCATCTGTCAGGTGTTTCCCGGTCGAGAAAAGGTTGAGAACCACTGATCTATGATCAAGGAAGTGTGATCCTACAGTTCAGAAAAAAAATTGATTTTACACATACCTATCAACATGATCACATTTCAACTGTATAAAAACATCTGCATCATAAGAACAATTTAATTTAAACAGCTGAGTTTTTTTTCCTTACCCTCATCTCTCTGTTGAATAAAGCTGGTCTCACACATAGATGACACAGTTCTATGGTTTATGTGCTGAAAATATTAGGGATGCCTCAGCTCACCCAAAAAGATGTATACCCAAAATCAAATAAAACAAACTCATTGATCAAAATCACCACTCCTACTATCAGCTAATAACTGAAGCAGAATTATGATTAAGGGCCAGATTTACTAAGCATTTTTCCAACAAATACAAAATGTGAAAAAAGCTGTTTATATACCACAGCTCAGCAAAAAAAACCCTATCAGAAAAAAATGTGTTCTCAATGAAAATCTATTAATACAAAAAGAAGAGAGACCATGTACATTTTATGTCCAAGAAAAACAATTGCTACCAACTACGAATTCAATCCAAGTGTATAGACCGACTCATTTTATAGAGAATTGTAACAAGAAAAAGAGTGAGAAAGCCAGTTCATACCTAAAATGTATTCCACTGCTAATGGCAGCAATTTGAATGCCGTCCTAACTGACATAAAACATACCTCTCTCTAAACCAAAAAAATAAAAAACTTCAATGTGCTCAATTAATACCCACCCTTGGGAAATTATATCTCAATGACTCCAAGCAAATGACTGTGAGAGAATGTGTTGCCACCCATTCATCAAAGAACCTCCTTGAATGGGGTTCACGGGCCCATCACACACCTGTACCAGTGGTCACCAGTCTGCAGCTGTATCAGGGCTATTCTGGCCCAAGCAGCAGACAGACCTCAGCCATATCCAGGTAGTTCCTTCCCACCTCCCAAGGCTCACGTATGCTGCAACACATCAAACTGAACATGTAATAAAAGAAAGAAATAGAGCAATCATATCATTTTAGTTTCACACAGATGTGCAGCTGCAGTGCATAAAGGCTATGATTTTAATTTTTTTTTCCAGTTTCACTATGTATAAACACAATGCCAAATCTAAAATGTCATAATGGGCCTGATTTACAGAGGTTTTTCTCCCATTCTGTGTCTAGGGGAAAAATGCTTAGTAAATGATGCCCCATAGTAGCTACTCTTGTGAATGAGAAAAATGGGTGATTTATAAAGAACTTATATGCAAGATCAAAATATGCTAGTGCTTAAGAAAGTATATTAAATTTAAAATATAAATATATTTTTCCCACAGATATAAATTAATTCTTCAATAAGGTTGCTAATGAACATCTGAAATCCATAGGAGGTTTACATATGTCAATAATATTAGGGTGTCCAGGTTGTGCAAAAGACTCCACAAAGAGATATGCTCACAAGCAGATTACTTACAGTTCAGAAAGGGTAGAAAGCCATGTTTAATTCAGCTAGGCTTACCCTAACTAGATCCTTGTAGATTTCTTGTAACTTTAAGAATCATTGGGAAGTGTTTTGAGTCAATAATATGATGTTGCAGAATTTGTACAGAGATTGAGGCAGCGAATATGTTACGATTCGACCTGTGGCAGGAGCCACTGATCGCCTCTTCACCTCTCTCCTGGTTCTCTCCTCGGCAGTTGAGCCACGCTGTGCTCTCTAAGTGGCCAAAGGCTGCCAACATGTTTCCCTCATGGCAGGCGCCACGCCATGACACCCGGCGCGATCCGGAGGCTGCCGTCAGCTCACCCATACGGCCAGAGTCGCGCTTCCACCTCCCAAGCGCTTTAGCGTGGCTATGCGGCCAGGAGGCTTCCGACAGCACTCCCATGCGATCCGGAGATCGCCAACCTTACCTGCAGTCCCTCTGCAGAGAGGGCCTGCATCCCCGGAACTGCCTCTAGTCCTTCTTCAGCGGCAGGATGCCGCCTGGGGCATCGGGGTCTGCCCTGAGGCCTACCTTCAGTTCCTGCTTCAGCTTGGCGTCTTCCTGTGCAGCAGGGCTGCTGTCCAGGGTCCTGCACGGCCTCCTGCTTCCTCTCCCTAGGGGCGGGCCTGCGTCTCTCCTCCAGAGTTAAATGGCCAGGAGGGAGTGGTCCCTCTGGTCCCACCTGCAAGCTCCTCCCTGGGTGTTTCCTGCTTCAGCCTACAAAAGGCTTCCACTGTCATTTCTTCGTCGCCTTCGCAAGAAGGAAGTCCTCTTTGGAACTCCACGTCTGCTTCTCCTCCTAGGCATTCTGTTTCATGTGGGATCCCGAGACTTCATCGTCGTTCCTTGTTCCGGTTTCTGCCTTGATGTCTTCAATGTTCCTTGATGTTCCTTGATGTCCAGTTGTCTGCCCGTCCATGATGTCCAGTTGTCTGCCTGTCCCATGATGTCCAGATGTCCGCTTGTTCCAAATGTCTTCAGCTCTGTCTAACCCGTCCCTCATGGTCCATGACCAGCCCGACTGGCCCAGTGGTCTGTGACAATTCTGGCTGGGGTGTGTAGGGCGCTGGTGGGCCTTTCCATCTGATGGCATCGAGGAGTCATCTCTTCTCTCATCAGTCTGCCTTGATGTCCGTAACTTTGATGTTCTGCCTTGCCTTGATGTTCTTGCCTAATGTGTCCTTCCCTGGACAGGTCCTGTCCTGCAGTGTGGTCCACGACCAGTCTGGCTGGACTGTGTAGGGCACCTGAGGGACTGGACTGCCTGCCCGTTCCTGTCCTTGGATTTCCATGGCTCTGATTCCTTCTCATTTGGTCCTCGACTCTGCCCAGCTGGGCTGAGTAGGGTGCCAGAATGGACATTGTCTGCCTGGAGGTTCCAGACTTTTAACCAATGGTTTTAGTCTTGCCTTGTCATGCCTTGTCTTGCCATGCCTTGCCCTATACTGCCTTGCCATGCCTTGAGTCTTCGTCTGCCTTACCACGTCTGATGTCTTCATCTGCCTTGCCATGACTGATGTTTTCATCTGCCTTGTCCTCTGTCCGGCCTGCTGCTTCCCGCCACTCTCTAGCGGCAGTCCAAAAGGGCTTGGAATGGTTGGAGAACCATTTAGAGACCACCATTGCGTTGGTGGTCTCAAGAAAGCGTGCAGGTCCAGTCGAGGCTCAGGGTAAGGACATTTCACCGCAAGGGCACACATCTCTTGTCCCGTGCTGGGGAGTGCCCCAGGTGCTCCCTTCCATCCACAGCACAACAGAATATTCTAATGTTGAAATTAGCTTTAGAAAATGTAGTATTCTAGTTAGTATAATCTAGCATCACTTGGATGATCCCCTGTTCTGAGTGATCAAGTTGAATCTTTTCTGGATAGGGACATAGTTGGTTGATGAATAAACTGCAGGAATTTTTTATGAGCCTGTTGGTGAGGTGGTGGGGACTTACTTCAGGCTCCTGGCATAGTGGCCATTTGCCGCTGTGCGGGGTATCGCACGCCGGTAGTCAGCCGGCTCGCGCAACTTACTTCAGTCCCAGGGCTGAAGTAAATTTTGAAACAAGAAAAAAAAAAAGAAAAATGTAAGGGGAAAAGGGTGGGGGAGGTAGGGGAAGGGAAGGAAAGGTGGGGTGGGGGTGTAGGGAATGGGGGAAGGCAGCGTGACTCAGCACGGACTCAGCACACGCAAGGTACACAATTGTGCACCCCCTTGGCGCACCGACCTCCAATTTTATAACTTGCGCACACCGACCTCTGATTTTATAACTTCTGTGCGCGTAAGTTATAAAATCGGGCATACATGTGTGCGTGCCAGGTAGCATGCACACCTTTTAAAATCTACCCCAATGTTTTGTTTAAATCACATTGGACTGGCTAAGACAAAGTGATTCATAAAATAAATCAAACAAACTCATGGGTGATAATGTTAAAAGCCACATTAAGATAATGTTATCTTTATGAGACTTTGTTCACTCCAAATGACATCAAATCTTCACCAAGGTGTATTGTGCTGTTCGATTATCTCATTCTGCATGAAACACTGGCCCCTTAACCCTAAACTACCACCACCACACCTCACCTCGAGCTATTAGCTGGCCCTCCTATAGTCATATAAATAGTTGAATAGTGTAAAGGCCTCCCTAGAGGTGTGTGTTCTCTCTCTCTCTCTCCCCACTCCCCTCCCAAGCCCAGAAATGACCAAACTGTATTTTGCAAAATTTATCGCAAATTGCATTATAGCCATTTAGTCATATCACACAGCTTAATGCCAGGAAAAAAGGCGTAGTTATTTCCAGCATTAAAACTGTGCCATAGCATGCATTATGCTTCGCACGGTGCAATATTGCCCTCATTTTAATTAACCCCTCCTTAATCCCACCCCTTCAAAAATTTGCATTAGCACCATGCAATAGTATTATTATCGCATGCATCATGACGTTAACGCCATAACACATTTTTACTGAATGAACCCTATATTTTAGGATAAGGAAATAAAATAGAATTGGAATTGAGGTCATTCTTAGTTTATTTTTATTATTATGAACTGTATTTATTTGGTTTTATTCTCTTACATTTTTAATGTCATTACTTATTTTAATGTTATTTTATGATTCTAATTTTTTACTATGCTTTATTTTGTGTTATAAACAATTGTGATTGTTAACAGAATGACAGCATATAAATATAAATAAACAATAAACTTGTCCCCTTTCATAGTCTGCTCACATTTACATTTCTCGTATATAAACTGCTTGATCTGCGGTTTCAATGTGTCATTAGTTATCATTAAATTAGATTAATGGTGCTTTAAAACTAATCAGTTTAGCTCATTTGATGTTAATAAGTCATTTATCTGAATCTGCCTTTTAAATAGTTACTCTACCTTGGCAGTATAAATAATTGTTCTACACATTCCAATTATTTAAATACTCTTAACATTCCATGCAGCTTCAGTTCTTTAAATTCACATAAGCCTCTACACTTTTTGTACAACAGTCAAGCAGAAAAATTTGCTCTCTTACTTCAAAGACACAACAGGCATCATTTACAGAAGTAGAGAAGCAATTCATTGGCTTAATTCACCAGTTCTTTGAAATGTTAGTAGTAAACAGTTTTCCAAGACGTTCCATATAGCCATTTTCTATGTGAACTGCCTAAAGTTTAAAAAATATAAACAAAAAATCCCCAAGTTTCAGAAAATATATAAACAAAAAATAAATAATGCAAAACTTTATTTAATACAGTAAGCAATTTCACATTTTAAATTTGGACAATCATATGCTGGACCTGACCTTGTTTAGGCTTCACAAGAGCAGAACATAGCTAATGGCATCTTAGAGATTGTGGATACCAATGGCTCCCCTGAAGCAGATATACAAATCATGAATATATGCCAGGATTACCTGCAGATGAGTTGAGCAGTTTCTGAATTTTGTATAAACATTTTGAACCTGATAACATTTGAAAATATGAAGGTTATCTTTGCAACAAAGATTTATTTTTTATTTAAAAAAAATGTTTTTAGCTCATTTGGGCAATGGAATAATCACTGAGGAACTGGGACATATGATTACAACAACTCTGACCCTTCACTATTTGATTTACATGCTCGGGTCTGGCATATGTTGGTGCAAATTTAATATTTTAAATTGCTTAGCGTATTAAATACATTTTTTAATTATTCATTTTTCACCTTGTGTTTTTCCACAGGTAAGAGATAACTAGGAATGGAACAGAGGAAGGTCAGAGAAGCTTGAATTTTACTGTCCATTTGCTTCCATAGCTTTTTACATGTACTTTCCATTTGTACATGCATATCTCCCACTGTGTGTACAAATGAAAAGTTCCAGAAAAGGGGCGGGACGTGGTCTGGCCAGGGCATGGGCATTCCTGGATTTCACATTGAAATTAGAGCGTAATTACACACACAGGTACTACGGGGTCCCCTGCCATGTAACTTTACTTCTGCTATGGATGATGTGTAAGTAATAAAATAAAGACAAATAAGCAGGTCGCCAGGGTTTTAAGGAAGGCAATTAAACTAGGGTGGTTTGGAAGTCCTGTTCCTTATCTGGATGAACTGGGATAACTGGTAATGGTGTTGGCCAACGTGCCTTTAAAATCCCCCCACTAAAGCATTAGAAGCGGCATTTGCACGCATAGGCATGTGCCCCCTTAAAATTGAGCGCACATGTATGTGCGGGTCAGGCCGTTTTATAACATTTATTTATTTGTTTTTTATATACCGACATTCAACTAAAGTCATCATATCAATTTACATATAACAAAAATTAGATAGGTTACACTGTAATAGAAAGTAAAACAGAAAATAAAAAAACAGAGGAGAACTAAAAAGAGAGATAAATAAGTTAGAGTTAGGTGTTAATTCTTCTTATCATGTTATCATGGCCGCGTCCCTGGCTGTAAGCCAAAAAACATGCACATGTGCACCCGCATGCCTGCTTAAAAGTTATAGTCTAAATATATAGGTACCTTGTTATGTTTCATAAATTTCCAGTCGCTCCATTGAAGTCACTCAGTGCCTGGTTCCTCTTCCCTATCTATTATTCCTCCTTTAGTTGGTAGCTCTGAATGATTAGTTATTCTTCCCTTTATATCTAATATCTGGCTCTTTTACTATTCTTACTTGTTGTATTGGAGAAATTACTTACCTGATAATTTCATTTTTCTTACTGTAGATAGATGGACTCAGGATCAGTGGGTTTATGCTCCCCTGCTAGCAGATGGAGATGGAGCAAGCTGATGTCACAGTATATATATAGCCCTTCAGTGACCCCAGCCAGCCAGTATTGTCCATCTCCAGCAGATGGTGGAAGTGCATCTCTCCATGGGGATTGCTTAGAGCTTTTTGGAAGGAGGGAAGAAAACAGAATCTAACGCCTAACATTGTTGCAAAGGTCAGAGAATGGATTCTAAGTAACTGTGGTTAGGTAGCAGTATTGGCGAAATCTGTGCAACTTACAACGGATTGATCTGCTGTGCTAACTTAGAAACTATAAAAGTGCATCTAACTGCATTGCATCACCTGACATAATTGGTATATGTTATTCTCAATTGCATAATACCTAATTAATTATGTTTGATTAAAACCCATTAATAAAGAAATTAATGAATCTTGATAAATTGAATAATAGTTTTTATCCGAGGTTGGACCAGAAAATAAATAAATACTATGATACACAGTCTTGGGTTTGTAGTTTTTCTTCCTTCAGCAACGAGGGGGAATTACAGATGAATGGAGAGAGGGATGGAGGGTAGCGATAATACGGGTGAAAGATGGGGAAATGGACTAAGATGGGGAAATGGACTAATAAAATGATATATGATGTGAGGAGAAAACAGTGAAATGAGAGCAGTGATATAGGAACAGAGATGCAAGCAAGAGAGAGGGAGAGAAATGTGACAGAATGGAGAAAGATTGATAACAGTTTGGCATCGACAGATGAGGATTCCTGTATCAGTACCAGGAGAGAGAGAGCAGTGTCAGCATGAGAGTCACTACAGTGGCACAGCAAAGGCGGCTGCAGACAGAGGGGAAGATGCAATAAGACGAGTGTTAAAAAAAGAAACTCGTATATTGAGCACCCATTTTCCCAACGCGGGCACAACCACATCTCCAGCACGCCCGTTGCTATATTTTAATGAGCCTGCTGCATTAAAAAGTACACGTTAGGGAAGAATTGTGCGTCCTCAGTGCTCAAATGCTTTGGGCGCCCAAGAGATATGGTTATGCACCCACAATTGAAACGGATGCTCAATACAAGTGTCTGTTTTATCCCACTTCAGGTCAATTTCTGGACGCCCAATCCATTACACAAGCACAATTGTAAGGGGCAAAAATGGCCTGGAGCAAGTTATTGTGCATTTATGCTATGCGTCAACAATTTTTTCTTTCACCAAGCTGTTATACCTTTATTCTTAAACACCGCAAGCAGCACGAGTTTAAGAATCAAAGAAGGAACCACACAGGACACTATTTTTTTTTTAATATTTCCCAAGCCACTGATTTAACGCCAGCTCCAGGGCTGGAGTTAAATTTGCCTCGTTAAAAAAATGGGTGCCCAACGATTTTCTGCATCGGGGGCCAATAGCCTCATCTACATGGAATTTACATGCGACGAGCACTATATCGGCTATGTGTTTGGGTGCGCGTTCTGGACACGCTAATCTCCTTACTGCATTGGGCATTATGCTGAGCGTACCTTATTGCATCAGCCCAAGAGTCTGCCCACTGGGGAAGCAGCAGATTGGAGCTGTAACTGCAACTGCAACACATCGCGTGCCAGCTCAAGATGGTGTCAGGCTCCAGCTTTCTCTGCCATGTCTCCTCGGCCTTGTCTTCAAAATGCTGCCTTCTGCCATGTTTATGATTTTGTCTTTGCTTGGTCCAATGTGTAATGTTATTCATTTTGATTAAAAGCACTTTAGATAAACACCAATATAGCAGGCTTACAGCAAAACTATTTGACATCATTAAATTTAAATAAGTTATGATGATTTAAGAGGTGACATCATGTAATGGCTGAAATATTGCATCTGCTATTCTCAAAGTTTATTTCAACTAAATTATAGGGACAAAATAATAAACTTTAATGTTGAAATGGAATAAACAAAGGCCTTGATTTATCAGGGGTTTTTCTCCCATTCTCGAAAAGCTTGGATAAATTGAGTCCAAGATTTAAATGAATTATGTACAATGAATTAAAGATGCAGTTGATTTGGCAGTGGTCTTAGTAGTTAAAATAGATTATAATCTGTAACTAGCAACAACTCAGTTCAAATCTGTTGTGTCCAATAGAATAACTTTCCTTGAACTATGGCTTTTATTCTACAAAAATATTAAGTAAGCAAAAAATATCTGTACAGGAAGATATTTTAACAGACCAGAGCTACCTGAATACATTTTTTGAAGCTTTATAAATATAAATATCATAAACCAAATATCTCTAGATATTTATCCATTTATTTGACACAGTAATTTTACAGGTCTATAGTTAACTCATTGAGCATGACAGTCACCTGCATATTTTGAATTAAATTCATACATCTAAGCAAACACGATATAAAATTATAAAACTATGAAAACCATAACCAATATAAGTCTACTTTTTCAATTGATGAATATTATATAGTACACCAAACAGTTAATACTAGACAATTCTAGAAATCCCTCAGTAAACCAGATGAGATAGGTTTCTGCAGTTTTTTCTGAATATCAATATTCTGGATATTGAAACCCATTTTCCCATGTACACATTATAAACTTGGAGATGTGGTCCCATATGTCTAGGGAGGAGGTAACTATAATGCTCAGGTTTAATAAAAAGTATCTCCCACAGGATGTAAATTTATGTACAACAGTATTTTAAGTTATTTCATCACTCACTTTTGACTCTTTTCGCTATTTTTCATGTTCATTATTTTCTTCTAACAGAATTCTCTTAGAGTAAGTTTCCATCCCCTACATTTGAATTTAGATCCCAAAAAATAAATTCTGTTAAGGAGAAATTCTGTTGAATTTCCATATAATGAAGGATGGCTGCATCTAAATTACTACTTCTTTTCCAAACCCTACCATGATGAATTGCTGTGTTTTAAAGGTTGCAGATGTAAGCATAATGCAGTAATTGCAAACGGGCTCAATTTAAAACTTGAGAGATTCAATGGAAATGAGTTGTTTTTTTTAATTGTGCTTTTATGACTTAGCTTCTCATTGCTCAGGTGTTATCTGATGCACTAGTTCTGTTTCCTACACTGATATATATATATTTTTTTACCTTAAGCACACATCACACTGAAACTAGGATGACTCTAAATGAACCCATTTGAGAAGCTTGAATTATCCCCCTCTGGATTTCTTCCAATAAGTCTTTAGGTAAGTGCTACTAAACAAAAGGTCATTCACAGTTTTCAAAAAAAAAAAAAAAGACCTAAGAACACATGTGGTGACTTTTAAAAGACAGTTTTATATAATTAACTTACTTGTGACCCATTTCATGAGCAATGGTAAACGCCAGGTTGAGACCACTGTCTTCTGCAATAGTACACTTTCTTTTTTCACTGCACATTCCACTTAAATATGCGATACCTGAAAACAAAAAGCACAGTTAATCACTATGCTCATCAGGAGTTTAATGCTAATGAAAACAAGTTATATTTAACATAGAAAAGCAAAACTACAATAAGGTTAAAAAATTCAACATTATTATACACAGTCTAGCTTTTACTAGATTACATTGGTCCTATATCTTTAAACTGGAAGGGGCTGAACTGTCATTGTCTTTTTCAAGTTCATTTCATTTTCAGGGTATTATAAGGATTAGCCACCATGTATAAGAGATCTTTCTTATTTATGAATGTTTATAGAGCAAAGAACATGCAAGACCACATGTACTAAGCACATCCTCATAAACACAGATAGTCCTAAGTATATCTTGCACCTGGTGAGGCAACCAATTCATAAGCTGAAAATTTTAGGGGGGGTCTGCCTGGCAAGAGAACAAGCTGGAATGTACAGAGCAGTAGCAATGGTAACTGCTTAAAACAGTTTTGAAATAATTATTCTTTTCTCTCAGAGAATGAAGGAGAATAAGTTATGTATACCTTACAAATAATGAAGCCACAATTATGTGCTAGCAGCCTGAAGTGAGGGTAAGAAGCACATTCTGGAACAAAGGGCGAAAATTCCTAGGAGTTGTGCTAAACCATTTTTCAGTTTGGACTTCAGATTCTATCCAACCTATCTCACACCAGTTTTCTGCTTTTCTTATACAGCCTTTTTGCATTTGAGTCACACTTATCCCCACGTTCCCTGTTTTTCGTATTGATCATTGCATGACATGTCAACCTTCTATGATTTTTCCCCCGGGAGCGATCTGCCACTTTCAGGTCCTCGGCTGCCACTAAGCAAAATGGCACCGGTGACCTTTAGCCCCTACCATGTGACAGGGGCCAACCAATGGCACCGGTAGCCCCTGTCACATGGTAGGGGCTGAAGGCCACCGGCGCCATTTTGCTTAGTGGCAGATCGCTCCCGGGTCATTCGCTGGACCACCGGGGGGGGGGCGTCAGGAGAGTGGCACTTGGGGGGAGGCAGGGCGAGTCGGGGGCTGGCTGCCTGCCGTGGCGCCCTCTAAGTCTCAGCGCCTGGTCTCCGCCTGCACCGATCTTCCTTTCTTCGGCCACATGATCAGCTAGACCGGCTGCGCCAATCTTCTTTCTGTGTGTGTGTGTTTATGTGGAGTATATGTGAGAAAGGAATGGAGCTTTTGTGTGTCTGTGTATGCGGTATGTATGTGAGAAAGGAATCTGCCAGTTTAAAAAAATGAAATGTGATAATACATATACCTCAACTTTTGTGCTGCTAGCGCAACTTTTGAAAAGTTGGATGAAAGATGAAATTACTGAATTTTAAGCATCCTTCTTCTGGAAAATAAAATTTAACAAAGTGGGTAGAGACAAATAACAAAGCAAAAAAATTTAAAGTATTTAAAATATTCATCTCAGCAAAATCACAAATTTAAGGTAGTGATGCCAGGTGGGATTTGGGGGTTTTTTTTGAAGCATAATTTAAACATGAAGACTAGAATAGTTCCAATCTGAAATGGCTTTGCTTTTTTTTTTTTTTAAGCCTTTAGAAAATGTATATTTTTAAAAGATTAAGGGCCTCATTTTCCAAGCAGTTTACTGCGCGGCTGCTATCGCGGCTAATAACTACAACCCTTCAATTTGCGTTATGGAGTGCGCTACGGGCCAGTAAAGAGAGAGAGAGAGCCTTCCTATAATGCCTATGCCCTAGACAGGTATTTGAATCCCTATGGGAGGGCCACCTACTAACTCGGGGTGGGGATTAGGTATGAGTGTAGGGGGTTGGGGGCCACTTTCGCATTCCACATGAGACGTACGGAAAGAACAGTGGTCTCTAGTGAAGATTTGCTGGCCGTCGGAGTGAGGAAACTCACTCCAAGAGGAGATTTGGGCAACGTTCTCTCCACCTAGCTTGATGGACACTCTACCTGGGCAACAACAAGCTAGGTGGAGAGAATGTAGCCCAAATCTCTTCTTGGAGTGGGTTTCCTCACTCCGACGGCCAGCAAATCTTCACTAGAGACCACTGTTCTTTCCGTACTTCTCATGTGGAATGCGAAAGTGGCCCCCAACCCCCGACGCTCATACCTAATCCCCACCCCGTTAGTAGGTGGCCCTCCCATAGGGATTCAAATACCTGTCTAGGGCATAGGCATTATAGGAAGTCTCTCTCTCTCTCTCTCTCACTCTCTCTCTCTCGATACTGAAACAGGCTGGAAAATGAGGCCCTAAGGATGTCTTTCTGTTCCATTTCTCCCACATGAATAATCATATGTCTGATAGTATGAAGAAAGACACCTGCTTTATTGTCTGAAAGCGTAAAACAAGAGAAGCTGTACGGTGTGGGTGGCTGTCCCTTGGGAGGATAGAACCTGAAGGAAGGGTGTTATTTTGCCTTCTGATAGGAATGTGGTTTTCTTATTTAACGGTTGGGAGCTTCACTTTCACTTTTAGTAAGTGAAAAATGCTGCAAGTCTGAAAGCAAGGTGATTCTGTAAGAGTGTAATGTGTATGTGAGACAGGGAGGGTGCTTCTGTATGTGTGTGATGTATATGTGAGACAGGGAGAGTGCTTCTGTATGTGTGTGGTGTATATGTGAGACAGGGAGGGAGCTTCTTTATGTGTGGGGTATATATGAATCAGGGAGGGTGCTTGTGTGTGTGTGAGAGAGATGGAGCATGTTTTCGGCTGGCTTGTGCCTGTGAGAGAGGGCATGTGTGTGATTGAGAGCTTATGTGTAAGTGAAAGAGAGAGAGCAGGTGTGTGATTGAAAGCCTGTGTGTAAGTAAGAGAGAGCGAGAGCATTGTCTGCTATTTGAAATATTTTATTGGTGTTTGGTCTCAAAATTTGCATGAGTCTTTAATTATTGGATATTCTATTCATCAGCTGTTTTGAAATTATTTTATTTGTATGATTTATAATTATGATTAATGATTTATATATCTTGATTTTATTGATTTGTTTCACGAGGAATGGTGAAATTTTTGTTTTTCCATTGTTACACTGTATAGAGTCTGTGGCGTGATGCGTTTTACAGTTCAGTTTTTGTCTGCACATTTCTATTTATACTTTATGTGGCTTTATTCTGTCTCTGCTCTGTGTGTATGACCATGATGAGAGATTCTGCTAGCATATAGTGTCTGTATAGGGATCTACAGCAATCAGGTTTGTTTTGTTTCCTCAGTAGGTGGTGTATTGGTATTCTAAGACCCAGTGTAATATTTACCCTTGCTTTTTCACAGGTAGGGTTATTGTTGTTTGAGTCCTTGGTGTTATTATTGTTATGTTACGATGGGATTGCAGTATAGATTTTGAGTGTCTTTTTTGCGGGGTTTTGTGTTAGTTCACAATGTGCCTGGCAGTGGAAGGTATTTGTGCTGCTGTTACTGTGAGGTGACACCAGAATTTGAAAATATCTTTTAGCATGATGAGCTGTAAGGGAAACATCCAAGCTCCATTGTTTGGGGGAATTTCAGTGGATGCACAGAGTGTGAAACTGGCCAGCTTTTTAAAATTATGCAGAAGACCCTTTGGACTTTTTTATTAACACTTTTTTTTTATAACCAATTTTAAAACAGGATCCATGCTATAGAGGTGGGTGTGATGAAGAAATGTCATTTTGACTCCGCCCCCCCCCCCCCAACAATTCTTCTGTCTAGAGACGCCACTGATTTTCTGTGACCTTAAGCATTAGTACAAGAAGGATTAAGGGGGGATGCTGGAGAGACACACAAATGCATTGGCCCCCAGGCACTGGAGACCCTTGGTGCGCCACTGGGTGCGAGCCATATGGGGCTGCAAGCAGTGGCAAAGAGGAGTGGAGATTTGGTGGGCCGCGAGCAGTGCCCAACCTGCTTGTGACCCAGAAAACTACACAGTCGGCGGGCGTGATCGAGAATGAGGTAGGAGTCAGGGCCAAGACCGAGGGGTGGCGGCGCGACCCGGGGGGGGGGGGGTGCAAGGGAGAAGGCTCGCTTAGGGCACCAAATCTCCTTGCACTGGCCCTGACGCTAGCGTTAGTAAAAAGGGTGTTTCCATGTAAATGAAGGAGTTACCACTTTGCTGCGAAAGTTTCGCGAACTGCGCTGTTACCACAATTCACGAAATGTCCTCGCGGTTTGCGAAATAAAGTCATCGCGTTTTGCGAAAAAAACTAAAACCTTTATCGCGTCCCGCGATAAAGTATCCATGTATAAAAGCTCACTTCCTGCCCCTTCTCCTTTGAGGGTTTGGAAGGAGTTTGGTAGTGGAGGTAGGTGTTGGAGGTGCTAGAAGAGCGTTATTATATTGATTACTGATTGTGGAGTCTTGTTTTATGTTCTCATCTGTTTCCCTTAACCTTTGTCTATAGTCATATCTGTTGGAGTGAAAGCCTGTTTGTCACGTGTTTGTCTTTTTCTGTGAGGCATGGAGGAGTGGTGGTGTGGATTGGTGTGGAGGATGGAACGTGAGAGGAGTGGTAGGAGAGGTGAAAAGGGGGGTGGTGAGAGTAGAGGGAGGAGGAGGGAGAGGGAGGAAGAGGGGCATAGTGGTAGGGGAACGAGGAGTAGGAGTAGGGACAGGAGTAGTGGGAGAGACAGGCAGGAGGGAAGGGATAGGAAGGTGAGGGTGGGGATGGGGGAAGAGGTTAGGCAGGTAAGAATGGTGGAGGGCTAGACAGCCAAGCCAGAGGGGAAGGAAGCTGGAAGTGCAGGGTCAGGTTGGGGGGGGGGGGGGGGAGGGAGTGGGGAATCCGGTGGGTCGGAGACTGAGACCAGGGTGGAGACCCCTCCGGAAATGGCACCCCAGTCAGGCAGCCAGGCAAGGCAGAGACAGCTTACTTGCTTTAGCACGGAGGAGAACGACCTGCTCAGCACTACGCACACCTGTTTGGCAACCAGGCTGTGAAAACGTCCAAAGCAGTGAAGGTGCAGCTGTGGACCAGCATCACCCAGGACATCACCCGGCACCGTGGGATATGGTGCAGCTGGGAGCAAATCTCCTATAGACACCGTGATGTGAAGGCCCAACCCAAGACAAAGATAGCAGAAAGGAACAGCTACATATATCAGACCGGTGGAGGGGCCCCTTGCAAAATAACGTTGACAGACATGGAGAAGCGACTGATGGAGCGGCTGGGACCAGATGTCTTCGAAGGGATGGATCCCCACCTAGACACCTCACATCTCGCTGCTGGTAAGTTGGGCTCTGTCCCCCAACCCCTAACCCTTCAGCTAGCCAGCTAATGCACTGTGACTGTGTTGTAAACCGCTTTTCTATTTGAAAAATGTGCTCACACTTTAGTCAATCAGTTTATGTACCTCAAACATGTGCTCCAACTATGTGCCCTGCTCCCCAACCTTGTGACTGTGTTGTTAACTGCTTTTCTACTTGAAAAATGTGCTCACACTTTAGTCAATCAGTTTTTGTACCTCAAACATGTGCTCCAACTATGTGCCCTGCTCCCCAACCCTTCATGTACAGAGAAAACACATAAGGTTATAAGTAGCATGCTATGTAATACTAGTACTATGTAAAATACAAACATGTACCTCTCATGGTAACAAACACATTGGTACTTAGCTTGGAGAAGAGATGACTGAGGGGGGGATATGATAGAGGTGTTTAAAATCATGAGCGGTCTAGAACGGGTAGATGTGAATCGGTTATTTACTCTTTCGGATAGTAGAAAGACTAGGGGGCACTCCATGAAGTTAGCATGGGGCACATTTAAAACTAATCGGAGAAAGTTCTTTTTTACTCAACGCACAATTAAACTCTGGAATTTGTTGCCAGAGGATGTGGTTAGTGCAGTTAGTATAGCTGTGTTTAAAAAAGGATTGGATAAGTTCTTGAAGGAGAAGTCCATTACCTGCTATTAAGTTCACTTAGAAAATAGCCACTGCCATTAGCAATGGTAACATGGAATAGACTTAGTTTTTGGGTACTTGCCAGGTTCTTATGGCCTGGATTGGCCACTGTTGGAAACAGGATGCTGGGCTTGATGGACCCTTGGTCTGACCCAGTATGGCATTTTCTTATGTTCTTATGTTGTCTCTTTTCTTTTCCTTCTGTTTCCACAGAACACTCCAGTCCCAGCCAGGAACGCCCAGGACCCAGCTGGGAAGGCCCAGGGACGAGCCGTGATCCCCCGGGGATCACACGGCCACCCATGTTGACCCGTCTGTTTTATATGGATGCCCAGACACAGTGGTCGTCGTCGGAGGAGGAAGAGGGCCAGAGAGCACCAGTAACAAGCCCCCTGAATCTGTCAGTTGAGCTCCACTCTCTAATACAGCACACAGATTGGAAGGTGTCTCAGGAGCCTCCTACCAGCACCCCACGTTCTGTAAGTGTCAGCCCGGCCATGCCAAACTTTCAACCCCTTACGCCATCAGCAAGCCCGTTAATGCTATCACCCTCAGATGCACCTGTGCCACCAGTAGTGGAAGCACCAGCACCACCAACACCACCAATATTGGGCCCTTCTCCATCTGCCCCAAGCGCAGATCCCATGACAGGCACACAAGCACATCAATTGCAGGCCGAACTCCATGTGGTAAGGCGAGCCCTCACTCAGCAAAACCGACTTATAGAACTAGGGACAGCAGCAGTGACCCAATTGGGGAAAAGCATCACAGCAGCAATCGGCACACTGTCAACCATCATGCTCCAGATATTGCAGCGGATGCCAGAGCAGCAGTCTGGGTCGTCAGCCACCTCAACACCACGCAGCAGTCCCTCAGGGTCCAGAGGGCGCAGGGGCCATCCCCCCAAGACCATGCCACCTCCCACAGGTAGATCACGCCATGGCAAGGGGCCCTGAGGGGATAAACAGCCAGACCAGAATCTGCCTAGGGCTGAAGGTAAAACGCAACAAAGGGATGGCCACTTCACAGAGTTGCTGTGCCATCTAGATGGAAGAAACTGGATCAGCGTGTGCTCGCCACTGAGTTGATGTGCCGTCTAGATGGAAGAAACTGGATCAGCAAATACTGATGTCACCACAAGTCAGACACTGTCATTGTCTGTGTTGTGTGCCGCCTCATCCGCTGCGAGGCTCTGCTGTCTGCTGTGTGCCGTCCCCATCCACTGCGTGGCTCTGCTGGCTGCTGTGGGGTGCCATCTCTTCTCATGGGCTGCAAGTGCTGGCTAGCTGCTGTGGGGTGCCATCTCTTCTCATGGGCTGCAAGTGCTGGATGCCACTTGCTGTGTCTCGACCTGGGCCTCCTTCCGCCATGCTGCTGAGTCTCATCCTGGGCCTCCTTCTGCCATGCTGCTGTGTCTTGTGCTGCTCCTTCAGTGCTGTGCCCACACCTTTGACTTGTTCTCCTGCTGCCTACATGCTGAACTGTCTTGCTTGTTTTTCTGCTGTCTTGACTAGAACTGTGCTGCCGTGGCTGTCAGGCTGTCCCCGTTCAGTGCACTCTCTCAACATGGACTGCCTGGGGCCTTGACTAGAACTGTGCTGCCGTGGCTGTCAGGCTGTCCCCGTTCAGTGCACTTTTTCAACATGGACCGCCTGGGGCCTCTGCCTGTTTACACATTGTCTATTGTACTGCATTTCTAATTTGATGGCAGTACTAGACCTTTTGGGGTGCCACTTCCTGTTTCTATGTTCCTAGCTAATCATGCTTTGCCAGTACAGATAACACCCACTACTTGTATTTGTAAATGAAGTATACAATTAATGTGGGAGGGACATCCAACGATATGTGATGTGCCACAGAAATAGCCATTTTGGTAGCTATTTGTTATCATGTACTTGCAGAATGTGACTAACTAGGGACTACAAATCAATACAAAAACATGCTTCACAATACACAACGCACTGTTTTCAGGAATAAAACTCCAGTTATGCGTATTTCCTGTTTATGCTCTGATTGGGGACTTGTTTTACACCCACCACACCTAGCATGTTGCATATCACCCCTTTGGTAGCACGTTGGATCATATGTGATTCCCCTGTTGTATTCCTGTGAATACTTCTGGACTATAACAATAAATAATCCCGATGAAAGCTGAAATGGCAGGGGATAGAAAAATATTATTTTAACTAGATCTGCAAAACATGTAATACATTACAAAACATGGGGGCCCCAAATTTCTCTTAATAGACCTGCTCAGAAGTCCTGTAAAAAATGAAAGGAGGAAATAAGAAAAAATAAACACACAAGTAGAGTATCTAGCTCTTCCTCTAGGAAGTGATGTTTGAAAGACTCCACTTCCACAACATACTCCCCCCTGATGTCCATAGGTACATACATTAGGAAGTTGGCACTTTTTGGATTCTTAATATTAATTTTATGCCTGCTTTTCAAAATAATACTCAAGGCAGCTTACAGCATTTTTAGAATTCAGGTACAATAAGTCCCTGCTTCACAGAACTTAAAATCTGAGAGGTGAATTTTCAAGGGAGTTACGCATGTAAATGTAAACTATTATTGTAGCAATTTTCAAATCCTTTTATCTACATTAAGTGCACTCAACTTAAGTGAACCTTATTGACAATTCAATGGCCTATACTGTTTCATTTTTCAAAAGCCCACTAACATCGGTATAAAGTACATTTACACATGTAAAACCCAGTTTTAAGCGTGTAAATTCTTTTTGAACATTACCCCTAAAGGAATTCTAAGGTAACAGAAGACGCTGCCTAAAGTCTCTTGCATCAAAGGCCCATTCCTCAGCTCTGGACAAGCATCGCTATGCATGCATCTATACAGATGTGCCACAATGCTCATCTGGAGCTTCAAATATTTACATACCTCCCCCGACGTCAACTCTTTGTGCTTCATTTACTATTTTTTCTTTTACGTTTTCTGTTAAGTAACCTTTTTTCAAGTTCCTACCTTATGCCTTTGTTAACAATTTTATTATAAATGTTCTCTGTATTTGACTATGGAAATATTTTTTCCTGCTTTTTCTGTTTTATGTAAACCGGTATGATTTGCATTTTAATGTAAGAATGTCGGTATATAAAAATTCTAAATAAATAAATAAATACACACACACACACACACACAAACATATATATATATCTTACATATATATATATAGAGAGAGAGAGAGAGATCATAAAATTTATATTTAAGACAATAAAATAAAACTAGGAGCATATAATGTTAAAAAATTTAAAAAGATATAATATGTAACTTGATACTTTTGAGCATGTTCACATTTTCTTTTCCAGTTCTGCCTTCAATTAGCGAGCATAGTAAAGGGGAATAAAAATGTAGAACTTGAGCGATATCTGAGGATTAACAGTTCTGAGCTAAATTTGCACTTGGGTAGTCTGAAAATCAATTCAGTTCATAGTCCTCAGAGCCCTACCCTTGAGGTAGGATATTCTTACTATACACTAATAAAGCAGCTTCCCTCCCCCCCCCCTTTACACACACATATCCCATATACACATAAGGCTGGATTTTAAAACCCCGGTGCGCATAAATCCTGGGGTTTATGCATGTGGCTGGGCCTTACACGCGCCGGGCCAATTTTCAAACGGGCCCGGCCATGCACGTAAACACCGGGATGCATGTAAGTGCCGGGGCCTTAAAAGGGGGCGGTCCGGGTACGGGGCTAGTGGTGCCCGGTACCGCGACCATTTGCTGCGGTGCCAGCACGCATGCAACTTGCTCCTGCTCCTTAGCAGGAGCAAAAGGAAAAATAAAAAGAAATAGTGGTAGCTAGGATAGGGATAGGGGGAGGGTAGGATAGGGGAAGGAAGGATAGGGAAGGGGGTTGGAAAGTTCCCTCCCAGTCCGCTCCTTAATTGGAGCGGACTGGGAAAGAACTGGGGAAGGTTCCGATGCGTCGCCGTTCGAATTTGCTAAATTATACACCACACTGCGTGCGCCAACCTGGAATTTTATAACATGCGCACACGTTATAAAATTGCGCACACATGGACGTGTGCACGTATTTTTTTTTAAATCTATTCCATAATTTTTGGTTCTAGTAAAAAAAAACCACTTAAAGGTTTTTTATTTATGTAAATTAATTTATTTCAGGTTAATAACCAATTATGTTTATTGCATTGGCCTGAATTGTGCATGCACTACGCGTACATGTCCTGCAACGAAACCTGTGATCTGCTAATAAGGCTCTACTAACTGTCCCCTCTGTCAAATCAGCATGCCTCACGCAAGGGAGGGAAAGAGCACTATCACTGGCTGGCCCCGTGCTATGGAACACCATGCCACTCGAAATAAGGCTGCAGAGAAATTTGAAAATATTCAAAACCAATCTGAAAACCTGGCTCTTTAAACAAGCTTTTTATAAAGAGAAGGAGAAAAACAGTTGATCTATAAGGACGCACCAAGCTAGAAGTTATCTTAACCTACAAACGCATATTAATATTAAATTCAAGCCGCCTAATATATACCTGACAAACAAGCTTAACTTGCTAACACGGGGGTAGATTTTCAAATAGCGCAATTTGGCGTACTTTTGTTGGCGCATCAGGCGCCAACAAAAGTACGCTGGATTTTAGTAGATACGCGCGTAGCCGCGCGTATTTTGGCAAGTCTTGTGGGGGTCAAGAGGGTCCCCCAAGACTTGCCAAAAGTCCCTGGTGGTCCAGCAGGGGTCTGGGAGTGATCTCCTGCACTCAGGCCATCGGCTGCCAGTAATCAAAATGGCACCGATAGCCTTTGCCCTTACTATGTCACAAGGGCTACCGGTGCCATTGGTCAGCCCCTGTCACATGGTAGGAGCACAAGATGGCGCGGGCCATCCAGTGCTCCTACCATGTGACAGGGCCCGGCCAATGGCATGGATACCCTGTCACATGGTAAGGGTAAAGGGCCATTGGCGCCATTTTGATTAGTGGCAGCCGACGGCCCGGGAGCAGGAGATTGCTCCAGGGACCCCCATTGCACCACCAGGTACCTGTAAAAAGTTTTTTGGGGGGGGTCGGGAGGGTGGGGGAAGCTAAGGTATTAGTTTTAAAGGGTCGGGGTGGGTTTTTTGTGTATCGGCTTGGTTGCAGCCGATAAACAAAACCACGATCGGGCCCGATGAAAAAAAAACCACATGTGAATCGGAACCAGAATCCGAACCGATTCCGGTTCCAATTCACATCTCTACTTCTTAGGCTTGTGGCATTGGCATACAGACATTTCAAAGTGTGTTTTTTGTTTGTATTAACAACCTGCTTTTCTATTATTAGGAATAATTCGGAAATCATCAGCTTCAGTGAGTGAAAAAGAATTTTCTCTGATTAGTTTTAAATGTGCTCCTTGCTAACTTCATGGAGTGCCCCCTAGTCCTTCTGTTATCCAAAAGAGTAAATGACTGATTCAAATGTACCCATTGTAGTCCTCTCATGATTTGAGAGACCTCTATCATATCCCCGTTCAACCGTTTCTTCTCCAAGCTGAACAGCCCTTACTGCTTTACCCCTTCCTCATAGGGGAGTCATTCCATCCCCATTATCATTTTGGTCGCACTTCTCTGTACCTTCTCCATCACAACTATATCTTTTTTGAGATGTGGCGACCAGAATTGTACACAGTACTTATAGAGCAATACAAAGGCATTATGACATCTTCCGTTTTATTCAGCAATCCCTTCCTAATATTTCCTAACATTCAATTTGCTTTGTTGACTGCTACAGAACACTGAGCTGATGATTTAAATGTATTATCCACTATGACTCCTAGATCATTTTCCTGGGTGGTAGCTCCTAATATGGAACTTAACATCATGTTAACTATAGCATGGATTATTTTTCCCTATATGCATCACCTTGCACTTTTCCACAATAAATTTCATCTGCCATTTGGATCCCAATCTTCCAGTCTTGCAAGGTCCTCCTGCAATTTATCATAATCTGCTTGTGATTTAGCTACGCTGAATAAGTTTGTATCATCTGCAAATTAGATTACCTCACTCATCATATTCCTTTCTAGATCATTTATAAATATATTGAAAAGAACTGGTCCAAGCACAGATTCTTGAAGTACTTTGCTGTTTACCCTTTTCCACTTAGAAAATTGACCATTTAATCCTACTCTGTTTCCAGTCTTTTAACCAGTTTGGAATCCATGAAAGGACATCGCCTCCTATCCCATGACTTTTTAGTTTTCTTAGAAGCCTCTCATGAGGGACTTGTCAAACGCATTATGAAAATCCAAATACACTGGTTCACCTTTATCCACATGTTTGTTAACCCCTTCAAAAAAATGAAGCAGATTTGTGAGGCAAGACTTCCCTTGGGTAAATTCATGCCGACTGAGTTCCATTAAACCATGTCTTTCTATATGCTCTGTGATTTTGATCTTTAGAATAGTTTCCACTACTTTTCCCGGCACTGAAGTCAGGCTCGCTGGTCTATAGTTTCCTGGATTGCCCCTAGAGCCCTTTTTAAATATTGGGGTTACATTGGCCACCCTCCCATCTTCAGGTACAATGGATGATTTTAATGATAGGTTAAAAATTATAACTAATAGATCTGATTGTCACAAATGTTATTAAAATAATCAGGCTACCAAAAAAGTTTATAACCACCAATGAAAGTAATTTAGTGTATTTTATTTAAGGTATATCTCAGTGACTAGTAAATGAAATCAGAATCTGCATATGGTAAAAAATAAATTTATAAAGCAAACAAGGTATACAATTGTTCCTCCTAAAAGAAATCAGGGTTCATAGGGCATTTTATTGGCTGGCATCAACCTTTTAGCAACAACTACAAAAAGATTTTTACATGTATATGTGTTTTACACCTATGGATTTCTGCCAAGCGATAAGTGGAGACATAAACTGAGGCATCAAGGCAACAAAGACTGCAGAGAATTGTAACAAGACTCAGGTGCATGCTGTCTATGGTATGAAATGTTAAACCTTCTAGGCAAACTTTAAAACATTTCTCTCACAGGAAATTAAGCAATTTCTCTGTACTGAAATAATAATATTCAGATATAACCAGCCTAATACCAACACTAGTACTCTCTTCTGTCAGTCAGATTGCTAATGGATTTGATCAAAAGCACTACACAAAAATAAACAAATGTCTAAACAAACCCCAAAAAACTTTACTTGCTTATGAAATGCCGGTTGACTGCCACTTGCCTATTCATGGAAGACGCCCCAGCACAAATGTGCAGGCGCCAGGAATAACAAATACATCACCATAATAAAAACAAAACAAAAAAAAACCCCAAACTCTCCTATCCCCCCCTCCCTCCATTCATCTACTATCTCCATCCTTATAATCTACTGCCCTCAATAACCCCCTAACCAGAATTCCAAATCAACAACTGGCCTAAATGTGATGTCAAAACCTCAACCTCTAGCACTCCCAGCCAATCTCTCCCACACTGTTGTGTCAGAGGTGGACCCTTGGGCCGAGGTGGAGTTGACGCAACCCGTAAGTGAGGACCTACACGTTCCCACCGTCGGCAGGTGGCGTGGGATGAAGATAGAGGCCGCTGGAGCTTCACATATACCAGCCCTCATTCACCGCGGGTTGAGCCTTTGGGTGCCGGTGCCGGCAGGATTTAGGTGGGCCTCAAGGTAGATTAGTGAGAGAAGTTGGTTCAACCCATAGACAGCAGTCGATAGATGGCGTAGTCCTACCCTGTACTGGGTAAGGTACTGGAACTCGGGCGCCAATAAGATAGAGAGTAGCTGGAGGTGCTTGAGCAAAGAAAGGCTGAAGCCTGATAAGTCCACGTCCAGGAAGTAGGCTAGGAGAGACATCAATGACAGGCTTGGATCAGAGCTGGCGGCAAGCAAAGGTCATGGCAAGCAATGTAGAATTCTCAACACGGAGAAGTCTAGAGTGTAGTCAATCAAGGCGATGGTCTGATCACGGAGAAGTCAAGCAAAATCAGGTATATCAGAGGTCTGGGTCTGGAGATAGGCAGGAGAGTAGTCGGGCATAGCAAAGGTCCAGGTCTGGAGATAGGCAGTAGAGTAGTCAGGCATAGCAGAGGTCTGGATCTGGAGATAGGCTGAAGTGTAGTCAAACAAAGCAAAGTCGATATCTGTAGAGTCAGTCCAACACAGACAAGGCAAGAACGAAGAAGACAGGAACCAGGAACAACAAAAGTCAGGAACACAGAAGAGGATTCTCTATCAGCAACGAGTACTCTGAGTATGAGGAAACCTGTTGCAAAGGCAACACTATGGAGCGAGGCATGAGCTTAAATATACTGGAGAGTCTGATGTCATCATCCGGGGCCGCAGCCAAGTTCCCGCCACAAGCCCTTCAAAAGGATTAGTGATGTGCGCGCGCCTAGGGAGGGGTGTGGTGCTGGTGGCGGCGTCTCTCTGCAGACCAAGCGGAGAGGCACGATGAGCAATGACATCTTGACTGGCAACACTGGGGACCATGGCAAAGCCAGAGGCACTGGGGGCGGCCCAAGGTCGGAGCCGGCGGCCCACCCCCGCTAACGAGGAGGTACCAGGAGCTGGAGTCCGTGTAAGAAGGTGAGAGGGCGGTGCCGTGGGTATGCCGCAGATGGCACGTGTAACACACACAGCCTTCCAATTGTTATAATCAGGAGGAAACAGCTATGTTTTCCTGAATGAGAAATAATTCACTTCCAATCCAATATCCAAAGGAGCAGAGTTCAACAATTCTTGGCTAGCAAAAGTAAAATTCCTCTCCTTACTTCTGACCTTGTGAGGAACTTTACAAGAGCATTCTGAGATGAACGAAAATTACGTTTTGGCTGATGTATCATTCAAGCAACTGGTGCAATTATTCTGGGCAATGATCTGTCATTACCTGGAAGACCATAGTCATCATGGTCTTAAATTTTACACGCTCTCCAACAGGTAACTAATGCAGGAAACATAGCAATATGGCAATGATATGTCTCCAGGAACACCCAAAAATAGACCAAACTGCCATATTCTATGACACATGCAGATGTTTCGTGCTTTTCTCTTATAAGCCACAACACAAGCCATTACAATAATCCAGTAAAGAACATACCAAAGTCTGGACCACTATTTACTTTGTTTTGTTAGTATCTGTGTTAGGATCACCCCTCAAAAATTGAGTACAGGTTAGATAAAACAAAGGGGCCGATGCAATACAGTGTTTTCAGCCGAGCACACTGTTTAACCCGCAGTTGGACACGGATTATATACCGTAGGTGCTACCTAATCCTCTTAAGCAAAAAGGGGATTAGTGCCTACACACTGCACGTCCAACATGCGGCAAAACTAATAGCACTCATCACATGAAAATGCATGTTGATAAGGCTATTAGCAATCAGCAATGCAAAAAAAAAAAGTGCACCTAAGACACACAATTTTACACTAAAAAATTACGCTTGGCTAGAGCAGGTGTTAATTGCTGAGCACTCTCAAATGTTGTACAGAAAAGCAAAAAATACTGCTTTTCTGTACATCCTCCTGCTTAATATCATTGTGATATTAAGTAGGAGGAACAAAATTGTAAAACAAATTTTTAAAAAAAAGTACCAGCATTCAGTTTCAGGAAATGGACGATCAGTTAACAAGCATCCATTTCCTGAACCCCTGGCTGTGCGCCGATTAGGAAAATGGATGCCGATAAATTTGGCGTCCGTTTTCTAAACCAGCGGACAGCCGACCGCTCGTGGGCTCAAGTTGCTTCCCTGAAACAGTCAGCAGGATATATTGGTTGCATGTGGGTGACATCATCTGATGGTGCACAAGAAAGAATGTATGCAACTTGAGCTAGAAAAGCTTAAAAGGCTTATGCACAGCTGTCTGCATAGCCACGTGCCACGAGATCCCTTCAGTCATATATCAGAGCTTCCAAGAAAACATTTTTTTGAACTCTAGGTGGGAGGGTACGTGTGATTGATTTATCCTTCTTCCCACAGAAAACATCAGTTACAAGTAAGCAACTTTGCTTTCTCCATGGACAAGCAGGAAAGAATCCCACATTGAGGACTCCAAATCTAGGGGTTGTCTTGATGTCCCTTTATCACTACCCTCCCTAAGATAACCTGAACAAATGGGTATTTCAAGGGAAGTAGGTTTTAGAATGTTTCTTCCATGTTATAGATTGTTCCATTTGAAAGTTAATTTTTATATTTGATGTATATAGTAGATAGGGAACTGAGCATGAATAGACGATTTAAAAAATGTGTTGATTATACCTTATTTTATGTTATATTTATGTCTGTTATTGAAGAATTAAGGGTCAACAACAAATAGGTTAAAGGTGCTACCATTTTATTGGATGAACTTAATACAACTCTTTTTATTCTAGAAACGTGCTTTTATTTTTGTTTGATTTGTGCATTGCTAGAAAGGATTTTACTAATTGTTTACTATTTTGGGTATGTTTTATAACCTAAATAAGCAGTTTATAAATGTTCACTCTAAATTAAATTAAGGTGTTGCAGGAAAGGATTTAATCAGTTTTAAATAAATGTATTAGTCGTAACTGGCAAATGTATTTACAAAAAATCCTATTGTGCAAAAAATTCTCAAAAGGTCACTTAGCTATAGTAAACTTACACATAATCCTCTATATGTGAAAGTTTAAATTCACCCCCATCCCACCCCAAAATTTGCAAAAACAGGTGTAAGAAAAAGGCTTTGCAGGGCATTTAAAAAACTAACAAACAACTACACCTCAATGAGGTGTAGTTGTTTCTTTTTGACAGCCTGACTGGGGGGTGGGGGGGGGGGTGGAGAGTGGAATGGTGCTTTGCCCAAAGCAGCACATAATCCACGTGAGGCCCCTTCAGTGTAAAAGAGCATCCCTTGTGGACCAGTGGCTCCCCAACCCCAGCCATAATCCCTGGTCCCGAGCCCAACAGGAAGGGCAAAATGCCCTGTCCCCAAACCCCACTCCCTTGTGGCTTTTTTACAAAATATAAAATAATTCTTTCCCCTCCCACCCCTCAAGCTTACTCAATAACTAGGGGGTCTTTTTGGGGCAGCCCCAATGATTATTTGCTCTTGCCCCTCCAGCTGCCAATTTACTGGAACCTCTTGCCCCAGGAAGACAACTCCCCTCAGATATTGGGTCAGTTTGCAGGGTGGTGGGGGGAATTTTTTTGCAAACATTTCTTAAAAAGTCAAAAGGGAGCAGGACATCAATCCCACCACTGTTATGGAGTGTTTTGACCTTCTCAAGGGGCTCAGAGCCAGGGAATGGGAGAGTCACTGAAAAAGAATGAGAAATTACTACTTACCTGATAATTTCCTTTTCTTTAGGACAGTCAGATGAATCAAGAACCAGTGGGTTTATGCACTCCTACCAGCAGATGGAGACAGAGCAAGCTGATGCCACAGTATATATACCCCTGCAGTGACATCAGCCTGCTAGTATTCTGTTCAAAAGCAACTGTGGACAGACTAGCAAAAAACATGATTAAAAACAGATACCCATTGCAATACTCAGCCAATACCCAGCCAACAGGCAACACTGTACTCAGACAAGAATGCAATAACACTAGTCTAGGGACTGAAATAACACTTACCAGTAATCCCTGCAACACTGGAGGATCATTGTCTGTGCGGCTTGGCTGCACATTTTACTTACTGAATCACACGGGAATACCTAATAGGGCCATCAATATGCATTTGCATGTTGAGGGCGCTATTAGGTTCGGCGGGTTGGATGCGCGTTTGACCCCTTACTGAATAAGGGGTAAGGGAAAACGCGCGTCCAATGGCAGGTTAACAGTGTGCATCGGCCCAATTTTTTGGGTGCAAAAGTGATTGATCCTTTAAGCAAAACACAATGGGAACTATCTGCATTTATTCATGATTTTCCTGGATTAATTTTAGTCAGAAAAATATTCTTTTTGTGCTCCATTAGTCAATAGTCTTCTGAGTTAAGAGCTAGAACATACACTTCAGGAAGATGACATATCTACAATTTACTGCCACTAATACTGTGCCCCCTTCTGATGTACAACATATTGCTCCTCCACAGACACACTTGCTGTTGACTCAAATTTGCCTAGTATACTCACCACCAGGTATCCTAGAAAGAGACCCATCCCCTCTTATCAAATTCATTACAGGAAATATACATATAGACTCCCCTGCCATCAATCTTAGAAGACTTCAATATCCACATAGGCTTACCACCACTCTCAGTCAATTGTGAAGCGCTCCTGTCCTCACTCAGCGCAATAGGCCTCAGACAAATTATAACAAAACCCACACACAAACTAGGCCACGCACTAGATCTTATCTTTATAAATTCCCAAATCATCACTGACTCTCCCTCATATACACCAGTTCCCTGGTCTGACCACTTTACCATCAAAACTACCTGCTCCATAAAAAACTACTCCACCTCCCCATGATCAAAAAACACCATTCAATATAGAAAACCATGTAATAGAGATGACAATCTCTGCCCTGTCAAGTGAACTTGACAATCAAGACTTAACTGACGCCAAATCCGCCATTACATCATGGAATAACCTCACTAGAATCACTTCTGACAAAATCTGTCCATTACAAACCAAGGAAATAAACCCATCTCATACCACAAAAAAACCTTGGTACACACAAGAACTAAAGACACTAAAACATAACCTAAGAAACCAAGAAAGGAAATGGCATAAAGAAACAACTGTCGCGCATCTCGCAAGATACAAATCCTCCCTTCACTCTTACCGAGAAACCATTAACAAAACTAAACAAGACTTCTATGCACAAAGAATCCACAACCTACAATTTAATGCCCGTGCCCTCTTTGAATATGTATCTGCCCTAACCAAAACTTTACCCACCCCCATCCCTGAAGAAGAAGCCAAATCTAAATGTGAAGACCTAGCACTATTCTTTCACAATAAAATCACCAAACTCACATCACACTTTCCTACCACACCATCTCCCATTAAAACACCCCCAAACATCCCTATTGTCAAATTAAATACCTTCGAGACCAGTGCCTCCTCTGAAATTGAATCCATTCTTAAGAAAATGAGAACATCCTCCCATCCCTTAGACATGATTCCCTCCAAATATTTGCTATCAATCACAAACACTATATCCAAACACACAGCAGACATCATTAACCGTTCTATCACCCTAGGCACTGTTCCACACTCACTGAAACAAGCCATAGTTAAACCAATACTAAAGAAACCCAAACTCAACCCCGTGGAACTATCCACCTTCCGCCCCACTTCCAACCTGCCATTCATAGCAAAAATCCTCAAAAAAATAGTCAACCTACAACTCACTGACCACCTAGAAAAGAATCACACACTATTCCCATCCCAATTCGGATTCTGTAAATATCACAGCACTGAGACCCTCCTCATCTCCATAACAGCTTACATACTCAAAGATCTAAACAAAGGCCACTCTTACATCCTGGCATTACTCAATATTTCATCAGCATGCGATACCATTAGTCACAGCATATTAATTGAAAGACTCAAAGAAATTGGCATTTCTAGAACCCCAATTCTGTGGTTCAAATCCTATCTTCACAAAAGACAATACAAAGTTAAAATAGGAAATCATGAATCTATGGCAATTGATTTATCATGAGGCGTTCCACAAGAGTCCTCTTTATCATCAACGCTGTTTAACATTTACCTACTTCCTCTCTGCCACCTCCTCTCCAAGCTTGGTCTGCCGCACTTCATATATGCGGATGATGTACAAATTCTCATACCCGTTACAGATAACTTACCCAAAGCCATCAATACATGGGAAAAAGCCCTCACAGCAATCAACAACCTCCTCACCAACCTTAACCTCGCCCTCAACACAACAAAAACTGAACTCATGCTTATTTCACTCTGTGGAGGAGGTACAGGTGTAATGCTTATTTCATTCTGTGGAGGAGGTACAGGTGTAAGCTTGCTTGAATAGCCATGTCTTGAGTTTTTGTTTAAATTTTTTGGGGCAGAGTTCTTGTCTCAGGTCAGTTGGCATGGTGTTCCAGAGGGTTGGCCCGGCAATAGATAGTGCACGTTGTTTCGTAGCATTGAGATGTGTGGTTTTAGGAGATGGTGTGTGTAGTGTAGAAAGGTATTGTGTTCTAGTGGATCTTGTGAGGGTGGGAAACATTAGGAAATCATTGAACCATTGCATATTTTGATTATGTAGGGATTTGTAAGGATGTAGGGATGTAAGTCTCTTACATTTGTAAGGATGTAGGGATGTAAGTCTCTTACATTTAGAGTAAAGGACCAGGTGGGTGTGGGTATATTATTAGGGAACACTTCCCTAATAATATACCCACACCCACCTGGTCCTTTACTCTAAATGTAAGAGACTTAGTCGTTACTCTTGACTACCAATTTAATCTCAAAAAATGTATTAATACTACAATCAGAGAATGCTACTTTAAACTCCACAATCTAAAAAAACCTAAAACCCCTTCTACACCTCAACGACTTCCGTACAGTACTTCAGACCACTATTTTTTCAAAAATCGACTACTGCAACACTATACTACTAGGCCTCCCTAAAAACACAACATACCCCCTACAGATGCTACAAAATGCCGCCGCCCGAATCCTCACCAGCACTTGCAAAAATGAACACATTTCCCCAATTCTCCAGGATTTACACTGGCTTCCAGTAGCATACCGAATACAATATAAGGCCCTGACCATCATACACAAATCCCTACATAATCAAAATATGCAATGGTTCAATGATTTCCTAATGTTTCCCACCCTCACAAGATCCACTAGAACACAATACCTTTCTACACTACACACACCATCTCCTAAAACCACACATCTCAATGCTACGAAACAACGTGCACTATCTATTGCCGGGCCAACCCTCTGGAACACCATGCCAACTGACCTGAGACAAGAACTCTGCCCCAAAAAATTTAAACAAAAACTCAAGACATGGCTATTCAAGCAAGCTTACACCTGTACCTCCTCCACAGAATTACCACTCTTGCCCCACTAAGCCCCCCCCCCCCCCCGCCTTTTACTACCACCTCTCTTAATCATCTTCTTATTCCCCCTTCCCCTGAGATCCCTCCACCCCTCATTAAACTTTCCCCACCTTCCCTCTTATCTCCCCTATATCCTGTACAACGAACTCTCAAAGCTTAATGTTTCTCTTAGAAATGTTTCTCTTTGAAATGCAACTCCTCTACCGCTATTTATAACTAATTATAACCTAACAAACCAAATTTATTGTAATCTAATATTATTATAAAGTTGTTAACCATAGACAAACATTATTATATCATCAATATCTATCCTATCGATATCTATCCTATCCTCTAAACAACGAACTCTCAAAGATTATTGTTTCCATGAAAAATGGTTCTCTTAGAAATGCATCTCCTCTTCCACTATTTATAACTAACTTTAACCTAATTTATTGATATCTAATATTATTACTACATTGTTAATTTTTATATAAACATTGTTATATCTTTATAGCTATCCAATTTATTATATTAGTTAATCTCAGTTTCATGTAAAGCCTCATTATGCAACTTTAAGGTTCCATGTAAACCGATACGATGTTCCCAACGAATGTCAGTCTATAAAAAAAATGGTAAATAAATAAATAAAGTGTGCTTCTGCAGAACAAAGTCTATGAAAATCTTCGCTGAGGAAGAACCCTAGCATTCTAGCATTTCCTCCAGTGTTAATTTTACAGCAGCAATATTGAAACAGCCTGAGGGACTTGCAGGCCCCATGGGTATATTGTACCTGCGGGTCTGCACATTAATTCTCAAAAGGAAACAACTCAGGACATTTACCTTGGAACATCTGGGCCAATGAGAATATGGGTACTGTGCACCTAATACAAAGTACATGACTTAACAGCTCATGTACTTCTAACAATCTGAAGGAAAAGATTTTTTTTTTTTTTTAAACACAGGAAAACATTTATTTACTGTGTAAAAATGCCTGAAATTTGCCTTCTTAGCTTGTGTCATCCAGCAACTTTGGATATGTAAAGAGAGCTTTGCCTATGTACTAAACATTTTTCTCTCTGGCCAGCTTATTTTTGATCCCTCCCAGTCCCTAGTGTTATGCCCATGCCTCTTTCTGGAATGGGTCTTGCTCTCTAAATATATTGTGGTTGAGCATGTTCAGATTCATAGGGAAAGGATGCTGAAACAGATCCAGATGGGTTAGGAGTTAGTGAGTTGCTGAAAGGAGATATTTGGTGGGTCTCTGCTCACCAGTCCAGTAGAGTGAAGATTTGAGAGAGAGAGGCAGCTAGGAGTTACTGCAAGGTGGGCTTTCCGATCTACCACGAACAGAAGAGAGTTTTGTGAAAAAGAGTTTAGAGTTGGTTTTTTTTTTCACCGGTAGCCTGTGCAGGAGAGTCAGTCAATCCCTTGGTGGCAGGGCTAGTGTTTGCATGGTGATTGCCTGCTCACAACCACTTAACAGTGACGTGTGACTAGAAGCTGCTTTCCCCAAAGCCGGAAATAGTGGGCTGTGACTTCTATGCTATTTTGGAAGAGTTTTTTGAAGAACCGTTTCGTAAGAAGTGTTGTAAAAGAGTTTTTTCAGACTTTTGAGAGCATGGGTTTTTTCTGCCTGGACACTGATTCAGTAACATCAAAAGAAGTGGTAAGATCTCACACTATGAATAAAGAGACGGTGGCTGTTATTCTAATTGTGTGTTACTCTTCATGATTTTTTTGCCATCCTGATTTGGACTGCTGTCTTTCTTCGAGCCTTAATAAAAAAACAGGACTTTGTATTTTTAAAACGTCATTAAATTTTGCCTTGTTTTTGAGGCTTGCTACATCCGGAAGACTCCTCCATTAGCGAGTACAACCTGATCATAAGAATATAAAAAATTGCCATACTGGGTCAGACCAAGGGTCCATCAAGCCCAGCATCCTGTTTCCAACAGTGGCCAATCCAGGCCATAAGAACCTGGCAAGTACCCAAAAACTAAGTCTATTCCATGTTACCGTTGCTAGTAATAGCAGTGGCTATTTTCTAAGTCAATTTAATTAATAACAGGTAATGGACTTCTCCTCCAAGAACTTATCCAATACTTTTTTAAACACAGCTATACTAACTGCACTAACCACATCCTCTGGCAACAAATTCCAGAGTTTAATTGTGCGTTGAGTGAAAAAATAACTTTCTCCAATTAGTTTTAAATGTGCCACATGCTAACTTCATGGAGTGCCCCATAGTCTTTCTATTAACCAAAAGAGTAAATAACCGATTCACATTTACCCATAGACCTCTCATGATTTTAAACACCTCTATCATATCCCCCCTCAGCCGTCTCTTCTCCAAGCTGAAAAGTCCTAACCTCTTTAGTCTTTCCTCAGAGGGAAGCTGTTATATCCCCTTTATCATTTTGGTCGCCCTTCCATGTACCTTCTCCATCGCAACTATATCTTTTTTGAGATGCGGCGATCAGAACTGTACACAGTATTCAAGGTGCGATCTCACCATGGAGCGATACAGAGGCATTACGACATTTTCCGTTTTATACACCATTCCCCTTCTAATAATTCCCAACTTTCTGTTTGCTTTTTTGACTGCCACAGCACACTGAATCGATTTCAGTGTGTTATCCACTATGTCGCCTAGATCTCTTTCTTGGGTGGTAGCTCCTAATATGGAACCCATCATTGTGTAACAATAGCATGGGTTATTTTTCCCTATGTGCATCACCTTGCACTTATCCACATTAAATTTCATCTGCCATTTGGATGCCCAATTTTCCAGTCTCACAAGGTCTTCCTGCAATTTATCACAATCCGTTTGTGATTTCACAACTCTGAACAATTTTGTATCATCTGCAAATTTGATAACCTCATTTGTCGCATTCCATTCCAGATCATTTATAAATATATTGAAAAGCATGGTCCCAGTACAGATCTCTGAGGCACTCCACTGCCCACTCCCCTCCACCGAGAAAACTGTCCATTTAATCCTACTCTCTGTTTCCTGTCTTTTAACCAGTTTGTAATCCACAAAAGGACATCGCCACCTATTTCATGACTTTTTACTTTTCCTAGAAGCCTCTCATGAGGAACTTTGTCAAACGCCTTCTGAAAATACAAATGCACTACATCTACTGGTTCACCTTTATCTACATGTTTATTAACTCCTTCAAAAACGTGAAGCAGATTTGTGAGGCAAGACTTGCCTTGGGTAAAGCCATGCTGACTTTGTTCAATTAAGCCATATCTTTCTATATGTTCTATGATTTTGATATTTAGAACACTTTCCACTTTTTTTCTTGGCACTGAAATCAGGCTAACTGGTCTGTAGTTTCCTGGATCGCCCCTGGAGCCCTTTCTAAATATTGGTGTTACATTAGCCACCCTCCATTTTTCAGGTACATGGATGATTTTAATGGTAGGTTACAAATTTTTACTAATAGATCTGAAATTTCATTTTTTAGTTCCTTCAGAACACTGGGGTGTATACCATCTGGTCCAGGTGATTTACTACTCTTCAGTTTGTCAATCAGGTCTACCACATCTTCTAGGTTCACCGTGCTTGTACTCTTGCGCTTCAACTTGATGGGAGCCCTGCACAACCTACCACGGTGGGAGATTTGTGGCAGATTGACGGTAGAGCGGGTTCCATTCCTGTTTGGGGCAAAGCTGAAAGGGAGACATTTGGTGTGCCACGTATGTGGCATTCAGGTCACCGGCTCTATTCATCGGGGCCGTGCGCATGACCTTCGCACACACTTTCGGTTCCCCCAGCCCCACAAAAAAATAGGGAAGTTCTTGGCGCACATGACTACTTTCTGTGGACACAGGAGGTTGGGAAGGCAATGATTCTGCTATGGAAAAGGGGTTGGTGTATTGCTTGACCAGCTGGCAGATGAACTCACGCTGGGGGCTCACTGCCGCTGGCATCGGGAGGACAGGGCTCGGGCAGAGCCTTCGGGCCCTCCTTAATTTAGAGTCCCAGAGCAGGGGAAGTGGTGACCTCATCCTCAAAGTCGAGCTTGCGGATGGCCTTGTTTTTCTCAGCAGACCGGGACTTGTGCTGTTTGCACTATGGCTCGGCTGGGATTCCTAAGGGCAATGCTGGCTTGGAGTTGGGCTGGGTGGCCAGTGCAGCTGTAAGCAGCGGGATGTTGCAGTTATTTCTGCTGCCTTTTGGGGTGTCAAATGCTTTCGAGGCCAGGTGAGGCAAGTTGAAGCTTTGATTATCGAAGAACCCCTGATCATGATCGCCTCTCCGAATGGTGGGCCTACAGCGTGATTGAGTGATGGAAGCTGTGGTGGGTACAGTGCGCTGGGCCTGGCACTGGCCCGTTCTACTTGGGGCCCATAGCTGAGCCTGCTGATCTTCCTGGGGCCTTCTGCAGTGTGGAGGGCACACATGCCCCCCCCCCTCCTTCCCCAGGAGAAGTGCAATTTGCATTTGTTGCAGTGAATCAGAATTGCAACACTGACGAAAAAATTTGCGATCTGTCCCAGTGCAAGGTGTGCAGTATGGGGGAGAGAGGGAGGGCCCACCGCCGACTGAAAGACAGGCGAGAATCCACACCATGTGGCTCACTCGGTTCTGTTGGCAGCTGTGGTCTCCTGTGGGTTTTTTTGGCTGTTTGGGTTTGAGGGGAAAGAGGGAAGAAAGCACTTGCCGTGGTCCTAGATCCTCATGCGGTAGGGGGGGGGGGGGCTTCGGTGGCTGTCAGTTTAGGGCTGCTGCGGGACTCCAAACCTCTTGATTTGAAGGGCCAACATGGGTGGAGAGGGGTGGGGATTATCCCCCCTTTGCAGCATTTTTCCTCTTTTCATTGTGAGTGCTTGCTAGGGAACTGCAGCACAGATGTTCTACGGAGGAAGATTGGGATGCTAGGACATCACAGGACTAGTGGGGCCACACAGCCTCTTGGGCGCAGTCGGTTAAGTGATGGCAAGGATGAAGTTTCTGCCTCGCTCAGTTGCCTGGAGGTCGTGCCAGGGGTCGCCTGCTGGGATTGTAGAAGCCACTTGCTCCAGGTGCGGGTGTAGGGCACCAAGCCATTCATGCGGTCAGGGTTGTCCATTTTTCCACCACTCATCTGGGAGCGTGGCCATGAGGGCCTTGTAGCAGAGGGAGGCTGAGTTTGATTTAGGCCTTGCATCATGAGATTCTTCCCCCCACTACCAATATGGCACTTGCCCTTCTTCCTACCAGTGCAATTGGTGCAGGGCTAGCACCCTCATCTGGCCGGGCCGGTACTGCATCGCCAGGGTATGTATTGCGCCAGCCAGCATGCCAGCCTAGGTTGGAAGCAAACAAGTTATATTAGGGATTTCAACCTTGTAGTGCTTATATATATTCATTCTCTTATTAACCATATGTGCTGAACCAGTTGACCTTTACAGCAGCTATCTTTCATTTCCATGCGGGGGTCGCACTAGTGGTCCATCGGGTCCAGCATTCTGTTTCCAGAATTGGGCAATCCGGTTTGTAGCTGCTTGTCAAGTGCCCAAGCACTGAATAGAGCACTTGCTGTGGAAGCCATTAAGGTGGTGGCAGTTTGCTAAGCCATCTTGATTGATGGCGGTTTCTGGCTTTTCTCCTCTAAGAATCTATCCAGACCTCCTGGACCCAGTTGCATTGAACCATAACCCTTCCAAAACAATGTTGTGGCTGAAGTGTCCTGCCCTACTTTCAGCCACCTCCATACTCCAGCAGCCTGTGCTGAGGTATAGCAGGAGGCGTACAGTGGAGATGGTCTTCTTTCCACACTTAGATTAAGGAGGCATGGTTAAGTAGTTAGAGTAATAGGCTGAGAATGAGGGTATTGGGGTTAATATCCCATGTCATCCACTGACACTCCTTGTGACAAGTCTCTTTTTCTCCTTCCAGCAGTGACATATGCTGCTGTTTCTCTCTTTTGGGGGTTTTCTTTTTCAGTTCCAGGAGCAATTCTATTTAGACAAATGCATGCCTATTGGCTGCTCGGTCTTGCGACTATTTCAAACTGTTTCAACTGTTTTCTGCATTGGGCATTGTCCAATGTTCCAATGTTGATAACATCATATTTTACCTGGATGGCTTTTTTATTCATTTAGCTGGAGTGAGTCCAATTGCTGTTTATGCCTCCTCTGCGATTTTCAGGCTATGGCAACTGATTTCAGAGTCCCTTTAGCACACATCAAGATTACCGGAGGACAGAGTGGCAAAGTGGCTGGACATGTTGAATGAAGCCATGAGTGCGAAGAAGCTGACTCTCAGAGCTTTGCAATCCATCATGAGCAGCTTGAATTTTGTCTGTAGAGTGATACCCATGGGAAGGGTCTTCCTCAGAAGACTGGCCACGGTGACTGCAGGCGTACGCAGGCCTCATCATTTCATTTGGATTTGAGACCCATGCACAGCGATATTGTTATTTATTTAATTCTTTTCTATACCGACGTTCATGACCCATGTCATATCACATCGGTTTACATCGAACAAGGGTATATTAACATTAACTCAATCATAGTCGTAGCTAGGAAGGTACTGGTAGAGTTAAAAGAAGAGGTAAGTTACAATGAAACGAGGGTTACTAGAACTTGGAGGAAGGAAGAAGTTCTTGTCATTTGGGTATACTTCCTGGCCAACTTCAACAGGTGATCTCTGTGGCAGGAGCCTCCACTTTCCAGTAGGGATTTAGAAATACACTCCGATGCTTCTGGATGGTGGGTTTTCAGGCTATATTGACAAGGGACATGGTCTGCTGCACCTTGGCTAGACATATGGGTTGAGGCAGGACTAACTTGGAGCATTATATTCCTGTGGCTCTTGTGCTTTGAAAAACTAAGCTGCAGAGTAAGCAAATCATATTCTGGTGCAACAATCACGCGATTGTCCACGTGTTCAACCATCAATACGCTAAGTGTCTGCGTGTAGCAGAACTGCTTAGTAAGGTGTTACTGGACAGTTTACATAGCAATACCACTATTAGAGCATGACATGTACCAGGGGTTAGCAATGGGGGTTGGAAATGCTTTATCCTGAGGTGGATGGGAATTATTTCATAGAAAGTACATATAGTAACATAGTAACATAGTAATGACGGCAGAAAAAGATTAAAATCATATATAAAATAGAACGTATCATATATAAAACTTATCATATATAAAATAGAACGTATCATATATAAAATAGTCATGGTTGTCTTTAAGCTTTTAGCTTCAGATTCCCCTTACTGGCTAAATGCCCTTCTACGCATTTACAAACCTGTGTTTAACATCATCTCAACTGAATCTTTTGGAAATCCCATCTGTTCAACAAGCACATTTATATAGTACTCAGGAAACCTCCTTTTCCATCACCGCTCCTGTACAATGGAATCTTATTCCATCTGAACTTAGATCCTTGGATGATGTGAAAAAATTTAGACAGTTACTGAAAGATTATTTACTCTGACGTGCATATAATATCTTCTAGAGTGGTGTTAGCAGAATAATTCATATTAAAGATGTGAGGATAATGACATATAATTTTGAGGGACCGACTGTTCAATTTAGCTATATGATATTGAGTCTTATTGTTTCTGTGAAACTAATGAAAATTGTGTGTTATTGTACATGTCAATTTTATGTTTTTATTATGTATGCTGATGGTGTAAATCGCCTAGGCCTCCATGTGGTAGGCGATTAATAAATCTTAATAAATGAAATGAAAAAAATGAAAATGGTCCATCTAGTCTGCCCAGCAAGCTTTCCAAGGTAGTAACTGCCGCTCTGTGCAGATTACCCCCACATTTCTGTCAAGGGTAGTAACTGCCATTATGTGCCAGATAAGCTTTTTTATTTATTCCCACCCTCTAGTCTTTAGGGATCTATGGTGGAGGAGACAGGAATCGAAGTCCCGGAATACTTATGGGGGTTTGTTCACTGACTACCAGAGAACTCATAAAAGGATCATTAGCTGGTAGCATATGGTCAGCTTACTGCAAGAGACGGGGGGGTGGGGGGCGTCATGATGCTGCTTTGCTTGGTTATTACGGAAGGCAATGGAAATTGTGGTCTAGCCTGGTCTTTGGCAACCACCTTACTGACTCAGATACCAGTCCCAGTGCCGGTTGACCTGATGGTAAGTACATCTCTTCGACCAAGGAAATGGGGGCATCCAGAAGCTCAGTGGTTAGACATCTAAGCAGGTCTGGCCTTCTTTTGAAAGCATGCAGATAGGGAGATCCCACCAAGTCCTTCCGGTTGAGGATGAGGTTGTCAGGTTGGTCGAGAAAATTTGGGCTGACTACTGATACATGGCTTCCAATAACACATGACCTGCTGGGGATACTATGGGTGCTCTTGGCATTCATCTGCGCTTCGGACACCAAAACTAAACTGTTTTGCTTTGCCTTCTCCCTGGTCTTTTGGAGTTTTACACATGGGCGAGTTGGTCGCATCCAACAAAAATGATTAGGGTACCTGTGGCATACTTTTGCGGAACGTGATATGTATACCTCTAGCATTTCATATCAAGACCATTTGGGGGGGCAATGAGTTTGGCAAATTATCAAGCAAGCAGCTAATCTTAAGGATCGAGAGTGACTTGACCGATTATCTGCTTGGCTCTCATACTTATTTCTGGTAGTCAGATATCATTCCTCGTCTAATTTGAACGATTCAAGACAGTGGAGAAGGGGACACAACAAAACCAACCATCAGATCGGTGTATGGACCTGCAAGCTGGATGGTCGCCAGTTAAGGCACAAATGGGCAGATGTCCAATGGCAAGGTTTTTTGAGGTAGGACAGAGTCCATCTTTATATTCAACAACCCCCTGCAGGAGGCTCTAGAAGGATGGTTGTTAGAGAGTGATGTCAGCTGCAGCTTGATGTTGGTGGTGGACATGAGGCAAGGGCACTTCCTACCTCATGCCTATAGTGGTTACCCAGGCCGGTAGGGGCTTTTCAGACATGGTGCAGGCGGGCATCATGGTCCAGGCCAGCAGTGGACTGGTGCCTTGGATGGTGCAGGGCGGAGTATTCCATACACTGGAGATCAGGGGCCCCCTTGCTTGGTGACGAGCTGGGGGCCCAGGCTTGATGCTGCCTTGCTTGATTATTGCGGCAGGTGACAGAGGAGCTGGTGCAGCCTGGTCTTTGGGCAACTGCCATACCGGCTCGGGTACTAGTTTGTCTAAGGGTATATGTATTGTTAATAAAGCTGCAGCCTTTTTTTTTTTTTATCCAATATTCATGTTTGTTGTTATTCCATTGCATTAGGAATGTATGCATGTATGGCTATAGGCCAATCAGAGGTGATGGGGGCAGTAGGTGATTGGGGAGTGGGAGGGACGTGGACGGAATGACAATACAGTCTCAGCTGCTAGAGTTACATTAAACTGCTATCTCATGTAAATTACACAAATAAGTCAAACTGAATTATATAGTACACATAGACAGTTACATACATTATAACAGATTAACTATTAAATGTACATAATTATTTGTGCTTACATGTCACTGCTTCAAAGTTTTACATTCTCGAATTACACACAATGTATGATCACAAGAACATACATATACATATAAAATTCAAACACACACAGAAGACATACTGTGATCTCTAATGTCCTGGGTTGGCAGATAAACACCCCCAGCAAGGCCCTTGTTTTGACAATTAAGGCTTCCTCAGGGGGAACCCTGGCATAGTATACACCACAAAAAATCTATTGTGTAAAATATTTTTAAATATCTGTGAGCCTTGGCAGAACCTGTAAAATACCATTTAAGGGGGTCATTCAACAAATCGCCTTAGGGCATTATCGTGAGCTTTAGGGCCCTAACACCCATGATAATGCCATAATGCAGGCAATAAATATCGCATTGCTAAATGTGTATGCAAATTTGAAAAATGTATTCACATAAGAGGAGTAAATGGAAATGAGGACTGTTAAATATTGTGTGCGATAATGTAACGCAGACTATCGCGGGATTTGATAGTGGAAATAACTACACCTTTTTCCTGAGCGTTATGTCTGCAATAGCTGTGCATTACAGCTGAAACGGGATTTATTGCAAATCCCATTTCAGGGGAGAGGAAGGGAGCCTCTGTGGAGGCCCATTGATTTTTTAACCCCTTATATGACTGTAAGATGGGGCTTTATGAACTTGATGTGAGGTTTGTGGGGTGAGTTGGTGTTTAGGGGGCAGTTTTGCATGCACAGTCATATGTACAAACAGCACAGTTACCA